>NW_024881330.1:0-416067 GCF_018691265.1 Tyto alba
TTCGGAGATGCTCTCAGACAAGAAGACCTACAGGGCCGTAAGGAAGAATGGGCGGCAGGCCAAGAAGAGTCAAGTGTTATGGCCTGAGAGAAAACCTTATAGCCTCCACAGGGATAAGGCACGCGCAAGTAACGTCGCTTCAAGACCTAAGAACGTCAAGATGCTGGGAAGATCTCCCAGAAAAGATATTTGTGAAAATGGATCTCTCTAGATCAGAGATGCTAACACAGCCTGGAACGACATTGCAAACACAGCCTGACTGGAAACTTCTGAGACCTAGCCACGCTTTAGGCTAGTAAAGCAAAAACAAGAACTGCCCGGTTGGCACCATGCCGATGAGGATGGGTGTTCCGGGCCCAAGGGAAGATGTCTGAGGCAACTACTGTGCTCCTTGAGCTCAAAGAGCCACGACGACATCGAGACCCAATAAAGGTCTAAAGACACATGAGACAGACAACACAAACTACATGACAAGAGACACAGGGCAGAACTGTGCTGCCTGGCACGTGCTAACCTCATGCTGAAAAGGAACCCCTTCCACCCCCGCTTCAGCTGCCCAAAGAGCACTGTTCCTGGACAGCCCTCTCACGTAAATTAACTTTAAAATTTCTCCCTGCAATTCCTAACCTTGGGCTGCCCCCCAGAGCCTTCTCCCAAGCACCAGTCCCTGAACTTATCTTTTACAGTGACGGGGGTCTGAATCCATCCTTGACAAAACAACGCCCTGGGTAACCAGTTTATTCCCACAGTTGCTAGGTTCCTCTTTGCCATCTGCATAGAAACAGGGTGAGCCATAAGGACATTATTGGTTGATGTGCACCTCATCTGCAACACCCTCCTCCTCCGGGAAAGCAATGCAGCTTTCCTCTCACCCCATCTCAAAACTGTACAAAATCCTCTTCTCCTCAATTGACGATGAAGGATCTGTGCTCCTTCCTAAAATTAAAATTAAACAATATGCTTTATTAAACTATCATGCCCTCCCAAACAAAATTACTAATGTAAAGTTAAAAAAAAAAAAAAAAAAACAACAAAAAAAAACCCTACATATAAACATTCTATCTCTTATATATGATGTTGAACCTTGACCGATCCAGAAAATCTTACCTCAAATGGCTCTGTTCCTCTAGAGATCAAAACACATCTGCCTCAAAAGTTTAAATAGCTCAAAAGCTGCTACTGACTGAAGGACTGAAAGAGCACTGACACCTGAGAAACCCAGGAGTGGAATGAGCTCCCTGTCGAGCAGCTGGGGCTCATATACCCCGGGCCCCGCCCACCAGCCCGCCCACCAGCCTGCCCACAATCCCCTGGGAGAGGGGCGGGGCCAAACCCTGGCAGGTATAAAGTCAGCCAGAGGAGCAGAGGGGAATTTTCTCCTCTGCCTTAAGTTTACAACATGCGTCGTGCTCTGTGGAGAAAGCAACTCTGACCAGAAATGACAATACCCACTCTTTTACTGGACCTGTTGTGTTGGCGATGCGACCCGGTAGGGAGTTCTGCTTAATTTTTCCAGGGTATACGTAGAAAAAGATGGGTATTTTATCAGGCTCTGTAACAAAAGAGTTGAATAAAGGCAATAGCGATACTCTTATCGACAATGATGTACTTTAGTTTCCAAGAAAACAACCAAAATGCTATAGGGTTACACTTCCTTTCTACCGAGACTGCACACGCTAGCTAGCTTTTACTGGAATTATGCTGTGGATGGAACTAAATGACAAATTGGGGGTAGATCCTATGAGAATCCCTCCTCTGGGAAGTCTGGAGGGGATCTGAATGGACTACGCGTGCTCGCTGAGCACCGGGGATGGAACAGATGTGTCATAGCTACCGTAGAGGAAGACGTGAACTTTCTCAGACAAACTATAGCGTCCGGAAAGGTCCTCTTGGCACGCGGAGGGCACAAAGCGCGCCGCCGTTTTGCCAATCGATGGGGTTAACGCAAAGGGCGCAAAAGCTGAGCTAAAGAGATAGGCTTATTTTGCTGGCTGTCTCGAGGTAATAAGCGATAGGTAAGAAACGAGGTGCTTAAAAAAGAAGGCGATGTGTCCAGTCCTTACTATACCAGATGAGTCATAGCGATTAAGAAAGATACATCGCCGATCGTCCTCGTGCTTTACCATCGCCTGGATCCGTGCTTCAGCCGGGGAGCCCCGTCACGACAAAGGATCGGAGAGACTTTCCCAGCAACTGGCGAGTCCTACACGGTGTGTCCGCTTGTGGACGAGGTCTCCGTCTTTGCTGAGTGAGGGTTCCGGTTTTAGATGGGTTAACGAACAAATCTGTAAACGTGTAGAACTGACAAAATGCATGCAAGACATGCAGCACCCCAACAAGACACCCCGAACCCTGTCTGAGCCCCCTACACCCCAGCAACAATCCCTGCACCGCATCTAGGTCACCCGCATCGCAACCAGACCCCACACAACATGACCAGAACTACCCGAAACCTGTCTGAACTCCCTGCATCCTGTCTGTGACTTCCGCTCCCCAACAAGACCCCCTGCACCCTGTCTGGGTGCTCTGCATCCCAACCGGACCCGCTGCACCCCAACCAGAACACCCAGAACCATCTCTGAACTCCCTGCACACCAAGAAGACCCCCTGCACACAGTCTGGGCCCCCTGCATCCCAAACAGAACCCCAGCACCTTGCCTCGACCCCTTGAACGCTCTCTGAACCCCCTGCACCACAACAAGCAACCCTGAGCCCTGCCTGGGATCTCTGCATCCTAACAAGAAACGCTGTGCATTCCCTAGAGGACCTCCACCCCAAACACACCCTCTGCATCCTGAAGAGTGTCTGAACACCCACCATGCCAACAAGACCGCCTGCACCCCAACCAGAACCCCCTGCACATTGCCTGGACCCTGTGAACCCTGTGTGGGCACCCTGATCCCCAACAAGAACCCCTGCAGCATGTCTGTGTCCCCTGCTTCCCAAACAGACCCCCTGCACCACAAGCAGAACTCCCTGAAATGAGTCTGAACACCCTCCACCCCCTCAATATCCCCCGCACCCTGTCTACAATCCCTGCAGCCCAACCGGAACACCCTGCACCTCGCCTGCACACCTTGAACTCTGTTTTGGTGCCCTGAACCCCAATCAGACCCTCTGCATCTCACCTGGACGCCTTGCATGCCAAACAGAACCCCTGCACACTGTCTGGGCCACCTGCACCTCGCCTGGACCCTCTGAACCCTGTCTGAATCCCCAGAACACCATCGAGACGCCCTGCACCCTGTCTGGGACCCTTGCATCCCAACGACACCCCCTACATTCCAACCAGTCCCCATGCACCTTGCCTGGACTCCCTGAACCCTGTCTGAACCCCCTGCAGAGCGAACAGAGGCCCTGCAACTTGTCTGGGTCCCGTGTTTCCCAAACAGAGCTCCTGCACCTCAACCAGAACCCCCTGAAACCTCTCTGAGCCCCCTGCACCCCAACAAGATGCCCTGCACCCTGTCTGAGACCCCTGGGTCCCAACCAGACCCCCTGTACCCTAAACAGTCCCTCTATACCTTGACTAGATCCCATGCACGCTGCCTGGGGCCCCTGCACCCCAAGAAGACACCCTGCAACCTCTCTGGCATCCCTACAGCCTGTCACGTGCCCCTTCACACCGTCTAGGTCTCCTGAACCCCAAGCAGCCCTGCTACACCTTGTCTGGTCTCCCTGCACCTTGCCTGACCCCCCTGCAACCCAACCAGACCCCCTGCACTTGAGTCGTCCTCACACGCCCTGCTTCCCCTCTCTTCACCATGGCTGTGCCCCCTGCACACCAAGCAGACCCCCTGAACCCCAAACACACCCCTGTAACCTGCCTGGTCCCCCTGCACCTTGTTTGGGTCTCCTGCACCCCAACAAGACCCCCTGCACCCCAAACAGGCCCTCTGTACCTTGACTGGCCCCATGGAACATCTCTGGCCCCCCTGCACCCTGATTGGCAGCTGTGTATACTGCAAGGGCTCCCTGCACCCCAAAGAGACTCCACTTCACTTGATCAGCCCCCATATGCACCCTTCTTTCTGACTCTGCACTCCAAGCAGACCCCCTGCACCCTCTCTGGGCCCCCCTGCACCTTGTTTGTGTCTCCTGCACCCCAGCCAGACCTGCTGCAACCTGCCTGGCCCTCCCGCATGCTGCCTGGGCCCCCTACACCCCAGCCGGATGCCCTGCACCTTAACCAGATCACCCGCAACCTGCCTGGCCCCCCTGAACCCCAACCAGACACCCAGCATCCTGTCTGGACCCCTTCCACACCAAACACAAACCCTGCACCGCAACAAGATCCCCTGCACCCCCAGCAGATGCCCTGCAACCTGCCTGCATCCTGTCTGAACCCTCTTCCCCCCAGAAAGACCCCCTACACCCTGTCTGTGCCCCCTGCACCCTGTCTGGGCTCCCTGTTCCCCAACCAGACCCCTTGCAACCTCTCTGGCTCCCTTGCACCCTGTCTTGGCCCCCTGAACCCTAACCAGACCCCCCACACACACCCCAGCAAGAACCCCCACGACCCAATCAGCCCTGCTACACCTTGACTAGTCCCCCTGTGTTGGAGAATGGCTCAGAGACAAGGGTCCTGAGCCCACCGAGCAATTGTATGATCAGAGCCTGCTCTAGCTGCTGATGCTGGGCCTCACTAGGGTTTGCCTGCAGCTGCTCGCAGCTGCTGATACTGGAGGAATGTCAAGGACGCTTCAGCCCTGTGTACCGTGGTGTGTCGAAAACAGGTTAAGGAGAATTAGGAATAGTGGTCTGAGAAACCTAGTGTTATGGTAACGGTGGTCTGAGAAACACTGTGTTACGGTGCTGTCGTGTATCAAAAACAAGTCAACAGGAATAAGAAATAGTAGCATGAGAAACTTAGTGTTATGAGAAGCTTGTGCTGTAAGCTAACTGCAAGTAGGTGGACCATGCGAATACGACCTTTAGAGCTTAAGCCAATCAGCTAGTGACTAGTAGGCATAATAATTATCATTGTCTGTATAAATATATGTACCCTGGACCAATAAACACACATTGATTGATGCTCTATCACCCACACTGAACCCGTCTCGGCGTGTCGTTCATCCGCAGCTCCGCACCCCTGCACCCCGTTTAAGACCCGTGCACCCCAACAAGACTTACTTCGCACTGTGTGGTCCCCCTGCACACCAATTAGACTCCCTGCACCTTCAACCCCTACTCAGTGGCCTCCACTCCCTCCCAGTGTCTCCCAGTGCACCCACAGTGCCTCCCAACCTGTTCAACATCTCCCCGTACCCTCTGGTCCCTCTCAGGGTCCCACAGTGCCCACCAGCATCTCCCAGTCCTTCTGGTGTCCTCCCAGTCCTGTCACAGACCCCCTAGTATGCCCCCCGTGCCCTCCAGTCTCTCCCAGTATCTCCCAGTGCCCCCAACTGTGTCCCAGCCCGCCCGGTGTCCTCCCAGTCCTACTCAGACCCCCTAGGATCCTTACAGTACCCTCCAGTCCTCCCAGCATCCCCCCCACAGTCCTCAGCAGTGCGTCTCCTGCTCTGTTCCGTGTCCCCTCAGACCATTCAGTGTCTCCCAGCACCCTCCAGTCCCTCTCAGCGTCCCTCCAGTATATCCCCAGAGTCCCTCAGTGTCTCCCAGTCCTGCCACAGACTACCTGGTAACTCCCAGTGCCCCCCCCACCCCCCGCAGCATCTCCCAGTGTGTCCCAGTCCATCCAGAGTCTGCAGAGTCCTGCCAGAGACCCCCTAGTATCGCTCCAGTCCCCACCAGTCCTCATCGTGTCTCCCAGTTTGTGTCTACGGTCTCCCATTGTGTTCCGTGTCCCCGCAGACATCCCAATGTCCCCCAGTGTCCTCCAGTCCTTCCCCATGTCCTCCCAGTGCCCTCTTGTTGGAAAATGGTGAAGGAAAAAACATTGTTTAGGGTAGCGTAAAAACTTAAGCAATTGGTCAAATGCCTGCAACGCGTCCATCGTGCAGAGGTCCTCGAGCTACCTGTACGTGATAAACACCTCCTGGGAAACGCAGACGTGGAGAGGCTCTGTGAGATTTCTAATCGCAAGCCCTTGTCCTTGAAGATTAAGGCCCTCTAAAAAAGTTCAAACTAGCTGAAGCTAGGTGGGAGATAAGAAAGTGCAAACGTAAACCAAAGAAAGGCTGATTCCAAAGTGTAGACAAAGTTTAAGAAAGGCTGCTCTCCAAAGATCACCAGAGGTGGCTAGAGACCACTGACGACCCCTGCCGAAGTCCCTCAGAGACCTAAACTGCACACATAATAATTATGTGATTACGGTAATGACTTTTTTGAAAGTGGACGAATATACACATAACAGAGCAATATAAACTTTGGCTATTATCACGTACAGCAAGCGCGTTAGGCAGAATGATTCCCTCACGTCCCCGGCCAAAAAAAGTAATGCCTGCTCGTTAACGCTAAACCCAATTTCGGTGGTGGAGAGAGAGAGACAGGGAGTCACTGACAATAGATACGAGTCACCGGGTAGAGGGAGACCTTCCAATGCGATTTTCACAAGCGACGGGGAAGGCGGCAGCGTGGAAGGAATGAAATGCTTCAGGCGGCTGGGGAGCCAGCAAGGGAGCGGCGTGGAAAGGACGTGGAGAAGGCGACGGGGGACGGGGCGGTGTCGGCAGAACAGCAGAAAGCTGCGGGGACCCGGCCAGCCCGAAAGGCAGCCGGAGGCGGGAGCAGGCGGGCAGCTGGAGAAGCGCGGCCGGGACCGGCCCGGGGGGACGCGCGACCCGCCGCAGCTCCCGGTACCGGCCCCGGCCCGAGGCTTTCGCAGCCCCGGGGCTCGTCTCTCCGCCTCCGCCCCTTCCCACCTCCGCAGCGCCGGCTGCCCGACCCTCACCCACGCGGGGGCGGGCGGCACGCGCCTCCGAGCGCCTCCCCCGCGAGGCTTCCCGGCCACCCGGCGGCTCGGGGGCGCCGAGCTCCCGGCGCCGGTGCTGCGCCCCGTCGGGGCCGGCCGGGAGGAATCCTTCCTCGCCGCACGGACCGGCCGCTCCTGGCCGCGGGCAGACGCGGCTGAAACTCTTTCTTTCGCTCCTCAGCCAGATCCTGCGGGCAGAGAAGCCCCCCTCCCCCGACTCCAGCTAGAGCCCCTCGGCACGGCGGGGCCGGCCCCACCCTCAGCCTCACCGGCTGCACCTGGGGCTGCCCCAGTCCAGCCCCAGCTCCCCAGCTGCAGCCTATTTCAAACCTCCGCCCTGTCCCACCCTCACCTCACCGGTCCCACCTGAGTTGCCCCATCCCCAGCCCACAGCTGGAGCCGGTGGGCAGCGGGGTGCCATTGGTACCCAGAGTGCAGTAAGCCCAGCTGAACAGGCTCGGGAGAGATACTGGATTTTATCGGGGCCCAGGTGCTTGGGGGATTTTTCTCAAATCAAGCACTCCTAACGGTAGATTCAGGTGCTTCTTTTATACACCCAAATCACAGGTTGCTGCTTTTCCAAACACTCCCGTTAGATGCCGATCGGTCAGCAACTATAATACAATTATAATACAGATTACACACCAACAAGACACCCTGAATGCTCTCTGGCTACCCTGCACCCCAACCGGACCCTCTGCACCTTGTCTGGGCCCCCTTTCACCTCAAACGACACCCCTGCAAACTCTCTGGCCACCCTGCACGCTGCTTGACACCCCGGTACCCTGTAAGGGCTCCCTGCACCCCAAACAGACCCCCTGGACCTTACCTGGGTCCCCTGAACCTCAACAAGACCCCCTGCGACCCTAACCAGACACCACGCGACCTCTCTGGGCCCCGTGAATCCCAACCAGACCCCCTGCACCCTGCCTGGCCCCCCTGCACCCCAAACAGACCCCCTGCAACCTACCTGATTTTTTTCCTAAAGGAAAAACAAGGACAAATCATTTAAAAGAGGAAAATTTTAAGAGCGCTGGGGCGTAAGAAAATATGGAAAAAATTTATAATAAATTAAAAAGGAAGAGCAATCTATTAAACCATCTTGCCACCCCTGAACACTCAAGTAAAAATTATTCTCCTGAAAAAAAAGACAACAAAAAAGCGACAAACGAGTCTACTTTCTACTCCATATGGTGCTCAATCTTGCTTTGTCCTGAAGTTCTTACAGCAAAACACGCGTGCTCCTCTGAAGGTCAAAAAACCTCAGTCCAAAAAGCTTAGGCAGCTCCAAAGCTGCCATCGAGGGCAGGAACAGGGGAGCCCCAAGCAACCCAGGAGCAGATTGAGCTCCCCGAGTAGAGGCTGGTGCTCCGCTAGCCTGGGCCCCTGCCACTGCCCTTCCCACAGTCCCCTGGGAAAGGGGCAGGGCCAACCACCAGCAGCTATCACATGAGCTAGAGGAGCGGCAGGGTTTTAACCATTGAGCCAGGGTGACCTTTCACCCTTGACCCCGGGTCACCACTGAATTATCACCCAGAACTGACCATTGACCTCTCACACCCAGTTGACCTTTGACATCTGACACTGGGCAACCTTTGACCTCTGGTCCCATCTTGGCCTTTGACATCTGGTCCCAAGTTGACTTTTGCTCTCTGACCCGCTACTTGATCAGTGACCTCAGTTGACCTTTGACCTCTGACCCCAACTCAACTCCACATAGAGGCAAAAACTGAAAAAAAAAAAAAAAAATTCCAATCAAAACACACCACCCAGCTTGAGGGGTTTTTTTATTTATTGTTAAGATAACATTAACAACCTCTACATTCAGTACAACCTGAAATAAAAGATATTCACATCTGCAAGGATAGACACATTCCAAAACTAACACTCATTCCGCATCTGCTCATTCCACCCCTCATTCAAAACATATCCATTTTGTCTCCTGCCAGAGTGGCAGATCACCCTAATTCCATAACCATCCCTGGAACTGCACCACCATGCACCTCAACACAACATCACCAGTCCACAGGATTTCACAGCATTACGCTTCCTAACTGGAAGCAGAGGGAGAGGGATACGTTTCCCTCTTTGCACCGCTTCTACTCCTCCCGTGCTTTGAAGTGCATGCTCCAGCAAGCCTCACGGAAGGATTTGCTCCCAGAATCTGAATGGCCCGATGGCACCTGCAAAAGATAAAAGAAGGGACTCCAGAACCTGCTCACCAATAGCTACAGGCTATCCCCAAAACCAGCTTCTACAACCTCCACCCAAACAGGCCATGCGAATAATCACATCATCCCACGCTTGGATCTTTCCAACATCAACAAGAATTGCTATACCAACGGACAAAGCAGCTCCACCTCAAACACACACTATACAAACTACAAACGTGACCTAAGGATGCGAGAATACCAGACAGAGTAGACTTAACGCCAGACCAAAAGGCACAGCCTGACAGCACGCGCTACAGTGCCGAGGCCACGTGACGCACACACTCCGGAGTGGCCCGATAAGCCTACCGTGACCGGTGGAGACAAATTGCTGGGAAAGACTGAAGTCTAGGATGACACAGGAAGTACTCTGGAAACAGTCTCAAGAAAGAGAGTCATCGAGATGAGACCTGATGGTTAGGCCCAAGCCAGAGCTGCAAGAAAGACCGGCCAAATGGACCCACGACACTAAATCAAATCGGCAGCATTGAGCTTCTATGTCACACTGGTAAACAAGTCGAAATTGGCACTGCGCCGATAATGGGAGGCCGCCAAGATGCAACGGACGGCTATCGTGATTGCAGTAGGATGAGTACGCCTGAGGCTTCTCAGACATGAAGGCCAAGACAAACATCAACACATCAGGTAACGAAGGAACACGTAGGGACACACACTAGACATACTGCACAACTCCACCGACTCAACCCAGAGCTGCTTTGCCAGGCCACACATGTCATGAAACGTATCACTCCCTCCACTTGCACGAGGCTGACTCCCCACAGACTAACCCTCCCGTTATGCCAATGTTTGGACACACGTGGACTCCACTTCCCACAGATCTGTCCCACTACTTAGCTTTCATGTTGCCACAGGTCACGGTCCACGCTCAGTAGCCATCCTCGATAGTGGCCTTGTCGCCTAAACGCGAGGTTCCTTTAATCACTTCATGCCACTCTGTTACCTGCGCAAACAAAACAAAGCTGTTTAATACACACTTCATCCGTGAGAGCACTGCCCCGAATAGCTGCACTCACCTGCTCTGCTCCAGCTTTCAATATCATAGTTTCAAAATCATAGTTGCACAGACCCTCAGCAATTCTGCCCAAGCGGACCACTTAACTCTCTTGCCTTTTCTCAAACCGCTCATAGCTGTGCAGCTTCAACCCTCTGGAAAGGAATGCAGCACCTGCCAAAAAACAGAGGAAAAAGATGGACACCTTACAACTACAGAAACCAGTGCTAAAAACAATAAACATGAACAAGAGAACGTAACTGTCGTCACTGATACGAGAGCAAATCTCATTAGACACTTAAGGAAAGAGACAAAACTGGAATAAAAGAAAAAGCTTATGTGCCCAGGACTGTGCTAACAGAAAGACCCCTAACTGCAGATTGTTATGAGCAACAATAACATACATACTCTTCTCTGAGAAATTCCAGGGAAGACAGCAACCCAAACCCATGCTGGAAACAAGTGCCTAGTCAGTGCCTCTAAGGAACAACTACTGTGACATCCAGATGGGATGGTGAAGGGATGGATGCAAAAATTAAGTCAGAGAATGAAGTAAGTAAAATGCCTGGAGAAGCAGAACTCAGAGTTCTGGAGGGTATATTTCAATGCACGTAGTGCTTTCTGAGAAGAGATTCATCTGACTTTCAGCTCTGTACATTGACATGCAGAGGACCAGATGGTTTATGCTGCATCTCTCATGACTCTGTTGTACCTCCTGTTAGCTGTAGAGAGACTAAAACAGACCAGACCTCATTAACACCCAAATCCAACTGCAAAACTGATCAGAGAAAGGCTGATGAACCCTCCTTTCTCAGCCATGCTCTATCTCAAAATTTTAGAAACCCCTTCTCATTTCATGAACTGCAAGGGAAGGAACCCTCACTCCTTCCTGACAGCTCCTGCCCTATATTTGCACTCTTGATCCCCCTGCATCAGCTGCTCTGTGAAAGCTGCTCTTCCAAGCTGTGCCCTGTATTCTGCAGGCACCTCCTATCTTCTGTCTTCCCACAGACTCCAGGGTCTGCTACAGGCCCCAAAAATAAGTACTGATACTTATAACCTATGAGGGGCCTGCCACAAGCTGCAGATGTTCTAGAAACAACATGGTACTCTGTGGGCAATTGGGAAAGGCAATAAGCCATCCCATACTCTGAAAGACACTATGACAGACCTCCCTACTATTTTCTTGAGAAATGCTAAAACTCCATATACCAAAACGTACCAGACAGTCACCTTAACCTTGCTATATAATCTCGCTATCAGTTTTATTAAGACAGATTGTATCAGCAATTTACAGCAAAACTAGTGAAAAAAAAATGTTCCACCTTCAATAAAGTCAAGAAGTCCAGGAAAATGCAACACACCTACAATTAAAAGAAAAAAAAAAAAAAAAAAAAAAAACATACTATAAAACCATCTTGCTCCCCCTAAACACTTAATACAAAATAACTGACCTGGAAAAAAACAAAACAAAACAAAACAAACAAAAAAAAAAAAAAACAACAAAAAACCCAAACTACATACAAGTGTACTTTTTAGTATATATATGCTGCTGAACCTTGACTGGTTGTGAAGTTCTTACCTCAGACACCTTTACTTCTCTGTAGTGGTTTGAGCCGGGTTAGCAGCCAAGCCAACCACCACAGATGGTCACAAGCAAAAGGCAGACTCATTAGGGGAAGAACAAAACCCATACATTTATTACACACACTAACATCACGTAACAGAGTAGGACAGTGAGAAGCATTGCCACATCTTGAGAACACCTTCCCCCCACCCCTCCCTTTTTCCCGGGTTCAGTTCTGCTCCCGATATCTCTACCTCCTCCCCCCCAGTGGCACAGGGGCAAGGGATGGGGGGTGCAGTCAATGCTGCTGCTTCTTCCATCTTCGGTGGGGGGAGCTTCCGGAACTCGTTCCCCCTGCTCCATCGTGGTCCCCCTCTCCCAGAAGACAGTCCTCCACAGGAGTTTCCCTCCCACGGCTGCAGCCCTTCCCGAGCTGCTCCGGCGTGGACACCCCCGCATGCTGCAATCCTCCCAGCGCTGAGTTGCAGCAGTAGGGGTCTACTTTTTCCCACAAGACCCCGGCCTTCTTCGGGCACAGCACTTTGCTCAGCCGGGTGAAAACAAACACAGGCCATAAATCAATGTCTGCTCCACCGTAGATCTTCATGGGTGGCAGGGGGGGGCCACCCTGCCGTCTCCCCACAGGATACAGGGGGGTCTCTGCTCCGGCACACCTCCCCCCCCCCCTTTCTTCCTCCGTTCCTCCACTGACCTTGGTGTCGATGCAGCTGCAGCAACTCCTCCTCACAAGTCCCCCTGCACGTCACCACGTCCCTTCTTAAATACGTTATCGCAGAGGCGCAGCCGTTTGGCTGTTTCCAAACAGAGGTGGAGCTGACTTGGAGCTGGGGGAGCTTCGAGAAGCTTCTCACAGGGGGCTGCAGAGGCAGCCCCCTCCCCCGCCACCAAACAAAAAACCCCACCACTCACTCAACGCAGGACGTTCTCTAAATATCAAAACACATCTTCCCAAAGACCTTAAACAGCTCAAAAGCTGTAATCTTAAGAAAACATGAGAACACTAACTCCAGAGAAGCCCAGGAGCAGAAGGAGCCCCACGAGCAGAGGCTGGGGCTCACCTAGCCCAGGCACCACCCACCCCCTTCCCACAGTCCCCTGAGAAAGGGGCGGGGCCAACCACCAGAAGGTATCACATTGGCCAGAGGAGGAGTAATTAGGTTTCTTAATTGCCGTAAATATACAGCATGAAAAGTGCTGAACAGAGAAAGTGATCCTTACTAGAAACAATGATACCTACTCTTTTATTGCATCAGCAACGTGACCAGGTAGACAGTTAAACTTAATTTTTCTGGAGTATAGATAAAGACAGCTATCACACTAAGCTATGTAGGAAAGTAGTTTGTTAAATGCAATAAAAATATTATTATCAAAAATATGTGCTTCAGCTTCCTAATAAAAAAAGCAAAACAAAAAAAAAGAAATGCTTTGGGGTTACACTTCATTTCTAGCAAGACCATGCATACTACATAATTTCTACCAGAACTATGTTCTCGGTAGGACTAAATGACAGAGCAGAATTAGATCCCATAAGAAACCCTACCCAAAAATATCTCCAGTTGCAATATAAATTCTTTACTGAATATTCCAAACAATTCAGAATCACCTTGACAATCTCTGTGACTACCTCCCCTAGGAGTCCCAAAGGACAGAAGACACCAAAAAAAAAACAAAATAGCAAGAACGTATCAGAAACTGTATGAAGCAGCCTCATTAACCCCAAAGCAGCTAGAACAAAAATACACTGCAAAATTTGCTATGCTCACGCTGCAAACCAGAGTTCATCCTACACGGCCAGCCACCGATCTGTGCAGAGCTCCCAGCTGTGACGCTCCTTCAACTTCCAGACCAGGATTCAGCATCTGCAAAGAGAGGCAACAAGACTTAGTGAGAGGCCACGACAATGCACAGTCCTACCAGCAGCTCCACCTCTCTGCATTACTTGGACAGGGCTACCCAGAGGGCAGGTGTGGGGGTGTTTGGGAGCCTTGGGGGAAGTCAAAGAGCGTGTTTGGTGACCGAAGGGACCTTTGGGGCAGCATCAAGAAGTGATTGGAGTCCCTGGGACAAAGCTTGGGGGGTTTGCAGGATGGCAAACCTGCCATTATTATTACATAAAGCAGTTAGGCCAAGCAAAGCAAGGCAAAGACAAATTAGGACACAGGTAAGCCATCTAGCCGTGAAAAAATCTTATTGTAGGCATTACTGGTTGTTCCAGGTAAAAAGACCAAAATAAAGCTCATAAAAGGGAGGTGAGACTTCATGCAGATGTTGGGGTCCTGCTAGGAATTTGTCAGGAAACCACCTACAAATCAGTAAAATCTGAAGCTGAAATTAGAAAAGAAAAATGTAGCATTCACACATTTTATGTGAAACAATCAACCACTGCAAAAAACAACCAAAGCAAACAGTGTATTCTCCTTTATTATTGTATTCAAGTTTAGATGCCTTTCTAGAAAGTTGTACTTTGGTCACAAATAGCCAGGTTAGATGAATAAGTAAACCAGTGACATTCCATGCCCTATGCCACAGAGGTGTCATGTTTATACTGTTACACACCTAGAGAAACAAAATTTCTCATGTACGAGGATCAGCTCTTTTTCCCTATAAAACCCAGGAAGTTCCTTCTAAACTATTAACTTATTTTCTGAAACAAGAGACCCCTCCATAAATAAGGACTGCATTTGCAAAAATCATTTCTAGCATCTACCTTTTAAATGTCACGAACATTTCCATAGACACACACCCCTTCCTAACTTTGTGGGACCTGGGACTGCTTGCCAACCTGTTGGAAAGGAAACACAAATATATGGACCAGAAATGCTTGAGTAGATATTAGCACCCAATTCCCAAGGAGGACCATGTCTTAAGTCATATTTTTTCCTTCAGCACATTCTAATAGCTAGCTAAGGCTGTCTCCCTATTAGTATAGCAGCCACTATAAATCATATTGTTATAAGCCAAATTGCCTTTGCGTTTCTGCTTAACTGATGCCAATAGGTAACAAAGCATGTCACAGGCAGGCCTCACAACCAACCTGGGAACTGAAACGGCTCTGAGAATCTCACTGCAGAGCTTCTCTTGTGACTTCGCACATTTCATCACCATGGACACGCACAGCTTACAAACACCACCGTTCTTCAGAGATCACAGTTTGACTATCAGCAAATGCTGTCCGGTAAACCAGAAACAGCAAGACAGAAGCAGCTATTTGAAAAATCTGTGAAGAGCACCGAAGCAGGAAAGGTCAGTGCTTTTTAAAAAACACACATTTGTATAATACCAGCTTTAGCAAGGCCTGTTTTTCCCACACAGATTTTGTCATTGGACTCTTTTCAGTAGCTACATGTCTCTTTTGTACTGGGGAGCCCAGAACTCTAACATTCATACAGCCACAAAGATGATTAAGGGACTGGAGCATCTCTCATCTATGGAAAGGCTGAGGGAGCTGGGACTATTTAGCACGGAGAGGAGAATGCAAGGGGGGATCTTACTAATGTATATCAATAGCTGAAGGCAGGGTGCAAAAAGGACAGGGTCAGGCTCTTTTCATAGAATCATAGAATCGTTTAGGTTGAAAAAGACTTTTAAGATCATTGAATCCAACTATTAACTTAGCACTGCCAAGTCCACCACTAAACCATGTCCCCAAGTGCCACATCCACATATCTTTTAAACACCTCCAGGGATGGTGACTCCACCATTTCCCTGGGCAGCCTGTTCCAATGCTGCTAACCACTTCCTGTTGGACTATGGGAGCTTCATTCTGCTCCCCATCCCTGTCTTCCAGCTCAGGGGCTTGGTACCCAGAGAGAAACTGGTCTGACTATTAAAGATTGAGGCAAAGCAGGCATTAAGTACCTCAGCCTTTTCCTCATCCTCTGTCACAATGTTTCCCCCCATATCCAACAAAGGATGGAGATTCCCCTTAGGCCTCCTTTTTTGGCTCATCTTTTGGTTCCTGTGCCTTTAAGATTTTCTTCTTGAAAAACGTCCAGCCTTCCTGGACTCTGCCCTTTAGGACTGACTCCCAACAGATGCTTGTCAACCAGTCTCCTAAACAGGCCAAAGTCTGCCCTCTGGAAGTCTAGGGTGGCAATTCTGCTAACCCCCTTCCTTACTTCTCCGAGAATGGAGAACTCTAGCATTTCGTGACTGCTATGCTCAAGGCAGCCTCCAACCATCACTGTGTCACCCCCAAGTCCTTCTCTGTTCTCAAACAACAGGTTCGGGGTGCCTTCCCTTGTTGGCTTACTCAACAGCTGCGTCAGCAAGTTATCTTCCACACAATCCCGGAACCTCCTAGACTGTTTCCTCTCTGCTGTATTGTATTTCCAGCAGACATTTGGTAAATTGAAGTCCCCCAGAAAAAGGGCTAGTGATTGTGAGACTCCTCCCACCTGCTTATAGAATATTTAATCTGTCTCTTCATACCGCTTGGGTGGTCTATAACAGACTCCCACTGTGACACTCTGCCTTGTTGGCCTTCCCCCTGATTTTTACCCATAAACACTCAACCCTATCATCACTATAATTAAGCTCTAGATAGTCAAAAGACTCCCTAATGTACAGGGCTACCCCACTGCCTCCCCCCTCGCCTAGCCCTTCTGAAGAGTTTATAACCATCCATTGCAGCACTTCAGTTGTGCAAGTCATCCCACCATGTTTCCATGATGGCAACTGTATTGCAGTTTTCCTGATGAACAATGGCTTCCAGGTTCTCTTGTTTGTTGCCCATGCTGCTTGCATCGGTGTAGATGCGCTTCAGTTGGGCTACTGATCCCACCACCTTTCTGGGGGGAGAAGCCCTAAGTCCTACGTGACCATTCTCAGGCGCTTCTGTGGTTTCTAACACATCAATAACCCATGTGTCTTTGCTGCCACATGGACCTCCATCCCTTAGGTCCACTGAGATGGAAGACCGAAGGACCTCACTAGCACACCATCCCTCAAACATTGGCATGCTGCCCTCAGGCTTACCTCTAGTGAGCCTGGTTTTATCCTTCCTCACCTTCAAATCTAGTTTAAAGCTCTTTCAGTGAGCCCTGCTAATTCCTGTGCAATGATCCTTTTCCCTAAGACAGGTGTACCCCATCCGTTGCCAGCAGGCCTGGTGTCATGTAAACCAACTCATGATGAAAAAAACCTAAATTCTGACGGTGACACCAGGCTTCATCATTCCCTGCAACAGGAAGGATGGAGGAGAATTCAGTGGTGCCCACTGACAAGCCCACAGGCCATGGGCATGAACTGAAACACAGGATGTTACACTTGAACATCAGGGAAGACTTTTTTACTGGGAGGGTATCGTGGTTTGGGCCTGGTCAGCAGCCAACCACCACGCAGAAGCTCTCTCTCCCTTCTCTTCTGGCAATAAGAAGGGACAGAGAGAGAGGCTTGGGGTTCGAGATAGGACTGGGATGGGGGAAAAATCCCCCTTTATGATCACGAGCAAAAGGCAGACTTGTTAGGGGAAGAAAAAAAAAAAAGAACATACATTTATTACAGACACTAACAACACATAACAGAGTAGGACAGTGAGAAACATTGCCACATCTTGAGAACACCTCCCTCTACCCCTCCCTTCTTCCCGGGCTCAGTTCTGCTCCCGATATCTCTACCTCCTCCCCCCAGTGGCGCAGGGGCAGGGAATGGGGGGGTGCACTCAGTGCTGCCACTTCCTTTATCTTCGGTGGGGGGAGCTTCTGGAACTCATTCCCCCTGCTCCATCGTTGACCCCTCTCACAAGAGACAGTTCTCCACAAACTTTCTCCAACATGAGTTCCTTCCATGGGCCGCAGCATTCCCCATGCTGCTCCGTCACAGGTCACTAACTTTCTCCGACTGGATTCTCTCCCATGGCTGCAGCCCTTCCCGAGCTGCTCCGGCGTGGGACACCCCCGCATGCTGCAACCCTCCCAGCGCTGAATTACAGCAGCGGATCTACCTTTTCCCACAAGACCCTGGCCTTCTTTGGACACAGCACCTTGATCATCCAGGCGGAAGCCACAAGCCATAAATCAATGTCTGCTCCACCGTAGATCTTCATGGGTGGCAGGGGGGGGCCGCCCTGCCGTCTCCCCACAGGATACAGGGGGGTCTCTGCTCCGGCACACCTCCCCCCTCCTTTCTTCCTCCGTTCCTCCACTGACCTTGGTGTTCACGCAGCTGCCGCAACTCCTCCTCACAAGTCCCGCTCCTCGTCACCACGTCCCTTCTTAAATACGTTATCGCAGAGGCGCAGCTGATTGGCTCAGTTTTCCAAACAGAGGTGGAGCTGACTTGGAGCTGGTGGAGCTTCGAGAAGCTTCTCACAGGGGGCCACCCCTATAGTCCCCTCCCCTGACACCAAAAAAAACTCCACCACTCACTCAACCCAGGACAGAGGGTGACCACGCACTGGAACAAGCTGCCCAGAAAGGTTGTGGTTTCCCTCCTTGGAGTTATTTAAAAGCCATCTGGACATGGTCCTGGGCAGCCTAGTCTAGGTGGACCTGCTTGAGCAGAGGGGCTGGACCAGATGACCTCCAGAGGTCCCTTCCAACCTCAACCACTCTGTGATTCTGTAAACTTAACAGTAGGCAGACATGATCTTGCTAGCCCTCATACTATAAAATTACAGCTAGCTTCCAAACAGTCCTTCCATACCAATATTAAAAAGCTCCACCAAGCACTTCTGAAGTTGTAATGGAATCAGCAGACCACAAGAATGAGGTCAATGCTGCAAACTTTAGCAAGAATTCAGCTCATGAGGGTTTATAACTTTATGGTGAGCCAGCAAAACTGTAATATGATCTCTACCCTGTAAAAGCGCAGGCCTGGCTGAAACTTCTGTGTATGTCTTGATTCCCTTGCTAGGGCTGCAAAACCCAGAGGAACTGGAGAGAAAGCTACCAGCCATAGTACTGATGCATGCTCTAATAGTCACTGAGAACATACCTCTTAGGGGCAAGAGCGTCAGCCTGTACCTTGTGTAGGGTGCCAGGATTCTGGAAAATTCAGGTGTTGTATGCTTGGGTAGTATTCAGGGGTGCTTTTTTTAGCCTCCATCAAACCAGTGGTTAATGAGGGACAGAATGGATTGGGCCAATGTCTGGGCCCACACTGTTGTATCAGGAGATAGAAAGAGCATGGCAGGTGAAGCAGCCTCACCAGACCTCATTCACTACACTAAAGGAAAGAGCTATGATCCCATCTTCTACCGCTACTGTATTGGTTTGACCCATTTTGTAAAATGTGGACAGATCCAAGCGAATCCTCTGTGACCAGCTTTATATCCAAGTCTCTACTCATAGAACGTCAGAGGCCTCAATTCACATCAAGTAACTGAGGAAGGATGTAGCTCTCCATGTCTCAAGATGCTGGGAGTGTCTGATGCCTCTCACTCTTGCTGTGGCTAGGGCAGGAGGAGATGGTCTCCTTGCCAGCAGGAGGTGTGCACTCATGGAGGATCTGTTGCCAAAAGAGCTGCAGGAAGAGGTTAGAAGACTGCAGCATCAGAGATAACATGCAAGAGATTGACTGGATCTTCCGAGACCCTGCAGCTTCAAGAGCCCAAATCCCCAACTGTACTGAGTCTGAACTTATCTAGCTGGGAAATAAAGACTCTCATGATGACAAGGCAGGAATCCTGTATCTTCCAGCAGCAGGAGTTGCCTGCTCCACCTGAAGTTCTGCAATTACAGGAGGAAGCAGCAAGTGATTGTAGTGGGAAGAGGTCCCTCTGAATGGCATCGATTCCCTCCAGTGTATTGACTGCACCATAGAGCTTAGTGTCATCGGTGAACTTGCTGAGGGTATACTCAACCCACTATCCAGGTTGCCAACAAAGATGTTAAACAGCACTGATCCCAACATCGGTCTATGATTTGACCTGCTATGCAGTGCTTTTTCATATACCTAACACAGACAATAAATTCATAGTCTACTGCAGAAACACAAATAGATTATCAATGGTAATATTGTGCTTTGCAATCATTTGACCAGTATAAACAGAAAATGACACAGGCAGAAAGAGAAGCCTCTCATTCTGCCTTAATTAAACTGTCTTTATTAAAGTACTATTATCTTCTCAGCAAAAGAGGACCCAGACAGAAAAACTCCTAACAGCACAGAAAAACAAGGACACCAAGGCATCAGCTTGCATACCAGTGTACTCTGATAGAGCCGTAACGTCTTTCTTGTAATAGAGTAAAACATTTTGCCTTAATTTGGCCAAAACACCGAAGCAAATTTCATGTTACTCAGCTATAACAAAACCAGAAAAAGCAGCCCAGATGAATAATCTCCAAATGAATAATCCAGCATGGTCTCAAGAGAAGACGAATTGATGTTCAGCCCCCCATAATGTTCTGTACCTATCTCCTACCCATCATCTCTGAGGGGAGAATGCAGTCCTAGGCAACTGGGAAGATTACATCTGCATGGCGTGTTCAACACTTCATCAAAAGCCACAGCATACATTTCATGGCTGGATCTGGATGTTTCTTTAACCATTATCCCCTACGTGGTCGTTCTTTCACTCTCTCTGTATTCATAAATATTTAGCTATCTGTGTCATATATCAAATGACATAGTTAAGACGATGTCCAAGAAGATACTGGTTTATGTTACCTTAGGCAGCAGAAGGATAAGAATGTAGTCGCTCTCCAAAGTGAATAAACACCTCGATAGATCACTGAAGCCCTAGGTTAAAACTGGTTGCAACATTTCCTTTTCTGCGCTCATTTCATAAGACAATACTGACTTAACTTTCTAAAACCATGAAAAGGATGCAGCTGACTGTTTAAATACAAATAAGGAAGCTAACTTTGATGGAGGAATGGGGCTTAATCTGTACTACTGTCCATAACATTTTCTACAGGTAGCTTCCAGTCCAGCATGACTTAGCAGTTATATTTTACAATCTGCTTTATGAATTTGTAAGCTTCAGGCATGCCTCTATTAGCACTTCAGTACTTACTTGCTGCTGAAGTTTTATGGACAAGATCTACTGCCTACAGAAGGTACAGACTTAATAATTCGACAGTGGAATTTTAATTTGTACTCCAAACTACAGATATAATACAATACTATATGACAAAAAAAATAAATTTTAGAAATATGTGTATTTTTAGATTAGCAGAACGACTTGTCAGTTAATTAGGAACTTAAAAATGCAAATATGCATATGTGCACATATGCTTCAATTGAAGACATAGGCCAAACATGAAAAATTTTACATCAAACATTACATCAAACATTTTAGCTGCCAGAATCATAATTTGAAAGTGTACATATATAAGAGGGCATGACTGGGGATAAAAGCAATGGTCACACATGTGGCATAAATGCTTGCTTAGAATTTATGATTTTTCGTTCTGTTACAGCTTGCCAGAGTTTGATACCCTCAGTGTGGAATATGGCATCCAATACAAAGCAGATGAAACAAGACACCACGCGTGCTAGGAAGAAAAAGCAAGAAGTAAAAACCAAGAATGGAGACGTATCCAAAGGAATAAGTGATATGGAAATACTTGCCAAAGAGAGAAAATCGTACTTGCAGAAGGAATACAAGATTCTCACTGAACATATGAACACATACCTGGGAAGAGTGGCACATTTCCTGCAGGAAAATAAATTTCTAGAAAAGGAAGCCAAACGGAATCAGGAAGAGAGCAACGCTTACCTCTCTTACATAACAAAACACAGCCAGAAGTGCCAGAATATGATAACAACATTAAATGACCAGAATCACACTGATCTGTCTCAAGTTTGGATGCAGAAAGAGAAACTAATCTCACAGTACACAGAAAAGGAGAAGGAGGTAAGGAGCGCTCTGATGAATATGGAGACAAAGTACTCTCTTATGAACAAGGAGGTTGAAGATCTGCAGGCTTTCAAGTATCCATGTCTTCAGCTGGAACAGACGAAAAAAATTAAAGAGCTAGAGAAGGAACTGTCGGTCACTAAGATACAGCATTCAGATGAAATGCACAAAATCAAGAGCAGATTTCTTCAGGCCAAGGCTGACTGTGAGATGGACTTTCATGAGAAGATCCAGATTCTCACCACAAGAGCAGAAGAAGCAGCGATACAATCTCTAATCCAGTATATCAAACAAGTAAAAGCAGAGAATTGGCATCTGCGCCAGGAATTGCTCAGACTCATCCAATACTCAAAAATCCTTAAAGAAACCAAAGTTCAACTGAGAGAGCAGCAGCAACAGCTTCTTCGGGAGAACCAATACATTCAGGACATGGCACACATGCGCCACTGGTTACGCCAGCATGAGGCACATAGTGCAAACTGTGAAACCTACAGCTCTCACAGCCCACTCAGATATGTCCATTAACCTAAAAAACCACTTCATTCCTCACTCATGCCAATGTATCAGTAGACACAGCTGGACTGTGAGCTGTTCTCACTGTTAGTTAGGTAACGGAGTACACAGGAGTAAATGTTCTGTAGGTGGATGAAAGGATTGATTTGCATAGCTCATGCTCAGCATGCAATTCAGACAACAGATCTTAAAAGTAACCTCATCTTTAACTTTCATGACATCTGTATTAAGACATTTGAAACTGCATCCCTTCACATCTCGATATAAATTACATTTTTGCTTTGAGATCAGACTCTGATGTTTCACTAATTAGTGATTCTCCTTGGGCAAACTATATTTTTAGACATACGTTTACTGCAAACTACATCTACAGATACCATAGTATAAACCACTGTAGGCCACCTCTTACAGCAACTTTCACTTTCCCAAATCTTCTACATGGCAAAGACTTTATTTTACTTTCTGCTAGTCTCCAAAGGAGAGAAAATAAATATGCAAACAACCAAGTCCTTTAAACAATATAATTACTTCAGGTATTTGACCCTTGGTTCATAACTATCAATAAAATATATTCACTGAACATATTAATACCAATTTTTACTTTCTTCTCATTAGTTTCTCGTTTTAGTATTTCCCTTGAGAAGCAAGAGGCAAAAAGCTGTGTTTCTAATAGACTGCTGATTCACCTTCCAACTTGAACATTTCTGGATTTGGATTACCTCATCAACAATGACACCAGAAGTCACCCTCACTCTAAATTTCAACATTCAGTCTGGGATATTTTATACAGAAGCAGACCTTAGTTGAGAGTGGAAGAGAACTCAAAGGAGGGTCAATCAGAGCAGGGCCACTTTCAGTGGCTTCTGAGTATCTCCAAGGACAGAGATTCCACAGCCTCTCTGTGCAGCCTGTTCCAGTGTTTGATCACACAGTAAAAATGTTTTTTCTTAAATTAAATTGGAATTTCAATTCCATCAAAAAATTCAATTTCAGTACAGTCTGGTTCTGTCTTCCCCCCGGCTTTGCCTGATATTTAAACACATTAATAAGATCCCCTGAGCCTTCTCCAGGCTAAACAATCCCAGGTCTCAGCCTCCACCTGTATCACAGATGCTCCAAGCCTTAATCATCTTTGTAGCCCTTTGTTGGACACAATCCCGTACGTCCATGTCTGTCTTATACTGGGGAGCCCAGAACCGTACAAGATACTCTAGGTGTGGTGTCTCAGTGCGGAGTAAAAGGGAAGGATTGCCTCCCTCGAACAGCTGGCAAGTCTCTTCCTAGTGCAGCCTCAGATGATGTTCACCACCTTCGCTGAAAGAGTACATTTGTACATTGAAGACAGACCCCTGAAGAAGTAAATGACCACCAGAGACAGATCTGAGTCTGCGCAAACTAACCCCAACTCGCTTATGCATATGTGTATTTATGTTGTGTAATACCATGAATAAGTATACCTGCACTGCATAAATTTCTGGCAAAATGTGCTGTGGGTGTGCAAGCCAGGAGGAGCAAACCTCCTTGCATCCAGCGCTGCAATAAATATACCTGCTTTATAACTCTTTGTGAGTTGTAAAGTTTGTTTCCGTGCTTCAGTTGCTAGACTAAAAAAAAAAAAAAAAAAAAAAGTAGCAAAAATTTTACAGTTCATTCGAATGGTATCCGTTGCTCAGAGCAATGTCTGACATCCTCCACTGACACCCGCGCCCTTCTTCGAAGTTTGTCGCATGAAGGACACGATGCGTTACCCTGGAGTTTTACACTGCCTGCGCCGCTCCCCCGCCGCACCCCCGGAGCGGAGAGCGGCCCCGCCGACACCGAGGGGAGCCTTCCGGCGACGCGGGGCTCCTCCAGCACCCGCGCAGCCGAGCGCCCGGCAGGCAGAGGCTGAAAGAAACCGCCAGCTGCCTCACCGCGCCCCAGGCCCCGCCGGCGGGCCCTCAGCGCCCGCGACCGCCGCACGAGGCTCCCCGCTGTGCGCCTGCGCGGCCTTGGGCGCCTGCGCTGTGCGGCGGGGCTGTTTCCATAGCAGCAGAAATCAACAGGGAGGGTGAGGCGGTGTGGCCGCCCTCCGCCTCGGTCGGAGTGCCCGCCCGCCAGAGCGGGGTGCCCGTCATGAGCGTGCCCGAGGTGGAGACGCTCGTGTCCCAGAGGTACGAGATCAAGAAGCGCCTGGGCAAAGGGGTGAGTGCCTCGGGGGGGGGGCCTCGAGGGGTCTCGGGAGCCGGGCGGCGGGGTCCAGCGCTGCCCTGTGGGCCGCCCCGGCGGCGCCTTTGCAGTCTCTCGGTCGCTGCCGCAGGCCGCTGACCTGAGCCGCGTCTGGCTTCGGAGGTCTGAGAGGTTATACAGTTGAAAAAATACTGGACTTTGAAATAGTTATTATGCCTAGTAAAGAAAAAAAAAAATAATAAATCGTGGCCTGGTAACTTTCCATGACGTCTTATACTTGTTTCACAACGAAATTTCAGAGGAAGGTGTTACTTTGTAGCATGTGAAACTGAAAATACCTGTAAATTCCCCGTCAGGTTTTTTTTCCTGTGATTTACTGGAGAACTGCCACACAAAGCACCAACCTTGCATGTACACCTGGTTTACAGTAAAATGAATCCAAGTCTCAAAGTATAGTCTGTTTTTGTCAAATTCTTTTGCGTTTACCGTAACCCCATTACTTCAGGTGTTATGCTGCATCAGGTGCTTTTTTCCCCATAAAATTACATGCTTTGTATGTGAGCCAAGGTTAATTTCTATGATCTTTCTCCTCGAGCAGTCTCTAAACCTTTTCTGATGATCTGCTTTTATATTCTCACAGCTCTTTGCCATTGTTTAGTTGTGTTGATACTAGTAGTCAAGTATTTCATGTGCAATTACAAGGGGGCACTTCAGAGAGGCTCATTTTCTTCATTATCCTCTAAGACAGTATTCTGGTTTTCTTCTTTTGAATTCACACTGAGCTTTCTTATGGCTATACTTCATTCTAAGTTTGCTTCTGACGAGGTTTACTGCCATCTTGTTACTAGCTTTCTCCCTTTGACTGAATATTACATCCTTTAACATGCTAGGTTCTTTGAACAGAATGATATCATTCTTTCATCTGAAATATCAAATTGTTTGACAGTTCTATTTGGAGACTGTTTCACAAACATAACTACATACATTCAGGTCTTTAAACAACTTTTGTGCCTTCAGGACTATCATCTAGGCATCACTGACATTATCAAAACTACTAGTCAAGCTCTTAACTCAAGGGTTCCAGTCTCCTAAATACCTGTGTTTTTTTGCCTCTTGTATGCAGAAAGTTCTGTGAGTATTGTGTATGTACGCAGCCGATATACTTCCCTGAGCATTTAAAAGGCTGTTGAAGTCCCTGAAACAGGTGAGGACTGCCCAAAAAGTAGAGCAGAGAAGTCCAGCCAAGGGAGATTGTTGGGAAATGTTGCAATGCAGTGCTGCTGCACAAGCTGTTCTATCAGCTCTGTCCCCTGTATAGCCCCAGCCCAGGGCTGCATGCGCAGTCAACTGAATAGAGCATTAATAAAATGTTGTAACAAAGGTAATGATGTGCCTGACAGTTCAAAGGATGTTGATGTATGAGAAACTGGCCCTTAGCTACCGAAGCAATGGGAGATCTATCATTGTGACTACTAAGAACTGAGACGTACAGAACTTGAGGTAATCTCCCTTGAAGACTAAAGAAAGAAGAAACAAACAACGAAGTGGTCAGGACTCCAGAACAAGATGTGAAACCCACTGTCAAGATAATAATGACTGATAAAGTATAATTCTGTGTATTCTGGATTAGGTAATGCTTTGTAGGTGCATAAATACATGTATGCGAACTCATGTAAGCTGTCACTCTCTGCGGAGGTGACCCAACGCTGCTGGACCTGAATAAAATCCTAGAGTAACCCACGACGGAGTTCGAGTCTCCTTTAACAGTTTTGGCACCCCAGATGGGACTCTAGGCTGTGACGGGGAGGACGAATAAAAGAGGATCCCGATATTACATCCTACAAACTGCCGGCTACAGAAAGGTGAGTTCAAGTCTCCCCTTGTCTGTGTTTGTGGGTTGGAATAGGAAAGGATCACTCTGAAATACCCCTCACAAAGAAAATTGCAGAATGGGAGGATATCCTTCAGTACCTAAAGGATCTCCCTTGGCAGAATTATTAGCAAATTGGAATAAACTTTCTGGGACAGCAGGGTTGAGTAAAAGTAAAATTATAGTGTTATGTCAAGATGACTGGCCATTTTTAACCAGAATTAGAGGGGCAGGTCCCCAAGAAGTATGGCCACCTGAAGGTACCTTCGATGAAACTAGGTTGAAATGTTTGAGATTGATATTAGAAGATAGGAATCCGCAGCAGATGAATTATTTATTTTTATGGCTGGAATGGGCCGATTTGAGAAATCGTATGGCTCTAAAGAAACCTATGAAAAGAGAAGAATTAATTGCCTTCCTTGATGATCATCAGGGAAAGAATCAGAACCAGAGTTCCCATCCACAATCAGAAGGGAAATCTGTTGTAGGACAATATCCTATGGTAGTGGAATTTCATTCCAATCCTAGAGTAGGCCCCAACTCAGGACCTGAAGTTCCTCCAGTTATTGCAGTTTCCACACACCAACCCTGGAAACCTGGTGATTTGATGTTGTGGCAAGAGAAAATGCCAAGGTTAAGGGACAATGCTGAAAAATGTGCTAAGTTTTTGTCTAGTATTATTAGAGACTATAAGCCCAATTGGGAGGATATGCAAACTTTATTGCAGGAGTTGTTTACAAATGAAGAGAGAGAAAGGATTATGCTGAAAGATCGTGAAATGAGTCAGAATACACCCGGGAGACCAACTTGGCCACAGGCTGATCCGAATTGGCAGATACACACACAAGATGGGTTACAGGCTTGGCGAACTGCGACTAATTTATTAATAGAAGCGGTACGCCAGTGTGAAGAGAGAGTTACCAATTGGGCGAAAGTCCAGGAATGTACTCAACGCACCGATGAACACCCTAGTGATTATTGGCAGAGATTAAGAACAGCACTGTTACAACACGGAGGGATGACTGAACAAAATTTTCAGGAAGCTTTAGCTATTAGTGTGTATGTTAATCAAGCAGCCCCTGATATTCGAAAATATTTTCAGAAACATATGCCTGGCTGGCAAAATGAAAGCTTGCAGAAAATCATTTCAGTAGCCAACTTTGTATATAATGGTAGAGATGCAGAAAGACAAGAGAAATTAGAAAAAGAAAAGAGTGAAGAAAGGAGGAGATTAGAGAAACAGCGGGAGGAGGAGAGAAGGCGAGAAAGAAAAGATAAGAGGGATGACATGTATTTACTAGCAGCTGCTTTAGCCCAAAATATGCGAGGGCGAGGTGTTCTGAGAGGAAATCGGGGACCGAGAAGGGGATTTCCCCCCGGTAGAGGTAGAGGAGGATGGCGTCCGGTTCCTCCTACCACAGGAGGTACAGTAGAATGTTATTGGTGTGGGAATGTAGGCCATATGCAAAGAGAATGTCCTATTCGCCCTAGGCAGACTCTAGAACAAGCTGCTTCACCTTACATCGGAGGAGCTGTTCCTCGTCAAAGAAGTTTCTCGCAGTAATGTCAGTACCGCTGAATTCGGATGGACAATTGATTGCTGAAGTGAATGGTCGACGAGTTATCTTTTTAGTAGATACTGGCGCTACGTTGTCTTTGTTAAATTTTGATGAATTTGAAAAATCCAGTGATAGGATAATTATAAAAGGAGTGATTGGAGCGGAGGAGAAAGCCCTGACAAAACCCTTACCCATTTCAATCGGAGATAGACATACTTGGGCTCGGTTTGTAGTTTCCCCAGGATCCCCTGTATCTTTACTTGGAAGGGATATTTTGCAAGATTTAGGAACTCAAATTGCTTTGGGAAAGAAAGGACTTTTCCTGGTTTTTATAGGGTCAGCTGTAGTTGTAAAGGGAGAAGTCCAACAAGTTCCCTCAATACCATGGGAATTGAGAGAAGTTCCCAGTGCCCTATGGAGTCAATCTAGTAAAGATGTGGGACTTCTGAAATCTGCAACCCCCGTAAAAATTAAGACTAAAGGTGGTATACCCCCAGCAGTTAAGCAGTATCCTATCGTAGCAGAAGCTATTCCTAGTATCACTAAACAAATACAGAATTTTTTGGATAAGGGCATTTTAAGACCTACTGTTAGTCCTTTTAATACTCCCATTTTACCTGTAAATAAAAATCGAAAGGATGAGGATGGAAATCCTGAGTATCGGTTTGTTCAGGATTTACGAGCTGTAAATGAATATGTAGAACCCCCACATCCAGTAGTTCCCGATCCTTCTACTATCCTTACAAAAATACCAATTTGGGCGAAATACTATACTGTTTTGGATTTGACCGGAGCTTTCTTTACAATACCAATTGACCCTGACAGCCAGAATTTATTTGCCTTTACATGGGAAGGTCGCCAGTATACCTGGACCAGACTTCCTCAAGGATTTACTGCTTCACCAACTTTGTTCTCTCAAATATTAAAGAGAGACTTACAAGATCTGGAACTACCGGCTGGGTCAGAATTGATACAATATGTGGATGATTTGTTAATTGCAAGTAAAGATTATGACAGTTGTGTAAAAGATACTAAATATGTATGTCTTAGATTATATGAGAAAGGACATAAAGCATCTCTCTCCAAATTGCAGTTTTGTGAGCCTGAGGTAAAATATTTAGGGTTTATACTAGCCGAAGGTACTAGGAAATTAGATCCAGATAGGGTACAGGCAATTCAGGAAATCGCTAGACCTTTGACTAAGAAACAAATGAGAGCCTTTCTTGGACAAGCTGGATATTGTAGACCGTGGATACTGGGTTTTTCAGAGATTGCAAAACCTTTGGTAGAGACTACTAAAGATGTGAGCCCAGAACCCATACCATGGACGGAAGAATTGGAAACAGCTTTTATGTCCATGAAGACTGCCTTGGTAAATGCTCCAGCTCTTGGGTTACCAGATTACAAAAAACCTTTTAAATTATATGTAACAGAGAACAGAGGAATTGCGAAGGGAGTATTAATTCAGAAGCATGGACCCTACGAACGTCCTGTAGCATACTATTCTGTCACCTTGGACCCAGTTATCAGAGGATCTCCATACTGTCTGCGATCTATTGCCGCAGCTGCTGAGCTGGTGGAAAGGCAAGGAATATTGTGCTAGGCCATTATCTCATAGTTGCTGTTCCCCATGAGGTTGAACTTTTACTAACTAAAGTATGCAGAAAAAGCACTCTTCTGCACAAAGGACACACAGATATGAAATTATCCTTTTGCTAACAGGAGAATGTCGAACTTGAGAGATCAAGGACTCTTAACCCTGCTACCTTACTCCCAGTGACTGAACCTGAAGATCACACGACTGTGTAGCTGTCTTGAAAACCATAAGCAAGACTAGAGAAGATTTGAGGGACACTCCGGTGGAACACCCTGATTTGAATCTCTTTACTGACGGATCTTCCTTTTATCTTCACGGTAAGAGATTTACGGGCTTTGCAATAGCTACTGAAAAGTTTGTTCTCATTGCTGAACCCTTGCCACCGACATTAGGAGCTCAAGCTGCAGAATTGATAGCACTAACCAAAGCAGCATTGTATGCTAAGAATAAACGAGTTAATATTTACACTGACTCGAAGTATGCCTATGGCATTTGTCACGCAGTCGGTGCATTGTGGAAAGAAAGAGGCTTTCTAACATCTGCAGGTAAAACCATTGCACATGGGTCTTTGATTAATGACTTGTTGTTGGCAATACAAGAGCCAAAGGAAGTTGCGGTAATTTATATACCTGCTCATACGAAGCGCACTGATCAGCTTGCGACAGGTAATTTTCTTGCAGATGCCGCAGCACGAGCCGCCGCTACTAGAAATTACCCCACGACTGAAGTTGTGGTTGCTAATTTCTTTTCTATCCCAAACCCTGCTACCCTTTATCATGATGTCCCGACCACCGAAATGGAAGAAGTGGAAGAAGATGCAAGCTGTGCAAGATAAGGGGATCTGGACCCTGAATGGTAAACCTCTATTGCCCAGAAGGTATGTACTGCCGCTTGCGCGTTGGTACCATGAGAAGGGGCATGGAGGTCCCGAAGCAGTAGCCTCAAAGGTAACGCAGCTATGGGCAGCACCAGGAATCTTTTCAGCAGCTAAGAAACTGACTGAAGGATGCTCTTTGTGTAAGAGATATGGAGATATAAGGCCAAAAGTAACGCCAGGGAAGAGGCCGCCAGCAGTCTATCCTTTTCAGAAACTTCAGATTGACTTTGCGGAAATGCCAGCCGCTCTCGGATATAAATACTTGCTGGTAATAGTAGATCAACTCTCTGGGTGGGTAGAAGCTTTCCCGACCCGGAAGAATGATTCAAAAATAGTTGTAAAAATCTTGCTTAAGGAAATCATTCCTCGATATGGCGTACCTGAGGTGATAGACTCTGACCGTGGACCGCATTTTACAGCATCTATTTTATTACAAGTTTATGTAACCCTAGACATCAAAGGACAGTTTCATACTCCGTATCACCCACCTTCATCAGGGCAAGTAGAAAGAATGAATAGAACAATTAAGGAGAAGTTAGCGAAAGTATGCAGTGAAACTGGATTAAAGTGGCCAGAGGCATTAAATTTAGTTTTATGGGATCTTAGAACTACTCCAAAGCAGCCGTTAGGAATTAGCCCAGCAGAGGTCCTATTTGGACGAAGTTTTAGCTGTACCTGGTTCGTATATTTCAGCAAAAACTGCACTACTGGACGGAGATGAGAATGTCACTCAATATTTATTATATTTACAAGATTCCTTTCAGAAAATTAGAAAATATGCATATTGATACCAAGGTGTGACACCAGAAGTACAGGTTCATGATTATAAAGTGGGAGATGAAGTGTTGGTAAAAACATTTAAACGAAAGAATAAGATGTTGCCAAAATAGGAAGTAAGCCATATGATGCAAGTTGTGCAACGAGACAATGTATCCTGGGATGTTAGTGATTTATGGCAATGGGCTACTTCTTGGATTCCTGATTTTCCAACTTTAATCAAGAAGATTCTAATGGTAGTCGTTTTAGTCATAATCATTTTGATCATGGTAATGTTTGTATGTCAGTGTTGTGTCTCGTGTTTATCTCGTATTCCCACCAGACCCTATTGTATCCGATAGGATAGTGAGTATCCTAAAAGAAAAGGGGGGACTGTTGAGAAAATGTTGCAATGCAGTGCTGCTGCACAAGCTGTTCTATCAGCTCTGTTCCCCTGTATAGCCCCAGCCCAGGGCTGCATGCGCAGTCAACTGAATAGAGCATTAATAAAATGTTGTAACAAAGGTAATGATGTGCCTGACAGTTCAAAGGATGTTGATGTATGAGAAACTGGCCCTTAGCTACCGAAGCAATGGGAGATCTATCATTGTGACTACTAAGAACTGAGACGTACAGAACTTGAGGTAATCTCCCTTGAAGACTAAAGAAAGAAGAAACAAACAACGAAGTGGTCAGACTCCAGAACAAGATGTGAAACCCACTGTCAAGATAATAATGACTGATAAAGTATAATTCTGTGTATTCTGGATTAGGTAATGCTTTGTAGGTGCATAAATACATGTATGCGAACTCATGTAAGCTGTCACTCTCTGCGGAGGTGACCCAACGCTGCTGGACCTGAATAAAATCCTAGAGTAACCCACGACGGAGTTCGAGTCTCCTTTAACAGAGATAAGCTGTCTCCTGTACAGTAAGGGAATTCAAGCCGGGGCTTTTTTGGGCATTTTTGGTTTTGTTTTTGTTTTTGTTTTCATTTAATAGCTGTATTGTCTACTAAGGGAATAGGAACTTCTACACAAGTTTTCCCTGTTCTTGACGACTGTATGATACCTGCAAATGGTGATTATTGAGTCTCTCTTGTGGAAGGATCCAGTTTTCTTATTTTTAGGTCATAGATTTGAATCTTAAGATTCCACATTCTAGGAGATGCCTTGCATGTGCACAGTGGAGTCATGTCTGACTCAGAAATGCCCAGATATTATTTAAATACTTGTACAAAGTAAAACAGCTGCAATATGTGATACTGAGTGATTTTTGTGCTTAAATACTCAGTGACATCGAGGCAGACTTCCCAAGAATATGTGTAGCCCTTTGAATATGGGTTCAGGTCCTTTGCCGTGCATCGGGAAGTACGAACAGCTGAAGTATAAGTATCTCAGATAAGTACTATAATACTACACTGTTGACAATTAGGATGTCTCTATTCTTTTTTTCCCCAAGTAGCAAGTGATAGAATGAGAGGAAAAGACCTGAAATTGCACCGGGGAGGTTTAGATTGGATATAAGGAGAAATTTCTTCATTGGAAGGGCTATCAAGCATTGGAACAGGCTGCCCAGGGAAGTGATTGAAGGGACTTAAAAGATGTGCAGATGTGGCACTTAGGGACATGGTTTAGTGGCGGACTTGGCTGTGTTAGGTTAATGGTTGGACTTGCTGATCTTAAAGGTCTTTTCCAACCTAAATGATTCTATGATTCTATGATATTGTCAGTACAAGCCTTGGTAAAATGTCTCTCTTCATCTTTCTTATAACCCCCCTTTAAGTGTTGGAAGGCAACAACGTGATCTCCCCAGAGCCTTCTCTTCTTCAGGCTGAAAAACCCCGACTCTCTCACCCTTTCTTCACGGAAGTGTTCCAGCCCTCAGCCCATTTTCGTGGCTCTCCTCTGGACTCACTGCAACAGGTCCATTTCCATATTATGTTGGGGGCCACAGAGCTGGACACGGTACTCCAGGTGGTGTCTCGTGAGAGCTGAGTAGAGAGAGAGAATCACCTCCCTTGACCTGCTACCTACAGTTCTTTTGTTGCAGCCCAGGATACACTTGGCTTTCTGGGCTGCAAGCTCACATTGCCAGCTCATGTCCAGTTTTTCATCTACCAGTACCCCCAAAGTCCTCCACAGGGCTGCTCTCAATCCATTCCTCCCCCCATCTGTATTGATACTGGGGATTGCCCTGACCCAGGTACAGGACCTTGAACTTGACCTTGCTGAACTTTATAAGCAAGTATGTCTGCAGTTGGCTGCTTTGGGAGCAAGGATGCTTGACCTTGTGGACCTTTGGTCAGACTCAGTATAAGTGTTCTTAGTCCTTGACTCAACCAAGTATTGCTCATTGGCCTAATCGCCTTTTCCTCTATGCAGCTGGTGATTACCTCTTCTTTCAGTCCCTTTGTCGAGTATGTTCTACTTCCACACTGGTCTGAACTGTGCTTAAGATGCCACGGTACACTGTTCATCTGTCCTTTCTTCTCCATAGGCTTATGGCATTGTATGGAAAGCAATCGACCGCAGGACAGGAGAAATAGTTGCTGTTAAAAAGATTTTTGATGCTTTCAGGAACAGAACAGATGCTCAGGTGAGAAATCACTGTTCTAACATGTCCTGAAAGATGTGGTGGGAGTTCATAGATATTTTCAGGATTTACGTCTCTGAAAGATGTTAGTTATTTGACAATTATGCATGTAATAATACAGCTATATTGGGATAAAAAGGAGCAATAAATGTCAAGCTGTGTATATTATGGCATCTACAAAATACTGTTTGATGTCTCTGAGGAAAAAGTATCTTCATAGGCATGTACAGTTAGATTCTCCCTTATGTTGTTATGCTATAGTGTCTAAGCACAGAGAGCATACTTGTGACTCTCGTGAGCAACTGAGTTTTTCCTAGTCTGTCTACCATATAAGGGTTTCCTCTGCTTTAGATATTAGAATGGATTTAACCCTCTCATTCGAAGTCCATATTCTGTTCTGTCATTCTGTTGAGGTGATAATAAACTTTTTTTTGTTTGTTTATTTCTAGAGAACGTTTCGAGAGATTATGTTCCTGCAGGTAACGTCCATTTTTCCCTGTCCTCTCTGATTTTTAATTATCTCTGATGTTGTTCGCATATTTTCTTTCCATTCCTTTTCAAAATGCAATGATCAGTGTTGAAAACTCTATTAATTTCTTCTCTGTACCATGTTAGGCAAAAACACCTGAATGAAATTAATTGGTCTTAGTTTTTCTTTGAGACATGCCCTGTTCTTTCACCATTTTTAGCAGTATGTCTACTCTAGGATCACCATATTAACTTGCACTTTCACTTCTTTGTGGACAGAAAGAGGTTTTTATTAAAATTTAAATGCCACAATTCAGAGGTGGAGTTGGGATGTGGAAGAGATTTACATGCCAAAATATTTTTCCTCTGTCATGGGAAGCAACTTGACCATCTGAAATAATCAAAGCAAAACTAAAGGGAAATTCTGTATGGGATTACTTCAGGCTGCTCTTGTTCCGATATAATTGACCACACAGTATGCCTAATTACCTTATCAGTGGCAGCGGCATTAAAATTATATTCCTCCACAGACTTACCATGCAGAAACATAAATGTTTTTGAATACTGATAATGTTGTTATAACTATGATTTTCTAAGAACACAAGGCAGGGTTCATAGAAAGAGGTATTTTCTAAGACTATCAAGTTTAAGTAGGAAGAAGATGCATTTTTTTACTTTTTAATAATTTTTAAGCCTGCAATAGAAGCCACAAACTTAAGAGCTAAAACCGTAAGAGAACAGTTCCTTAGAAGTTAATTACTGTAAGTTAGATCATCTCTGAACGTATAGCACTTCTGGAGTAGATGTGTAGAGGAGTAGTTGGGAGAAGAAAACGAAGGATATTTTTCCTCAAGGAAAGAACGAGTCATTTGGGGGGAGGGAAGTTAATGTGCCATTAAGACCTTTAATGACTTTTGGTGCTCAAGAATCTTAAGAATTTTAGTTTCCCCCTCCTACTCGTGAAGGTATTTTATAGCTTTCTTGAGGTTCAAGACTGAGAGATCAAAAAATGGAATGATTTAAGAAATACTCTTTCATTGGTAACTGGATATTTGTCTTAATTTGCTTGTCTGTGCAGATTCTTTCCTGTGTATAATGATTGGTCAGTTTAATCTGTATATTTATCATAAGGGCATTTGATGGAATGGATTAAATTTACTGTAACTGAGAAGTGTTGATGTAGAATCTGGGCATTATGATGATTCTCTTCTGGGTAATACATAGTATGCTGGTCATTATGCTGGTTGCAGGTTTTGTGTTTATTGTTCAGTATAGTTGTAGATCTATTTGGTGCATTTCGGGCCACATTTTAGAATGTCATTTTTTGTAATTACTTTAGCGAAAGCATTGTTCTTTAAGCAAAGGTAAGTAAGACTGGCTCTGACAGGATTTTTTTTTTTTTTTAATGTAGGATTTTTTTTAGTATAGATTGAAACTTTTCCATAACTTTCCATTATTAGTTCCAAGGCAAGACAGTATGAGACAATGGGGTTTTCCTTCCATATGAAGTAAGTTCTTAAACTGCACTCAAGTAACACTGTCAAGGCTAATATGCATCTCTAGAAATATATCCTTTTTGGGTAAAAACTTTCTTTAGATTGTTTGGATGGGTATTCTAAATATTGTCATCAGAATAAATGCAAGGGTATTTGATGGCCTGGCTGAATATTGTAAGTGTATTTTCATGGGTTGCTGCAGGTGAATGTGGTGATTTGTGATTTTTTTCTAGATGTTGTGCAGTATAACCGATTTTTTCAAGGCCTCAGAGTCTAAGAAGATGATGCTGTTATAAGACCGTGCTGGAGAGAGCTTAGTATTATGATTTCTGATACTGTTTGTAACTGAATTTGTGATAGAAATAGATTAAGAGTCTCCATTATTGGTTCAAATAACAAAAAAAATTATGTATTTTACGTACAAATATAGGTTTTATGGTGCAACTATTTATAATTTTATACTCAGGGTAGTTCATGAAAATGCTGGCATATAGTAAAGTGTTCACAGTGTCTCTAGCTGCGCAGAAATGTTAGCTATAGGAAATAAAAGTTCTTAACACTGAAGATGAAGTAAGTGATTTTGACAGTATTGTCCATCTGCAAATGAGAGGTTAGAATTAACCTCTGGTATTTAGTTATCCTTTTTGTATGCTGACTGGCTGATCTCCCATTACAGTCAGTTCAATCATTGCAGCCTGTAGAGTGTTTTAGCCTATCCTCAAATAGACTCTTTCTGATTGGTTGGGTTTTTTAATTATGAATGTTGATGGCAACTTTATTCTACTTTCACTGCCACAATAATTCTTTGCATTCAGTAGGAAATATGAGATGCATAAAGTTGACTAGTTTTTATTCACAAATGGTATAGAGCAATTTTTAGAACTAATGTCTCAGAAGACAGATTTTTTTTTTTTTTTTTTTTAGATTAACTGTCTGGTTTCATACCGTAGAGCACAGTTAAATCCTTTTTAAAATTTATTTCCATAGAAGCATAATGAAGGAAATAGCATGTTAATGTTTGTTCTAGACAATAAAACAAACCAAAATAAGTTACTGTCCTTTTTTATGATTCACAAGCAAGACACTTGATTTTGACAGTTGGGTGTCTTCCCTCTGCAGGAATTTGGAGAACATCCAAATATCATCAAGCTGCTTGATGTTATCCGAGCTCAGAACGACAAGGATATCTACCTCATCTTTGAGTCCATGGGTGAGATCTAGCATTGCATCAGCTATTTAAATACAGCCTCTCCTATGAGTTACCTTTGTTCCCTAGTTTGATAGTAGTGTGTTGATGATTTACAAGAATATTACTGTAAGTAAACATAAGTAGAAGTGCTACAAGTTTTTTATATATATATCATTTGTGATTAGATGGGAATAGCAGTGAAAGTTTAAAAGGAGTAATAATTATATGAGAGCTGTCTGATTGAGATGCATGAAAGATGGCAGTGAGCAACAAATTGGAAGGCTTGTAGAGACAGAAGAGTTGCAAAGGGGAGAGACTACGTGCAATTTTTTTATAACAAAAGTATGCAGTAATAAAACAGTTACTGTAGCATGGACTGCAAGTCAAACTGATAATACAGAGGGATTGCAGTGCTATTAGTAATTAAGTGTTGACTTCTGTTGAGGATGTACCTGAAAGATTACAGTTTGGACAATGGTCTATTCTGGCCTTGTTTTGAGGAACTCATATTCACAATTTGGTAATCCTTACAGAGACAGATTTACATGCTGTGATTAAGAAGGGGAATTTGCTGAAAGATATCCACAAGTGTTACATTCTCTACCAACTCCTGAAGGCAACTAAATTCATCCACTCGGGAAATGTTATTCACAGAGATCAGAAGGTATATTTCAGTCATAGTACTTGTCCTTCACTCAAGTTTTCTGTTAAATACTAAATGGAAAACTATGAAAAGAATGAGATTAGTAAAAGAGCCTTGATAATAATCTTCTGCTATTCAGAGAGTAAAAAGCTTATTAATTTTCCTTTGTTCAATTCAGCCTTCAAATATCTTGCTGGATGCAGACTGCTTTGTTAAACTTTGTGATTTTGGGCTGGCCCGTTCTTTATGTCAGATGAATGAGGATCAAGGCAACCCTGCTCTAACGGAATATGTGGCAACACGCTGGTACCGAGCCCCTGAGATCTTACTTTCCTCTCAGAGGTAATGGCTTAATATGAGTGAAGGGATGGGATTCTATAATTTCTTCACCACTGGGGAATTTTTTTGTGTGAAAGTCTTAAGTATTTCCATTTTAGGTGTCACCAGATGCAATACCATGTCAGCAGTCAGTTTTCTCAATACGTATTTAAACTTCAGTTCTGTGATGTAAAAATCTCTCATTACACCTACATTTCTTTCCTGGCTTCTTAGATTATCCATTTATATACATTACCAGCTCATCTGTTTGTCATCCTTTCTTCCACTAGACTTATTCTTTCTCCCCTTAAATCTGCATCTTCACAAAACTTGGTTGGGTACTTAAGTCTTCTTTTCCAAATTTAAGGATTTTTTTTTGATAGACCTTCAGAAAATAATGTGTTATCAAATGTTAAATCAGCTGCCTGTTAGGCTTGATCCTTTTTTTGACTTAAATATACAAAATCTTAATCATAGAAAAGAAGATAAATACAGGTTGGGTTAGTATCTCAAATTTGAAATGTGGTTGTTTTTCAAACTGTCATTTACCCACTGTTGGTGTTTACTTTGCTTAAGTAATTGTAACTGCTTTCTAGATACATTCTGTCCTGAAAAGTCAGTTGTTTCCAAACAGCAACTTGTATCTTCACTGTTAGTCATATGAAAAGTATGTATTAACTTGTCCTGGCATTTACTGGGATTTAATGTATTTTCTTTTACAATTTCCTAGAACAGACTTTTAGTAGGATAAATCTCCTTTCTGTTTTATGCTTGCCAGTTTCATGATTCCCAAAACTTATTCATTTTGTAGTTAAAACCTGCGAGCATTCGTACTCGAGGAGTCATCAAGCTTGTTTTTGTAGCAAAATAAGCTAAAGTAGATGATGTGAATACCAGGTACAGAAAAATTTAGTTCTGGCTCTGTTCTGTTCTTATTTGTAGTTACACTAAAGGTGTAGACATGTGGAGCATTGGCTGTATTCTGGGAGAGCTGCTACTTGGGAAACCTCTTTTTCCCGGAACATCAACAGTAAATCAAATAGAGCAGATCTTGAGGGTCATTCCTGCCCCATCCCCAGAAGGTAGGACTCTTCTGCAGGCAAAGGTATTTAGAGAAGAGATTGAAAGAGTGAAAGAAAGCAGTCCAGCTGGATCAGGGAAGAAGGTATCTCTTGTGAGTCATTCTAACACCTTTCTGAGGAAATTAATAACTTAATTGTGAAATGTTAGTATTAGAGGAAAATAAGCCTGGACTTGATTAGATAAGAAACAAGAACCAGGCATTCAAAACACCTTTGAGACTTATAAGAGTATAACAGTTTAAAACGGAGTATCATACTTCAGCAGGACTTGCATAGTAAAGGGGTACTGGACTTTCTGGTCTGGAAATCTAAACACAGAAGTGAAAGCTGGAGTAAATATATGTTCAATCCAAAAGGGATGATGTTGATTATTATTATTATCTTCTATGAGTTCCAGTCTAGCAACCCATACACTTTATAAATTTTTACAACATGTTGATGTGTTCTGAGCTAGCAAATAGTTTTTAGAAAAATAACTACCTTCAGTTTAAGGACATCACAGTTTTGGAGATTTCCATTCAAGCTTAAAGTTATTTATAGCTTTTATAAGAGATTTGCTTGCTGTGGATGAAATAAGAATGGAAGTGTGTTTGAAAACACCAAAACAGGAGCTAGAAGAATAGCCAGCACTAATAACAAAAAATGCTATTCTGTTCTCAGCCATACAGTTGAGGAATGTGCAGGTAACGTCATAACCAGAAGGCCTGCACTCTTAAGACAAGACCATAGGATAAATGACTCCTTAGCAGAAGGTCCTGTATCCTTATCAAAGGACAATGGCTGCAAGGCTGCAGCATATCACAGGCACAATTTCTTTTAGTCAAACAAGTGAAAACAAATACTTGTTCAAAACATTATTGCCAACAAGGAAAAGCAACTTATGAGCGGCAACTTTGTCTAGGATTTATGGGGACCAAAGAAGCAAGATTCTGAAAAAAAAAAAAAAAATTCCCTAGAAACTGTTGACTCTGCGAGTATGACAGATATGTTTAGAAAGCAGTTCATCATCACCAATCAAAAAGAACTCCAGCAGATATGATGAAGAATTCAATAGCTGGTATCCCCTGTTCTGTGTGTCCCACACAAGTGATCCTGGCCAGGTCATTTGGCCTCAGATATCTTGGTGCTTCTGTGTATGTCAGTATAAGACTGCAAGTTTATGCAATCTATGATAGAATGAATAGGAATTGAGAAAATCAGCTTAGAAAATTTGTAAGTAAATATTCCATCCCCCTTCCATAAGATCTCCCATTAAGTTTTATTAGGATAATTTCCTATGTGAATATCAAATATTTGCTTTCCCTCATAAACTGTGTAGCTCTGGTAATCCTAATCTTGGCATGAATAGTATCTTTTCATTATTGCAGATATTTTGGCTATGCAGTCAGATTATAAGGCCTCGGTTATTAACCGCATGATTTCCCGGTAAGCCTTGTTTGTTTGACGTGTCTCAGAAGTCAACAATCTACTGTATGATGTTGATAAAATGTTCCCCTGACGTTCATCTTCCCGTGTTCACTAGTGGAAATGATTTCTGCTCTCTGCAGATTCACCTGCCTCTAGGGAAAGGGTGTAAAGTTTAAAAAAAAAAAAAAAAAAAAAAAAAAGACATAATCTGGGAATAACAAAACAAAATGAGGCTGGGCCTACAGTCCAAGACATTGTCATGTATACTTTCTCAAAATTAGAATATTTTCCTATACGGAGTCATTTGGGTATCTGATGTCATTGGTTCGCACATAGAAAGTGTGAATCTATTCAGACTGTCAGTCTCATTCCAGCTGCTTAACGACTCGCTGTGATTTTTTTCATTTAATTTTTTTTTTATTTTCTTATATCTGTCATGGTTCTTTTGGATCCTTCCGTTCTATACACAGACTACCACAAAATTCTGCATTTATGACATACTTAATTGGTAAACATTAGTAAACTTAACATTCTTACACTATCTTATGGCCATAGCAAATTACCAGTCTCTAAGTATTCCCTGCTCATACCTGTAGAGTCTTCAAAACTGAAAAGATTTTTTTCTGGGCCACTCAGTCCAAATGCTATGTTCAGTGATGGATCATTTTTCTAAGCTAAAAGAATGTTGTCATGGAGTAAGAGAATTATTTAAAATATGAGCAAGAATCACATTTTTAAAATTATTTTTCAAATATATTAGATATTCTCGTGTTCATTCTGTTAATAATTATCTTTAGGATTTCAAAATGCAAAACAAGACTTTTAAACTTCATCTTCTCACAGAAATATATTTCCGTGGTCTAAGGGCTGGATTCATGGGATCTTTAACAGTTCTACTGAAACGTCCAAGTTATGAGGTTAGGATTCCTGCGTTGTGAAAAGAAGGACTTCTTGTCATCCAGAGGACTCATTATTTCCCTGTGTCTGATACTGTCTGATATTTCTCAGTCTTTCCACTGAAACAAGAGAAAGACTAGACTTGCAATTTAGGCACTTCATGTAGGTTCCTAGTGCTAGGAGGGAGGCATTCAAACCTAATCTAAGGGGTAAGATACTTTACCATACTCACAGGCCTATAGTGTTCCAGGATTATGACACACCATTTGTGAGTGAACTCTGGAGTCAGGTGTCACCTTCATGTGATTCCCAGAACTGTATGTCATGCCTTCACTGGGAATTAGACATTGGGAGCTTGTATTATTGTTTTCTGACTTCTAGGCAGCGAGTAACATTTGAGGAGATTTTACCATCCTCTACTCCATTGCCTGCCTTGGATCTTCTGAAGAAACTTTTAGTATTTAACCCTGATAAACGACTCACAGCAGAAGAGGCTCTGCATCATCCTTACGTGAAAAGGTGAGAGTAATACCCATGTGCAGTTTCCCCTGATGACTTCTGAGGTGTTATAGACCTGCTCTTGGCACAAGTTTTCTTTATATGCATGACAGAAAAACATAGTCAAAGCTAATTCTTAGTTTTCTCTAATTCTATTTACACTAGAGGTCATACTAGATGATTTAACAATCCTTTTTAACATTATATTAATCTGTGGTGCTGTTTTTAGTCTTAGTGAATTATACTATCTGTTATCTTCTTAGGTTTCACTGTCCTGCCAGGGAGCCCTCTCTGGATTATGATGTGATTCTTCCTTTAGGTGATGATATCCAGCTGTCTGTGGCAGAATATCGAAATAAATTATATGAGGTACTTTCTCTTACCCTATTTTCCAAAATCCAAATCCTCCAGGTAACTTGCCATTCCTTCACACGCTTAATGAATTGTGTCGTTTTCTTCTATTTGCATTCCCCAACGCTTTCTATACATGCTTAGAGTTACATGTTGGTGTTTCTTATCAGTCAGATCCATACTGTCATAATTTTTGAGAGGTCTTTAAATCTAAATTCCTACTGGGAAAAGAAAAGTCTATAAAGCATGATGTCTGAGAAAGAGTGTGTTAGAGGAAAATACATTATGCTGGATCCAACAGTCCCAAGAGAGGCGAGGCTGCTGACATTCTATGTCGCTGGGTCCAGCCAGTAGCAAGGCTGAAGATGTATTCTCAGTAGGAACATACACACAGAAAACACATACACACTACATATATACATGGCTGGCCACATGGATCACAAACCTGCACTCGGAGCACTCACACAAACATCACAGACAGCACCAACAGCCTCATCCTGTTCCCTTCTCTGGCTGAGCAAGTCAGAAGTCACAAGAATATATATACCTACATAGAGGGTGGATCCCTGCAGCAGCTGGTCTCAGACACTCAGTCTGCTAGTAGCCTGCCCATGGATCTCCTCAGTTGCTGGCACTTAGATATACAGTCTTCCAAGGCTGCAGCCCTACTCCAATTGCTGGTATAGATCATGCAGATAACCAGCTGGTCAGGTCATTTCTGGTCCCTTATCCAGCTTCCACTCACCCTGCTGCCAGTGTCCTCAACCCTAGAGATACACAGGTGCTCTCACACCCAGAACTGGCCCTTAGAGACCCACTCATGCCCTTGTTCCCAGGTCACTTGATCTATTCACCAGCTAGCCTGACTTGGTCTTTGCTAGCGATCACATGCTCACTAGCACACCTGCACTCTCTTTAGTTGCTGGCACCATGGACGCGTGGGCCCTCCGACCTGTCATCTGACTCTAGTTGCTGGCACACACACCTGCATACACACGCACAGGGACAGAATAGGTAGCCTCTCTTCCCAGAAAGAGAAAGGAATTTAATAAGATAGAGCAAGGTGCAGTGATCAGGTGCAGGGCATGGCCAGACAAGCTTATTGGCCAGCCAACTATTTACACACAACTGGCCATTTTTATATCTCTTACTCCCTATTTCCCACACTCATTCCTCCCCAAATCACCTAACCCCCTGTTTTTTCCTGCTTTGATTCCTAGCCTAAACATGCCATAATAAATCCTATGTAATCCCAGATGTCTTTCCCCTGCATCCCATAATGTGTCCAAACCTTAGGCAGCAACCTCCACCCTCTCACCCAGCCATCCTCTGCCACCCTTAGTCCAAAAGGTGACCCAGAGAAGTCCTGATGACTCATTGTGATGAGTTTCATGCCTGGACAATGGGGCTGATGGCTTTGCTGGGACAGCCCTGGCAGGGGCCTGGACAAGGTCTTAAGAAGCCACTGATTTGGGTTCCTTCATTTGGCACCTGCCATAGTGCATCCCTGTGCTCCTCAGCCTCTGCAGAGGGGTCTTTGATGAGCCGGTGGCTTCTGTGAATGGGCCAGGGAGTAGCTCATAGAGTATTATTTGGGCTCCCCATCCTGCCATTGGCTTTCTGATCTACACTGTGGGTGTGCAGACAAGCTGTTATCACATAACCTAACACACTGAGGTTTTTTGCTGGAGCATAGTCAGGTGCCATTGCTTGCTGTACCACATTCACAAAACCATCAGATTTCAGAATAATTATTTAACAGAGGAGGAAGAGAAAGTGAAGGATCAGTGAAGCTTATGTGCTAAAAATAAAAGATATGCTGATAATTAAGTGATGTTTCAGGAGCCATATTTTGAATGCATTAACGTGGGGAAATAGTAGTACTTTAAAAATCAGGAAATGGTTCAATAGTCAAGCAAATAAATTAAAATAAAGGCTGATGCAAAAGCTTTAGTTGTACAAAGAAAGGTTGATGCCATGTGGTATATGCACTAAGATCAAAAGGAAAGTAAAAAGCTGCACTTCTCTTGTACACAGTGGGATCGAGTGCACCCTCAGCAAATTTGCAGTAGGGGGAGGGTAGCCGGAGTAAATGCTCTAACAATGAAATATGAAGGGCAGCAAAAGTGGAATTAAATCAAACCTTCAGGAAGAGAAATTAGTTTTGGCTTAGGTTTTTCTTTGGTTTTGTTTTTGGTTTTTTTTTTCTTTCCCTTCTTACAGTGAAAGAAGTTATGTAAATGCCATGTTATGAGGCAAAGTAACTGGAAGATGTTAAGAAGAGCAGGAGTTGGAATGTAAATGTAGTAAAACAGGCATTGGAAAGAATAATAGTGGGAAGAGAAGACTGAAAAGGAAGCTCAGAGATTAGAAAATCCAAAGCTGAGAAAGACTGATAAGGGTGGCAACCTTTCCAGAGAGAGAGGCAAAGAGTTACTGTTTCTATTTAACACAATTAAAATTGAAGAAAGAAAAAACACAGTTGAATTTTTAAAGTTGAACCTCCTTAAAATTTCTTTTAAGGTCTTTAATAGAAGGAAACTAATAAATTCTACTGTGATAGAGTGTTGGGAGTCATGAGCAGATGAATTAGTAAAGTAAATATTGAGCACAGGTTGAAAAGATTATAAATTTCAATAGATTGCTCACAGATAATCTAGGTATCAGGCTAAGAAACAATTGAATAGTTTTGAATAATCTTACTGATGGGGTGTCAAATTTGAGACAACTGTGATTAGAGGAAGCTGAGAGCAGATTGTCTGCACCAAGACCCAAAACCTTGGGCAAGGATTCTGTTGCTAGATAATAGTGCGTAGTTAGGTGAGAAATAATTATGAACTAACTGGAATGAATGCTGCTTTGACCATTAAAAAAACAGCTTTGCAAACTTCTAGAAAGGGATGGTAAGAAACAACATAGTGTTAACCTTTTGGGCATATAGATTCTGTCTTTTCTAAGACTAATGCCCACTTTATTTAGTGGTGTTCTCCCTCAGGATACATTGAAATTGCCTGTGCACCCAATCCTTTTTCTTAACAGCCTATTCTTTCTACTCAGAATATTATTTCTATCTTATTTCCAGTCCTAAAATTAATATTTTAAAATTATATCTCTTACCTAAACTGTGAAATAAATGTCAGTTATTTGTAAGTCTTTCCCTTTATTTCTGTTTTGTTCCTCTGCTCTGCTGTGTAGCTGTGTTAAGTCTAACCAACTTCTCCTCTCAGATGATCCTTGAAAAGAAATTAAATAGTCATCCAAAGGAGCAAGTGCGAGGAGAAAACGTTCAGCCATGTCTGCCTGAATCTAGGCCACTTCTTCCAGATTCCAGTTCTGTGACTTCACCTAGCAGGAAAGGCCAGAGAGAACCTGCACCTTCTCTTCCAAAAACTTCACGTGTGCATGCTACAACTACAACTAGTGTCCAGCCAGAAGTATCCAGCCAGACTGAAGATTTAGCAAGAACTTTATGTCAGAGATCAAAGATCAATGTGATATACAATCCTATAACACACACTGCTGTTCAAAGTAGGTACTACCCTCCTACAGTGGGATATAATCTATCATGAGGCATTATTATGGGGAAGAAAGAAAAAAAGAGATTGCGTAGGGAAAAAGAAGTAAGGGGAATTTACATGGCAAAATGAGAGGGTGAAAGTGTGGGAGGGAAGTGAGACAAGAACAAAATGCTGTTTGAGTTTTGAGTGTATGACATTCTCTTTGCTTCTTTCCTGCCTCAGTCTTGACTCTATGTTCCTTTCTGTTTTCTCTTTGCTTCTCCACTGCTGTTGTCTTTTCCAATGCCCTTTTGAACTGGTTTTGGTTTTGCTATTGCATTCTAATTTTATTCTGAATATTTTTGTTCTCTTTGTGAGATGAAGCGAGGTGGCAGGGACTGACTCAGTTTTTACGTTCTGTCCCTGCCTCAGTCAGTATGTTTTGTGTCCTCGTGATTTTCCTGCAGGTAATGCAAATTCTGATGCTGTGATCAAGAACTGTTCTGCACCACCTTCTCAACAGGCCAGACTCTCCAACAATAGGAAACTGGGAAGACAATTCACATGGGCAAATGCAAATGCTCAGTTACCTCCTACAAGTGTACAGAACCTTTATAATGTGAGTAGCACTCATACAAAAAAACCCAACAACTTAACTTTTCAGGGACCAAAATGATATAGACACAGAATATAAGAATATCTTAATCTGCAACTTTGTAAAGATACTTAAATGAGAGGCAAGACATATTGCTCTGAGTGACTAAATAATACATTTTTGTCAGTTAAAATTACTGATGACAAAGATATACACAAATTTCATTGCTTGTATGTAATGTCAGCCAAATGGTACCAGTAACCTAATTTGATAATGCAGGCAGGTTTGATTAGAGTATGTTCCCTTTACTAGAATGCTGAAGAGCGTGCTAACTGAAGAGTTTCTGCTAGCAGTGGAAATAACTAGACACACCTTGTCTCTAATATGGGGTAGATCCATATAGGAACTTGCAGATTGAAGTCTCCAGTGTTGCAATACCTACATTTCAGGTGTTTTGTTTACTACCGAGGTTTATGACCCTGAGTTAAGTTCTGTGCGTGAGGCAGAGTGTTGAGAAGAAGACCATTTATAGATCTATATATAGACTATCACCAGGAAATGCTAGGGGCATTGATGTGGCTTAAACCTTACATCTCTGGCATATGTAGTGCTGATCTTCAGCTAGTCTGGGTTTATAAACATTGAATTTCTCCTGGAGTTGTAAGTCTAACTCCAGTCTTTCAAAAAATCGTATCACCTGTGACTTGAGCAGCAAGAGTATTTTGGTGCCTATAGGGTTATGCAGGAGTTCTGTGAACAACTGTTGAATTTAAGTGTGGGAATTAGGTACTTCAGGAAACATGAAGTAACGCAGCCCTTTTGTAAGTCTTGGTCTCTGCTTCATTAGCAGTATTTTCTTCACAAAGATTAATTGTAAAGGATCATATATCACCTGATTGTAATCAAAAAGAAAAGTAAAAATATCTCTGCAGATTCTCTGCCTCTATTTCTTTTTCCCACCTTGAGTTTGTAATGCAATGTCTTTTGAGATATGCTGAGATGTATGACTTTTTTTCCACTGCCACACTGGACAAGTTAACTTTGGACTCCATTCTGCTTTCAGTTTTATCACTTCAGACAAGTGAGGATTTGAAAACCATTTCAGATTATCTCATTGTTCAGATTGTGAGCAGCACCAAAAACTCCCTTTGACTGAGAATCACAGAACAGTTGCTTTTGTATTATCTTCAATGATGGCTTGTCCTGTCCAAAGTCTGTAGGTAGTAAATTATTTTTTTAACCAAATTGAGACTGCTGGATATTCCAAACCTAGCTGGAGAATTCACACTACCTCTGGAATCAGCCTAATGGATTGCTGTTGCTGAACAGTGGAGGTCTCGGTCCTGTACCCCCTATTCCTCCCTGTTCTTGGCCATACATCCTTGTAAAACTTCTTCTCCTCATTGGGCTCTTAAATGACCTCCTTGCCTCTCCTTTTTCTTTTTCCTGAGCTAGTTTTCTGCTGACTAGCTCAAGGAGAGTGTAGCCAACACAAGGTGATCAGAGGAAGCTTATGGCAGAGGAAGAATATGGAAGGAGGCACCACAGATTGCCTTTTTTGCGACACTAAAGATTGACTTGTCATGGGACTTTCTCACATTCCCACAAAAGAACACTTAAATATCTATGTGCTGGAGATCCAAACCATTCAGAATGTATGCTGAGGACAGTTGTGTGAAGGGACTTCTGACAGACACCATTACCAAAGATGAGTTGGGTGGGATCACTGGCTTTGTGTCAGCGTGCGATATCACATTTACCTTAAAGTAAATTATTTCTTTGAAAACAGCTCTGAATGATCTGAATCATTTCAAGCTAGAAACAACCTGCATACACTGTTAAGAGTCAAGCTTGTTCCTACTGGATCTCTTCCTACTGTTGTGTTCGATATGAAAATACATATGAATAACAATTGCTAGGAGGAGGCATGATTGCCAGTAACTTCCAGATATGTCTACATGCACACTTGCCACCCATCTTTCAGGCCCTCTGCTTTGGAATCCCATTCGAAATGTTTTGAGAGTGAGAGGAGCCATTTATTCCACGAAAAGAGATTGTGGCAATTGCTGCATGTGCAAACGTACATATGAACAATGCATTTTGAAGACTCTTTAGGTAACCGTGACCAACTTTCTGTTACTGGAAGAGCAAAATAGGGAGAAGATCGCCCTACACATGCTCTGTGATTTATATTTGTTCCCTGAGAGGCTAATACTGACTAGTGTCAGAGGCAGGATAAAAGGTCATCAGCATTGTGACTGATCTTATGTTAAGCGGATGTTGACTCTTCCTTTTTTCTCATTCAGCCTCAGCAGGAGCTGAAAAGTTCTAACTTTCCAGTTTGCTCTGCATTCAGTCTGCATTCATTTTCAATATCCTATTGGGATCGTGAAACTCTTGTTCTCAGCCATTATAATGCCTGGGGTGACAGTAACCAGTGCCACAATAGTGAATGGAAACTCTTGCCTTTCAGTTAACTGTAGAGGTTCACAAAGCATAAGCTGCAGTGAAACAGCCCTTCTCTTGAACTGCAGATTCAAATGTATTGTAATGTATTATGTGTTGTAATGTATTAATGTATTATTAACTTTTCCCCACAGGGGTTCATAAACACGGTACCCGCATGCAGCTTCTAACTCAGAAAGTCTCCAAGCCATTTGATTGGCAGAAGCCAGGAGGATATACTGGGGGATAATGATCTTGATGATGATATCTTTAGTACATATATTTAAAGCATTCACTACTGTTGAAAACAAGATACTAGCCAAATAGGCCTTTGGACTTTTGCTCCAGTGCTGTATTAATTTGTTGTATCCTGCTCCAGTGCCATTAGCTCATTCTTGATACACCCATTCTTAAGCCCTTCACCCTCACATCATTCTCACCATCCTATTCTTGATTTTACAAAACAGTCTGTTTGGGTTTTTGTTCATATAACACTCATGATCTCTTCTACTCCTCAGCTGAAGCAAAATCTGCAGTCCTTATTTGTATTTTAGAAAGCTGATTACAGGTTACTAAATATCCTGGCTTTTCTTTTTCACACAGAATCCAAGAAATACTCAGTTTCACAGCAAAGATGTACATCCCCTTCTAAAGTCCAGTAAAAAGATGTTCCAGATTACTAGAAATATGGGAGCTGCTGGTGATCCGAAAGCATCAATGGGCAGTTACTCCCAGGCCTATGGAACCATATGTAAATCTGCACTGCAGAGTCTTCCAATATCAAAGTCCTCCCAACAACATGAGCAGTGAATATGGAAGTGTTCTAACCAGGTGAAGTACAGCTCAACTCATCAGTCCTCGTAATTTAGCCAGTTAGAGCAAGTGAGAGCAAAATGTAACAGGCATTTGATGGTTACCCCAGCTGAAGGGAAATGTTTTATTCATTGCATGAAACAATGCACTACTTTCCTTTGGACAAACCAACAGGAAAGATAATCTAATCCCCTTTGCCTTCCAGTTTTACCAGACAAGATCACAGCACTACGTGCACCCATACTGTGAGAACAATGAATACTGTCCACATTTCTCACTTGAAATATTGCAAAAAGTTACAGAAGACGGCAGTATTTTCATATTTTAATGTATTTAGACATATTCAGACTATTCGGGGCCCATATGAACCTCATGAAGTTCGACAAGGCCAAGAGCAAGGTCCTGCACAGGGGTGGGGGCAATCCTCAGTATCAGTGCAGGCTGGGTGATGAGTGGCTGGAGAGCAGCCTTGTGGAGAAGAACTTGGGGGTCCTGGTGGATGAGAAATTGGACATGAGCCAGCAATGTGTGCTCACAGCCCAGAAAGCCAACCGTGTCCTGGGCTGCATCAAGAGAAGCGAAGCCAGGAGGTTGAGGGAGGTGATTCTCCCCCTCTGATCTCATGAGACCCTACCTGCAGTACTGTGTCTAGCTCTGGGGCCCCCAGTACAAAAAAGACATGGAGCTGTTGGAGTGGGTCCAGAGGAGGGCCATGAAAATGGTCAGAGGGCTGGAATACCTCTCTTAGGAAGAAAGGCTGAGAGGGTTGGGGTTGTTCAGCCTGGAGAAGAGAAGGTTCTGGGGACACCTTACTGTGGCTTTTCAATACTTAAAGGGTGCTTTTAAGAAAGACAGAGAGATACTTTTTACCAAGTGACAGAACAAGAGGCAATGGTTTTAAACTGAAAGAGAGTAGGTTTAGATTGGACATAAGGAAGAAATTTTTTATGATGAGGGTGGTCCCTTCCAACCTATTCTATGATTCTTCAGCAGTTTCAGATGCACTGCCTAAATGCAGATTTTTGATTCAGCAGAACAGGTAGCTAACTGTTCTCTGAAGACCAGGAAGACTAGACTCTTCACAGATAATCTTAAAGCCCTTCATTTTGTTTTCTACTAATTTCTATGACTATTGTGGGGTAAATGAACATTATCAGTGTTGGCTTATTTTCATTAAAATCAAGTAGAAAAGCATTTTAAATATAGGTGGGTTATGCTACAATATATAATAGCTTACCTACCATGTAATATTGTAATATTGTAAATACTGTAATAATACATATATTGCACTACAGAAAATCTTTGTCTTTCAATGAATGTTTGCTTCGTGTGAAAGGGAAAAAATATAGGGGTATCTTGTTCAACAAATAATGTGGTAATTTATTTTTTGCTTTCAGAAAGCAATGTTCCAAGAGATACTATTGCTGAAACATCATGAAGTTGTTATCAGGCAACAGTGGCACTATAGTAAACTTTAAAACTATATTCCTGTTTTAATGCTGATTTTTTGTGATATATTTTCCTCATTTACTTGAAGTTCTTACAAGAAGTCTTTGTCCCTGAAATTTTTCTTCACTTATGATAAATGATTGTTATTCCAGAACTCTGAGACTACAGTTACAGAGGGGATTCGGGCACTAGATTCCAACAGTGAGTACCACTGCCACGGATAGAGTATCCATTTTATCTTTTAGTACCTAAACACCAAAGGCTAGTTAAGTAAAAAAAATAGTACATTCACTTCTGGTACCAAGTTTGGTCACTTCAGTCTGGTAATAATACTAGGGAGCTGGGAATGCAGCTCACAGGGGAGTCTGGGTTTATTCTGCTATATTCACAAAATACGCATTTGTTGTCTGTTTTGGGTACAGGTAAATACAGACAATGGCAATGACACAGTGAGCATGTTGTGTAGGCAGTGCTCTACATAGCATGTTGGCTCGTGTGTCTTAAGATGCCAGTTCTCATGCACAGAAAAGGGAGCCTACTGCTTAATTCAGGATTGTGACTTCCACTGAAAGCCTAGCACCTAGGAATTTGACAATACAATGTGACATCTAAGATCCTCTGTGAACCTAGTCTCAGACTGAGAGGTGCTGGGCTATAACACTTTCTATTCTTAAACTGGCTTTTGTTATTACTAAGTGACTTAGTTATTCTGCAATATTTGTATATACCTATAACATCTGGTAATCACCAAATCACTAAAAGACATGAGTCATTCTAGTTCTCATCACGAACGTACTTTTACACTGAACGCACCATACTGAGCAAGATAAAATTCTAAAAATCTAAACAAATACAGCAAAATTCCAAAATGTTAATGTAATCTGTGACTATAGAAATAATTATATTTCTAACTTGTCTGTTACGTAATGATGCTGGAGCAGGTAGGTTTGTGAAAGGCTTGGGAGGTATGGAATGATTGGAGTAAGAATTACACAAAATAGGGCTACCATATATATAACAGACTATATAGTCTATCTTCCTCCCTAGGGTAGAATAATGTCAACCTGTATCATATGGCAGAGAACAACTGTATTGATCATTACAGTTCATTTTCGGGCCCACCAATAACTGGATTTGATTCATTACTAAGAGCAGACAAAATAAGTATACATTCAGCATTCATTTATGCATTTGTATGTCTGCAACAGATTATGGGTTAAATCTGAAATGGTATACATTTATACAATATGGAGTAACCATAAGAAATCCATTGCTTTTTTTTTTTTTTTTCTAATTTTGGTTGCTGCTTCTTTCTTTTTTCTTTCTTTCCTTTCTTAACTTTATTTCTAGGTTTACCTCCTTATGTTAAAATAATTCCTCTTGATTCTTGCAGATTTTTACCACCATCTGTATTAATATGGAAACAGCTTAAATTTTTTTTCAGATCAGACAGTCTGTCTTTCCACACATTCATTTCCCAAGGTTTTCAACAAATAGTAAAATAATCATTAATTGTTACAGATATGTAAATAATATAAAGCCTGATAACTTATATAATGCCTGCTGCCATGGGAGCTGGCATCCTAAAAAAAGGCTAAAGTTTTAAAGACTCTACTAAAGTTACCTTAAGGAACTGATGCAGCCTCTTGTCTCCATCTGTCAGCCACGTACCTGAACTCGTTTGCTAAGCTTGCGGCTGGTGTCACAAAGTGGGTAATCATGAAACCCAAGCTAATGGAAACGGGAAATTCAGAAGCCTAGTTCCATGTGAGAGCATTTTTCCCTGTCATCTCTTTAGGCTATGGCACTAAGATCAGGAAAATAAAAAAACCCACACCAATTTAGCAATCCTGCTAGATGCCAAGCAGAGACAGTCCAAGATGAGGGAAGAAAACCTAAGAGCTAAGTGACTAAACACTATGTACAGCATTTTCACGATAGCCTCTCTGTCTACCCTCTGTCCTGCAAGACACTAAAACACAACAGTGTGCACCTACAGGCTAATCTGGACTGTTTTAAAGCTGCATGGTTAAGCTTGATACCAAACTACTACAGGAAAGTTACATGAGATAAACCACCTCTGAGCTTGAAAATTCCAGCAGCCTTATTCCTTCCATTGTTAGGAATCCCTTCCTTCCTTGTCTTCACATGGATGTGCCAACAAATGAATGTCCCCCTCCTCCCCCCAGTCACTCTGGATTGGGAGTTACATTGTCAAGGAAGTTACTACTTTGCCAAGACAACATTTTAGATGCTTAATTAAACTCCCAACTCAGATGAACAGCAGGCCTAAACCCAGGTCTTTCTCCATTAATAGCATGTCAATGTCCTTTTTATGGCCTTTCAGCTGCTGCTTTCAGCTCACCCCTAAACCAATACTTCCATTCTACATAAGGAATCAAGCCAATAATAAAACAGAACAAATAGGCTTAGAAAATGGTAAATATGAAAGCTGAGCATGTACCGCTAGACAAGACCATAACCACAGATACAGGCAAAAAAGTTATTTACAATACTTTTTCTCCTGTAAACCTTCAAAAAGGTGCCACCCACATTTGATTTGTTATTAAATACAAAGAAAAGATAACTGTACCTGATAAACATTTGGTTTTTAAACACTTTTTCCAGATAATTCGCATGTGCGCGTGTGTCTGTGTGTATTTTTCTTGCCTGGACTGAAGTCAAGTATTGAATTTTCTGTTTTTTATTCTTCCTTCTGAAAGTGAATTGTTTTGTCTGCTGAAAATGTTCCCTGAGCATAACATAACTAGACTCTTACTTTATTTCTTTGGTTTAAGTATCTTGGCAATTTAATAATTTTATTTGAAACATACTGTGATAAGGTTGCCTGATACCACATGATTTTATTGGGCAAATTGTGCCACAGGAGTCTAATGCTGAACACACTTCCACTCACTAACCATGAAGAGTATTGCTTATGGTGTTTATAGCCATCATAAACAAGTTACTTCCTCATTCCCCTTCGACAGTCAGTGATTATATGGAATTAAATAGTATTTCTGTGATCATTTTTTGGTCTTGAAGGTTCCCAGGATTTTGGGCATAAATTTTCCCATCTTCTTGTCTTTGGCATCTGTGTCATATTCCTCTTCACTTTGACTTGTATGTTCATCCTTTTTGCAGAAGACCTCAAATCTACTGTAGACTCGCTTCTCCTTCCGCATATTCTCCATTTTTTTCAGAAGGGTATCTCTATCCTCTGATGGTTGCCGCTGAAGATTTCGTTTCTGGCTCCCAAAACTCTCTGACCTGTGGATGTTACAGCTTTTCTCCTTCTCACTTTTCCTTTCCAAGCTTGTAGTTGACTTAGAAAGATCAGGATTACTAGTGGATGGTAGTTGCTTGGCCAGTTCAGCTCTGTTCTTCTGACTGTTTGCAGAGATTTGTTCCAAAATCACCTTGGTATCATCACGAAGGTTGCTGCTGTACAGGATGTTAGCGGTGGATGAAGGAAATCTCCCCTGTGTTGGCTGGCTGACTTTGGGAGTAAATGGTGTTGCAAATTTATGCATTTTATCTTCTTCCATCATTTCCTGACAGTCCCCTATGGAAGATCGTTTGAGAACCACAGCCTGCTTGTCAGATTTTCCACACTCAGAATTGGGTTCCTCCTCCAATTTCTTTTCACCTTTTGGAGTCAAAAGCTGCTTCAGCCGTAGTGACCCTTTTCTTAAAAATTCCATTGGATTTTGTTCTTGTTTTGAACAGTCTTCCTCAGATTTATTGAGAGAGCTGTCAGATCCTTGACTTCTAGATAAGTTTTCAAGAACTGATGTGGTATTTGTCCTAATCTGTGGTTTCTTCAGTTCTGTATTGACTAATTTTTGAGTGTCTTCTTTGAATGTCACTCTTTCCTTCTTCTCTGGAAGAGTCAACTTCTGAGTGTCCCCTACAAATATAAGACTCTCCTTCTCTGGAAGAGCAGGTTTATTCTCTATGGGGTAAAACCGAGATGATAATTTGTCCACCTTAGTGCTAATATGTGCTAGGGGATCTTTATTCAACGTGTCAACAAGCTGAGGGGTCGATGAGGCAATTCCAAATGGTCTGTCAGCCTCTCCATGCATTTTGTAAGTACTGCAGGACTCTTTGGAATCTAATACCCTACTCTCCAGAATCTTATATTGCACAGATTTGGTACATTTCTTCTCTGTGTTTTGTGATTCTTCCTGTAGATAACTGGAAACAGCTTTGGTATGAGTGATTGTAGCTCTCTCTGTATCTTTGCCCACAGCTTTGTACTTCTCTAAAAGTTCTGCCACTTTAGATGAAGCAGCTGTCTTTACAGTTTCACTGTCCTTTGTCAACTCACTGGACATTTGTTCTTTTTGGATCATCTGAACCTTTTCTATTGTGGTGTTAGGCTGATCTAATTTGGCAGCACTGAAAATTAGAGAGGATCTAAGCCTTGAGCTCCTCTGGATCAAAGGATTTATTCTGGACCTAAAGGCATCTTGTTTCATTATAGGAGTTTCTTCACCTACTCTATCAGGATCTGCAAATTCTTTGGCACTTTCAATTCCCAGTGACTTGCTATTAAAAGATAGAGGGGATTTGAATGCTGGGATGAGGTCAGTGGGGTGCTTTGTGAGGGTATCCCCAAGAACATCATTATATGCCTCTGATTCCATAGGCATTGGAAGACCTTCCTCTGGTTCGGACTGGTAGGCACTAAGGTATGAAGAAATCCTCCAGTTACGTAAACCTGTTCTATTTTCCTGTGTGTTCTTGTCTTCGTCTTGGTCCTCATCTTTGTCTTGTAAGAACAAGCGTTGTTCCAGGCTTTGTTTCTGTGTAGGAGAAGTCTGGCAAATAAATTTCTGTCCTATATTCTGCCTTCTTAACATCATTCCCATTGGGCCATTGCCTGCAGGATTCAGCTGATCAGAACCATGTCTCACTTCCCTGGAAGAATTTGAAGGTACGTAATCCAGCCTTAAGGGGAAAGTCTCCTGGGGAAAATTGGATTCAAGTTCAGGGTATCTGGGTCCCTCTCCATAGTCTTCCAGTTCATTGAATCCTGGCCTACCACCTCGGATTCTCTCAAAGAGTCCCTGAGGTCTGCCAGGAAGATGGGGATGTTCAAACTGGTACTGGTAGAACTGATCCTTCTGAAAATGACTAGACTGGATTTTAAATTCATCCATATTGTTCATGAACATCTGTCTGGCATACTGTTTAGAAGAAGCAAAATTTTCAAATGTTCCTTCTGCAAAACTGTGTCTCTTGAAAGCATCCAACTCCAATTGCTTGGAACGAAGAAAACCCCTGACAGGATCCATCTGAGAATTCTCCATTTCTACCTTTTTATACATTCGCATGGCCGACCCCTCCACAGTATGGCGCAACATGTCATCCCGCCTGAAATTTGACAGGAAATACCTGTCTGGGTCGACTCTGTCCATAAAGGAGGGAAAAAGATTGTCATCCCTCTGGAACATCAGGGGTGACTTTTTTGGAAAGAAAGGCATGTTATTGCCAAAGGGAGTCATGGCAAATGTGTTCTCTGCCTTTGCCAAGACATTGGCTGGAGGAACAAGAGGTTCTGACTGTGCAAACAAAATTCGAAATTCTTCGTCAAAACTGGCCACCAATTCCCCCTGGAAGATGTGTGCAATACTTCTGTGAATCTTCTCAAAAGACCACATAAAACTACAAAGAGAAATAGAAGTAATGGTAGTGTATTAGCATCAAGTAACTCGACAGTATCAGTTTCTATTAAACCATTTGCTTGCATGAAGAAAATTCTCCCGATATTATTTACTGCCCAGCCAGCCATTCATTACACACTATTGTTCCCAAGCCTCACAGTTATGAATTGATTTGGCATCATATCTTTGCAGAGGATTTTACAAGGCAATAAATGACTTCTGTTCTAAAAAAGTCAGTAGTAACAACAGCAAGAGAGTGAGCCGATGATAATCCTTATAGGAAGTAGATGTTCCTGCAATTACTTTGGGTTGTAATTGTTTTTTATAACTAAAAAGTTGTGCCTATCTTTAACAAAACACAAAAGGATCAACTAGGGAACTACAGCGAGTCAGCCTTACCTCAGTCCGAGGGAAAATTGTACAGCAAATCTTCCTAGAAGCCATTTCCAGGCACAGGAATAACAGAAAGACAACCGGGATCAGATAGCAGAAATTTACCAAGGGCAAACCATGCCTAACCCAATCTGATTGCCTTCTACAAAGAGAAGGGGACAGCAGAAGATGAGTTTTCTTCTTGACTTTAGCAAGGGTTTCCACATGGCCAGGACTGAATGAGTGTGTCACACAGTAAACAGGAAATTAGTTGGACTGTCAGGCTTAACAACCAGTGGTCAGTGATTTGAAGTCTGACTGGTGAACAGTTATAAGTGGTGTTCCTGAGGGGTCATGGCTTGGGGAAATTGTCCTTAACACTGTCATTAACAACCTGGACAACAGGACAATGTGCACCCTCAGGAAGCTTGCAGATAACACCAGAATGGGTGGCTGGCGCAGTTGATGTGCCAGTCAGGGGGACCTCAGCAGGCTGGGAAAATGTGCTGACAGGAACCTCATGAAATTCAGCAAAGGCAAATGCAGAATCTTGCACCTGGGATGGAACAACCCTATCTACCAATACAGGCTGAGGATAACTACCTAGAAAGCAGCTTGGCTGAGAGACTTGGGGGTTCTGGCAGGCAACAAGATGAAAAAAGCAGTACCTTTGCAGTGATGGTGGCTCAACACATACAGGGATGCAGTAAAAAAAGTGCGGCCAACAGGTCAGTGGAAGTGATTACCACTCCCCCCCACCCCCGCGAGTCAGCACTTGTGACACTGTATATAGAGTATTGAGTCCAGTTTTCAGAGAATCACAGAATGGTTGATGTTGGAAGGGACCTCTGGCAGTCATCTGGTTCAACCCCCACTGCTCAAGCAGAGCTACCTAGAGACAGTTGCCCAGGTCTGTGTCCAGACGGTTTTTAATATCTCTAATGAGAGGTCCCTGGGCAACCTATTTCAGTGCTCAGTCATCTGCACAGTAAAAAAGTGTTTCCTTATGTTCAAACAGAACCTCCTGTGTTTCAGTTTGTGCCCACTGCCTCTGGTCTTGCCACTGGACACCACTGGAAACAGCCTGGCCCCATCCATGCTCTCTACGCTCTCCCTTCAGGCATTGATACGCATTAATAAGATCCCTCCCAAGCCATCTCTTCTCTAAGCTAAACAGTCCCACCTTTCCTCACATATGAGGTGCTCTGGTCCCTTCATCATCCTTGTGGCCCTTCATTGGACTCGCACCACTATGTCCATGTCTTTCTTGTACTGGACACAGTACTCCAGATGTGGCCTTACTACTGCTGAATAAAGAGGAAGGATCACCTCCCTCAACCTGCTGAAAATGCTTTGCCTAATGCATCCCAGGATACCATTCGCCTTCTTTGTGGCAAGGGCATGTTGCTGACTTGTGTTCAACTTGGTGTCCATCAGGACATAACTTTAAGTCATGGCAGTCTGGTGAAGTTGCTGCTGATGGGAAAAGGGGAAACATAACCCCGATGTTTATAAAGGGAAAAAAAGGAAGTCCCAGGGAGCTACAGACCAGTCAGTCTCACCTCTATGCCTAGCAAGATCATGGAGCAGATCCTCCTGGAAACTATGCTAGGGCACATGGAAAATAAGGAGGTGACTGGTGACAGCCAACATGGCTTCACTAAGGGCAAATCGTGGCCTTCTACAACGGGGTTACAGTGTTGGTGTGACCTGCGTTGAGTGAGTGGTGGGGTTTTTTGTTTGGTGGCGGGGGAGGGGGCTGCCTCTGCAGCCCCCTGTGAGAAGCTTCTCGAAGCTCCCCCAGCTCCAAGTCAGCTCCACCTCTGTTTGGAAACAGCCAAACGGCTGCGCCTCTGCGATAACGTATTTAAGAAGGGACGTGGTGACGTGCAGGGGGACTTGTGAGGAGGAGTTGCTGCAGCTGCATGGAATCCAAGGTCAGTGGAGGAACGGAGGAAGAAAGGAGGGGGGGGAGGTGTGCCGGAGCAGAGACCCCCCTGTATCCTGTGGGGAGACGGCAGGGCGGCCCCCCCCCTGCCACCCATGAAGATCTACGGTGGAGCAGACATTGATTTATGGCCTGTGTTTGTTTTCACCTGGATGAGCAAAGTGCTGTGCCCGAAGAAGGCCGGGGTCTTGTGGGAAAAAGTAGACCCCTACTGCTGCAACTCAGCGCTGGGAGGATTGCAGCATGCGGGGGTGTCCACGCCGGAGCAGCTCGGGAAGGGCTGCAGCCGTGGGAGGGAAACTCCTGTGGAGGACTGTCTTCTGGGAGAGGGGGACCACGATGGAGCAGGGGGAACGAGTTCCAGAAGCTCCCCCCACCGAAGATGGAAGAAGCAGCAGCATTGACTGTACCCCCCATCCCTTGCCCCTGTGCCACTGGGGGGAGGAGGTAGAGATATTGGGAGCAGAACTGAGCCCGGGAAAAAGGGAGGGGTGGGGGGAAGGTGTTCTCAAGATGTGGCAATGCTTCTCACTGTCCTACTCTGTTACGTGATGTTAGTGTGTGTAATAAATGTATGGGTTTTGTTCTTCCCCTAACAAATCTGCCTTTTGCTCGTGACCATCTGTGGTGGTTGGCTTGGCTGCTAACCCGGCTCAAACCACGACAAGGTGGATAAGGGAAGAGCAACTGACATCATCTATCTAAACTTGTGCAAAGCATCTGACACTGTCCTGCACAACATCCTTATCTCTAAATTGAAGAGACGTGGATTTGGTGGACAGACCACTCAGTGGATAAGGAATTGGCTGGATGGTCACACTCAAAAGGTTGTGGTCAACAGTTCGATGTCTAAGCGGAGAGCAGTGATGAGTGACATTCCTTGGGGGGTCAGTACTGGGACCAGTGCTGCTTAACATTGTTGTTGGCAACATGGACAGTGGGATCAAGTGCACCCACAGCAAGTTTGTCAACAACACCAAGCTGTGTGGTGCAGTGACATGCTGGAGGGAAGGGATGCCATCCAGAGGGAACTGGATAGGCTGGAGAGGTGGACCCATGCAAACCTCCTGAAGTTCAAAAAGGCCAAGTGCAAGGTCCTGCCCACGGGTCAGGGCAATCCTAAGCACAAATCCAGACTGGGCGAGGAGTGGATTGAAAGGAGAAGGGCTTGGGAGTAGTAGGGGATGGAAAACTGACTGTGAGCCACCAGTGTGTGCTGACAGCCCAGAAAACCAACCGTCTCCTGGACTGCATCCAGAGAGGCATGGCCAGCAGGTCCAGGGAGGGGATTCTCCTCCTCTGCTCCACTCTGGTGAGACCCCACCTGCAGTGCTGGTTCCAGCTCTGGGGCCCCCAACATCAGAAGGACACTGACCTGCTCAAGCAGGGCCAGAGGAGGTCACAAAGACGCTCGGGGGGCTGGAGTACCTCCTGTGAGTCCAGGCTGAGAGAGTTGGGGGGGTTCAGCCTGGAGAAGAGAAGGCTCTGGGGAGACCTTCAAGCAGCCTCCCAGGGCTTAAAGGGGGGACAGGAAAGGTGGGGAGGGACTCTGGATCAGGGAGTGTCAGGATAGGATGAGGAGCAACAGTTTTAAACTGACAGAGGGTAGTTTTAGATTAGATGTAAGGAAGAAATTCTTTACTGTGAGGGTGGTGAGACACTGGCACAGGTTGCCCAGAGAAGCTGTGGCTGCCCCCTCCCTGGAAGGGTTCAAGCCCAGGTTGGACAGGGCTTTGAGCAACCTAGTCTAGAGGAACATGTCCCTGGCCATGGCAGGAGAGTTAAGGTCCCTTCCAACCTAAACCATTCTATAATTCTCTGATGATTTCAGAACTGTTCAGTGAGAAGGGAATTATGCTTATGATGGTGGGAGTTGCGGATGAGGGCAAAAAGCTGATTGCTGTCCTCAACTGCATAAAGGGTGGTTATAAGGAAAATGGAGCCAGCCCCTTCTCAGAGGTACGTTGCAGGATACAAGGCAACAGATACAACCATAGGAAAAGAAATATCAATGAGTTATTAAAAAAAAGTTCCTTCACAATTAGGGTAGCCAAACATTGGAGCAGCTTCCCAGGGAGGTTGGGGAAGTCTATATCCCTGGAGATATGACCGGACATTGCCCTAAGCAACCCTACGTAACTTTGAAGATGGCTGTACTTTGAGCAGGAATGTTGGACAGCTACCAGTAAACTGTACATGAGTACTTTCAGACTGAGCTACAAAAGACTTCTAATATCAGCGTAAGAAAGGCTTATGCTTGCTTTCCTATATGATGCTATTTGAGGGAGTTTTTGAGGCTGCAGTGGGGGATGCCATATTGACAGACTGAAGTAGATTTTTGATATGAGCAAGGATGTAAGATATGCTTCAGTCTAACAATAGAAAATGAGACACTACTACACACACCCCTTGACTGAGATACTCGGGCATAACATGGGTATAGTGTAGTTATTAACAATAAAGGCATGGGTAATTCCATACAAGTAACTTGCTCTTGAAATGTAAAGGCCTGCTCCTTGGTCTCTTTAACTGTTCTGCTTTGAAGGGAGTTGTTGGATTAGGGTTGATCAGTGGTGTCCAGTGACAGGACCAGAGGCAGTGGGCACAAACTGAAACACAGGAAGTTCCATCTGAACACAAGGAAACACTTTTTTACGGTGCAGATGACTGAGCACTGAAATAGGTTGCCCAGGGACCTTGTGGAGTCTCTCTCATTAGAGATATTCAAAAACCATCTGGACACAGTCCTGGGCAACTGTCTCTAGGCAGCCCTGCCTGAGCAGTGGGGGTTGAACCAGACGACTGACAGAGGTCCTTTCCAACTTCAACCACCTGGGATTCTGTGCAGGAAGGAGGAAGACGCTCAGCATGATGGCATTTGTCTTCTCAAGTCAAGCTCTGCCTTCCTGGAAATGGCTAGATATCAGCCTGCCAAGGCGAAGTAGTGAATGGATTCCTTATTTTGCTTTGCTTGCGCGTAAAGGTTTCCTTTAGCTATTAAACTGTCTTTATCTCAACCCACAAGTTTTCTCACATTTGCCCTGTTGATTCTGTCCCACATCTTTCTGGGAGTAGTGAGCGAACATCTGTATGGGGCTTAGCCGCCTACTGGGGATAACCCACAACACCTTTTAATTACTGTATCTTTTTTATAGATCATTTACACTCTTGATGTGAAGGAAGCTTGGCTTCAGGTGTCTGGGCTTGAGGGCTTGTTTAATTGGTATATGTACCTCAGTTGCAAAATGGTGTCTTTTTCCTGAAAATTGCTGCTCAGTACCCTTCCAAATGCCACTGATGGAGCCGAAGCACTGCTTTACCAATTAACCAGCTTCTTCTCAATGAAACTCAGGCATCTAACATTGAAGAGCTTCTCACCTGTAGTTGCCACTCAGCACCACCATGCAGTCCACCAAGAGGAATTTCTCTTTCACGTGGCCTTTGAAGGACATCCCTGTGCGGCAGTAGTAGGTTGGGCCAGAAACTGTCCTCACCCTTAGGAACTGCAAACCAGACAAGGCACTGACTCAGTTGGAAGCTGTTACTTCCCTCCCCCTGCCCCTCCTTCTTCCCCTTGCTCTTTTAATTTCCAACCTGCCACCATTTTCAAACTTTAGCTCTAGTGATTCTGTCTGCATACACAATGGATAAACCTGTTTATTAGTGTGCCCTCAGCCTTCAGCCCTCTATTGTTGTGCCAGCTCTCCTAGCTTTCTTCATACTCATCTTTCACTAGGCTCTGGCCCATTTCCCCCCTTCTCAGGTTTTTACTGTCATAACAGCCCTCTGCTTCCCAGGACATATCCCTCTCAGGATGCGAATTAGGAGCAGGGCAGGTCTTTGGTTTGCTCACCTCCACATAGTTAAGATTTACTCTGCATTTAGCAGCTGTATCGAGGAAAAGTTGAGAGTTCATTTCATCCAGCAAAATGTAAACAGGCACTCTGCGAGCAGCAGCATCCAACACCTCAAACAGTAGATCCACATCAGTGAAAATGTCCATCACTATGGCTACCACCTAGGAAAAGAATGCGAGAAAGACAACAGTGATCTGTGCCTGCTTATGCCCTGACTGATCACTTTACCCAGCACCTCACAATCCAAAGCTGCACCATCTCAATTTCAACTTCCTTTTTAAACAGAAACCTTCCCATTTAAAGGTTCCTTTAAACACTGTGGGCCCCAGAACTGGAAACAGAATTGCTATCTGAGGTGCGTATTCTGTATACGAGGGTGGGAGGTGAGGGAAAAAACCTCACTGCTACTGAGTGTTCCCTTACTCATTAATCCAATGATAACAGGTACTTTTTTGGTCACCTAACCACTCTGGAAGGTTGTATCGAGCTGCTTAGCCACTACCTGCTCACTCCCTCCAACATACCCATGCCAATTTTAGATAACTTCCTGGCCAACGTTCAGTCAGCCGCTATATAGCTGCATCTATATGCTGATAATACAGGACGTAGCTTCAAATCTCTATCTCCCTGTCCTTCACAACTCTTACTTTATCAGTGAGTATAAATACCTGATGCCAGGGTGTAAGGAAGCCAAACTCTTCTCAGTGGTACCCAGTGAAAGGACAAGACACAAGACAGATTGAAATACGGGAAATTCCAGTTAAACATAAGAAAAACCTCTTTTACTGTAAGGGTCACTGAACACTGGAAGAGGTTGCCCAGAAAGGTTGTGGAGTCTCCATCCTTGGAGATACTCAAATACATGTCCTAAGTAACCCTCTCTAACTGACCCTGCTTTAAGCAGGAGGGCTAGACTAGACCATGTCCAGAGGTTCCTTTCAACCTCAACTATTCTGTGATTCTATGAACTCTCGGTATATTTTAGCATGCCCTTACACGCTTTTCCATGAGACCAGAGAGCAGAGGCTAACTTTGATGCAGTAAACAGTAGCTTCAGAATCATCCTTCCCCTCTGACAGGTCCTGGAAGCAAAGTTAACGGAATTAACAGAGGACCTGATGCATTCTGACTCATCTTTTGCACTCATATAATTTCACCTCTGCTCTAGTTGAGCTCTTCACTTGAGTCTCACCTGTTGAGCTGCTCGAATCATTCTGCGAGCCTCCTCCTTAATGCTGGGATTGTCTGGGGATGGTGGTTGCACAAGCGTTGTCACCTCTGTTCCCCTGAACCCAAAGACCATTGGCCATCCCAGGTCAAGCTCAGGAACAGCGAGGTCTGAGTTCATGGGCCAGTAAGTCCCGGAGGATCCATCCACATCATTGTCACCTGCTGTGTCTGTGCTACCTTCCTGATTGGCGTACTGGGGTTTCTGGAGATTCTGTATGATATGATCCACCTCTGAGTTGCAAAGAAAATCAGGGGCTGCTTCCTCTGCCAGGAAGCGTTGGTAACTTTCTTTGCCCTCTTCAGTAAGCACATCCAGAGCTAAGCGGTAATACTCCTTGTAGTGGGGGGGAAGATAGTTAGGGTCAAGGGGATTGTCCCCCTGTGAGGAGCTTTGAGATCGACGAGCCATGAGGGGAGGGAGAGCTGTAAGAAAAGAATAACCAACAATGAGATCAGCTTCACTCCAGTGACACTTCCATCCTCATAAATGGTGAGAGTTGTGGGTTCATAACGGCAAAATCAAAAGGGAAGAGATTCAAAGCACACAGAGTAATGTTGGAGAAAGTTCATTCTGAATGGATGGGGAGCCTTAAATTAGGCAAAGGTGGTAATCACTTAAGCATTACTTTAACAGTTAAATGTTTTGGGGAAAAATAAGGAACAAATCAAATCAGACAGCACTGTGATGAACAAGGATGATGCATCTAACAGAATGCCCAACTTTTCTTTTTAGGCTGCTGATTGCTAAGCTTAAATTTGTCTTTTGTTTTAAAGCTATCTTTTTTTTTTTCCCCCCCTCTAAGGAACAGTACTTCTGATTATTATCTGGATGCCATTAAAACTCATTTCCAAATGCTACAAAAATTATTTACTGTGTGCAATAGGGCATTAAACCAAAAACCATATGCATATATACAAACAAACCCTCTGAATCCTTATAAATTGAGTCAACTCAGCATATGAATAGAAGCAGGGTATGAGTTGAATGCAAGCAAGTATAAGGGTATCCTGCTGTTGTAACACGGTCAGAAGTCAGACAAGTCTTTATGAGACCCATGAAGAAATAAAAAGCAAGGGACATGATTGCTTCTTCGATCTCTTGACATTGGGAAAAATCTGAGCCGAAGGGGCTCATATTCAGTATTTGACAATTGTCTGTAGGGAACCTATTATTTGAGACTGAAGAGAAGTTTGATTTTAACCACTTTTTGGAAGAAAATCTTGTTGTGCTACAAATACAACTCAATAAATAATATCCTACTGATCTGCAAAGAACTTCAAAGCACTTTGGCTTATGACCCTCAATTAATGTCAATGCTCGGACATACTTTTCCTGGGGCCCCAGCACTGGCATGCCAACAGAGGCTTCCTCATTATCAAAAAAAGAGCATGGCTGTCCTTGAGCACTTGTGCAAAGTAACAGTAATAGAAGTGCGAGTACAGAAGGTGAGAGTGGCTGCTGTTGTCATTGCCATCCAACACATCTGCTCCCAAAATGGAAGTGATTGCCATGGATGTGAAAGGAGGAAGAAAAGACCTCAGGCCCCTGCTATCACTCTCAGCAATAGCTGTAAGTATAAAGCTAGAATAGTTTAAAGGTAAAGCCTGAGTAGACTCACTTATCTGACTACCCGCATAGCACAGATCAGTGCTATGTTACTACTGCTGCCTCGAACTCCCACAAGTTACTTCTGCTTCAAAGTATAACTCCTAGTAGAGCTGCATGATACAACAGGAAAAAAAAATATGGTCTTAATATAAAGATAGCAACTGAATCTAACAGGTCCCTGTGTGACATATTCCAATAGGTTTTTATAGTCCACACATGTAGCCTTATTTGTAGTCTGAATTTTCTAGATTTATCTTCCCACTCTAATTCTCACTGTATCTTTTTTCTCCTAACATAAAAAGAAGTCCACTATATACCTCCATTTTGGTGTGCTCAAATCACCTATGTACCTGCTCTTAACTATTTTAGTAGTGTCCTTAGCTTTTCATTTTAAGGAAATGCTCCCAGAATTCCATCCATTCTTGGATATGAGACCAACATATTCAACATACTTAGATATAACCCATAAAAGGGATGAATGGTCACGCAGACAGCAAACTGCTCATAGTGCTGGCTGGCTCAGAAAAGTAATGCTGAGAGCCAACTACTAAAATAAAAATGAAGAAAAAGCAGAAGAACCTTAGGATACTGACTGGACAAACAAAACGTCAAAGGGAATATAATCTTGATAAATACAAAGTGGTGAAACAACCTTAATTTTATATTTTATTGATTAGTATAATTATTTCAATACTGTTATAAGTCAAGAAGGAGAAGATGGATCTTTAAAGGAAAAGTGTAAGCTAATGCTAAGCATTACTAGGTAAGGAAAGAGAAAATAACACCACTACAGAGATTCGGAGTGAACTCACAACCTGAATGTGTTGTGAATGTGAAAGCTTCATTCCTCACGTCTTGAAAAAGGCTATTATAAATCTGAACTATGACTCTTTAGTCTAGAGAAGGCATCTACAAAATATGACAAGGGACAGCTGTCCATTTTCTCCTCCAGTATACAGACTAAAAGGCCATAAAATAGAACTAGCAGGTAGTGGGTTCAAATTGAACACCAGGAAACACTTTTTCTCAACTGTACTTACTCTGCAGAACTCCTTCCCACAGGACATTTTAGGATGGTTAGAGAAAGTACGTACAAACAGGACAGGCACGCAATACTTTGTCAGAACACTTCTCCACCATCCCATAATCGGTGGCTGGAAAGACAGGTCAGGAAACATAGGGGGAAGGCTAAGTGGGATAGTTTTTACAGTAAAAGTCATCACTTTAGTTCCCTAAGGATTTGTGAGAGTCAATATATTCATGAATAAGCAAGTAAAATAGTACTAGGGAAGAAATAAATTTGATGCAACGGCAAAATGATCCTTGCGGTTTTCTCTAAGCCACCGGCGACAGGAATAAAACAAATATGGAGTTGGAGGGACTCCCGGTGGTGGTACAGAGGGTCCCAGGAGGGGCATCGGTCTGTGGGGGACGTTCGGAAGGGGTACCTGTGCTTCTCCTGCAACACGGAGACATCGGCACTTGACTGTGCTGCCAGAATAAAAACAGTCTCTCAGGAGGGCGTCGCCTCCTCCCGCCCGTGTTGGAGGGTGTCATTTCGCTGTGTGTGCACCAAGGCGTGTCCGCCGCAGCTGCGCAACGCACCGGGTGAGGTTCCCCCGGGCTCCGTGCGGGCCGGGCGGCGGGCGCGGCGTGCCCGGCGGGCGGGCGGGCAGCCGGTTTGTCAGCACCCAGCCCGGGACGTCTTCGGGGCCGCCAGCCGCCACGCCGCTCCGCCCAGACTATCTCCCACCCAAGGCCGTGCCGAGGAGCCTCCGGAGAGGCACGGAAGAGAGCAGGAGAGGCTCCGATCTCCGGAGAGACCTGCGCCGGGTGCTCTCAGCCTCAGGCGCGGACAGGCCGGGGCGGGGCCGCCTGGCCTCCAGACGTCACCTTCACCTGCGAAAACAGATCCCGAGGGCCGCGGCAAACACCTGAACTGGATTACACCAAGCGCTGGAGCGGGGACAGACCTCTGGCTGACTAATAAGGCTGGAAAATCTGCACCGTCACCCTCTTTGGCTCGCAAGGAGAGAAGCGGGGAGGGAGATGCTGTGCCTTATTTCAGCCAGCTCCTTCTTAGAAGTTAATGCTGAGAAAGCACCATCAAATCCTGCTTGGAAAGAATCTACAGCCTGCTGAGTGTGCCATTCCTGTGTTTGCCCAGGCAAGGTTCTAGTCATTATGCCTCCTCGCTTCCTTCAGGTGGTTTTAATTTCTTCCAAAACAGAACCACAAATCTGAGAACTCTGAAATAAAACCCAGAAGTTATGTTTCTGCCACCTACCTAAGTAACTCATGACCTGCAAGGATGTAAGGACAAGTCCCTAACAAGTGGCACAGTAAATTTAAGAATAGCTACAATAAGTGTGTTTGGCCGTTACACCATTCCCAAGGAAAGGCAGGGAAACTGTAAAAAAAGTGTCATTTTCCCCCCCAAGAAGACCACAGATTACCCTGAGTCTAAGTGTGAAGAAATTAGTCTAGAGTTTGCTCACTTTTAGACTATAGCTGTCATGTACTTTGATTCCCTTTAATAGATTCTCATTTTTATTTTAGAAATGAAGTTCAGGAAGAATATGAAGATTTCATACTTTTGCCTGGATTGTGTGACAACTTGTTTGCAGCAGCACTTGTAACTCTGAGTGGGCAGCCTGCTATGCAGTGTGTTCACAGAAGTTCAGTGCCCCCAGGTAGTGCCAGCGTAATAGCACTAGTGCTACACAGAAAGTCTGTGTGCACACAATGAGGTGAATACACTCAGGACACTTGTCATAGATACATGGGTAGTATAAGTAAGCAAAAGCGGCAATTTCAACCCGCTACACACACTGCACTTGCTGTGTATGCACTGGTGCATATCTCGTCATTAGAATCCTTGATGAAAGTAGATCAATTCTGGTTTGAAACAGTTTACAAGATAATTAAGCAGGACTTTAATTTTAAAAATTTCTTAAATATTCTGCAATTCTTAAGAGAACACTAACTGACTGAATAGGATTCCAGAGAGTGAAAGCATTTGACAGTTCTTGGGAATTACCTGGAATGCACTGAAAAAGATATGGTCCTGTTTGCACTCATAATGCATCTGCTAGTATGTCAGAAGTGGAACAAGTGTCCGCACCTTAGGTTTGTGCAAGATGGGAAGCTGATGGTCTCCTGATACAGATTTAGAGTCTGGGGAATAAAAAGTTTCAAGAGTGACTAGTTGTGTCTACATCTGTAAGGAAATAATACCATAGCTGCTGGATCCAAGTGAGAGTTGAAGAGGTTGAAGTTCCTGTATGTAAGGAGAAAAAGCTTGAGCAAATCAAGACTTCTGTATTGGTTACTTCAAACACAAAGGCAGCTGATTTTCTAGTCCAAAAGGACACTATGCGGTCATGGGTTTGTTTATGGAATCAGAGAGGTGTGCTACAATGTTGTTTTATTCAATATGGCAGTTTTCCTTAAAGTATCTAGTGCTTTCTAGTTAGTAGCTATTAGCATGTAAACAGATATTAAAAAAAAAAAAAAAAAAAAAAAAGCTTCAGTAATGAATAAGGTGACCTGATGTGTTTTGTGTTTTTTCTTCATGCTGCAGAATTTAATATCTTCATCAAAGACATGGAGAGTGGGATTGAGTGCATCAGTAGCAAATGTGCAGATCGCACTAAGCTGAGTGATGCAGTTGATTTGCTCGAGGGAAGGGATGCTGTCCAGAGGGACCTTGAAAGGCTTGAGGAGTGAGCCAATGTGAAATTCATGAAGTTCAGCAAGCCCAAGTGCAAGGTCCTGCACCTGGGTCAGGGCAATCCCCCATATTAATACAGACTGGGCAGGTAAGAAGGGATTGAGAGCAGTCTTGTGGAGAAGGACTTGGGGGTACCAGTGGATGAAAAATTGGACATGAGCTGGCAATGTGCGCTTGCAGCCCAAAAAGCCAAGCATATCCCGGGCTGCATCGAAAGCAGCGTGACTCTCCTCCTCTACTCTGCTCTCATGTGACTCCTCCTGGAGTACTGTGTCCAGCTCTGGGGTCCCCAGTCAAAGAAAGACATGGACCAGTTACAGCGGGTCCAGAGGAGAGACACAAAAATGGTCTGAGGGCTGGAACACTTCTGCTATGAATAAAAGCTGAGAGAGTTGGGGTTGTTCAGCCTGGAGAAGAGAAGCCTCAGGGAGGCCTTTCAATACTTAACTAATACTTCTAACTAGTTTGATACCTTTCCACTATAAGGTTGCTCACCTAGTGGATGAAAGAAAGGCAGTGGATGTAGTTTTCCTGGATTTTAGTAAGGCTTTTGATACTGTCCCTCACAGCATCCTTCTGGAAAAGTTGTCCAACTGTGAGATAAACAGGTACATGGTGCACTGGGTGAAGAACCGGCTGTATGGCAGAGCTCAAAGGGTCATAGTGAACAGGGCTCCATCTGGCTGGCAACCAGTCACCAGCAGTGTTCCTTAGGGCTCCATTCTAGGGCCATTTCTGTTTTATCAACAATCGGGATGCAGGAGTTGAATGTACCTGGTAAAAAGTCTCTCCCATCTTTCTTGTAAGCCGCTTAGAACTGATTGTCAAATGTTTTCATTAAAGTTAGATAGCAATTCTTTTCTTTTATGCCTTGCTTCCTTTAGCAGGAATTCACTGAATACCTTGTCAGATTTCCTCAATCCAGAGTGACAGAAGATTAAGGCACACATTACTTATTAGTACTCTTGCATGATGGCTCCATTTTCCTAGATTATGGTGGCATCTAAAACAAAAGATGAACTCCAAGAAGGGGTTGCCTCCTTGCTTGAACTTTATCTGCAAATCTATCTTCTGCAGCTTCATTCACCCCAGAAAAAGACAGACGTATTTCTGGAAATCTGAACCACTATAACTGTCAAAGAAACTAAGTCACAAACTGAAAATATGCCAAATGTATATGGAAGCCTGTAGCTACCGATTAATAGAGAATTTTACTTATTTATATGCTTGTTAATTTTCTTTAATTGGGAAATTAATTTTATTTTAATTGCTAGTCACAGTTTACATTTTTTTATGACACAAGCAATGGGGAATCTAGTGAAAAATGAAGATGCTAAAAGAATAATGTGTGGCACCTCCACATTGCCCTTGAGGATCTTTATAAAGGGTAGTAAGATATTCTGTAGTCCAGTTATAGTTCAGGAACTGAATTGTATATAGTTACAGGAGGAGAAGAGATCACATAAATCCAGCATCTGCAATTGTGAACATCTACGTGACATACAATCAGTTCAAAAGGAACCACTGAACATCCCTCCTTCCATTTACACAAGTACTGAAAAAAGTAAGACCCTAAAGACCCTTAGTACAAAAGCCCCAGAGCCATAAAACCTACAATGTGCTACCACAAGGAAACAGGAAAGCTGAAGCACACCACCAATGTCCTTCATGCCTTCAGCAGCTGCAACTTCATCATGAAAAGTATCCCAGAAAGAGTACTACCCCTACATTGTACAAGAAAGCAAAGGACTCCTATTATATCCTGCCAATGTGACCTGGGAAAAAATTCCAGCAATTGTTTTAAACTTGCTTTTATGAGCAGAGCAGACCAATATGGGATGTGAGGAGTTCTTTAACACCACTAAGTATACTGGCATATGCCACTACTTATCCTGCTGTCCAGTCCCTGTTTTAGAGGAAGATGAAAAAAATTTCAGAAGCCAAATTAGGTAGAAAGGGGAAAAGTTCTAACTTCTTCCCAGCACCTATCCCTTAAGCCTTGAGTGAATTAAATATAAAGAAAGTGCAAACAAACTATAACGAGGGGAGCAATTCAGGTGTCTGCATACAGGTGTTTAATGTCACTTGGTATGCCCTAAGGTATCTTGCCTGGCCTCCAGCTGCTGGTCGAGAAGGGTGTGAGTCTCTTGCAGGGCTTGTGCCATATCTGCTGTGTTTTAGCTACCCTAAGGCACCCAAAATGACACAAAACACCCTAAGTTTAGGAATCAGGATGGCTCCTTAAGGGTCAGATACATTAACTAAATGCAGGTGCATAACATGCCTACATGCAAGCTAATTGCCTTGCATTCCCCTTTATAGTTGATGGAAAATAAGTGAATAAAATCAAAGGACTATGGGACGAAATTAATCTTCTAATATAGATGCTTATATTTGGCCAAGCTTCCTCTTATTCTTCCTCCCAGAGACATTAACAAGTCTTCCAAAGCTTCAGTGCTCAGTCTTCAGTATTTTTAACTCCAAGATTACCTTTACCCTATCACACAATCCATTATACCAAGATCCAGCCTGAAACTCTCAATACGTTGTACTAGAACCTGCCTAGAAGATGCCTGGTTCCAGAATTTCAGTCTTTAAATGTATAATAAAAAAAATGGAGCAGGTTTTTTGCTTTTTCATTTCTAATTTCAAACATAACTTTTATAGTAGGACAGATTAGTCTCACCCAACTTCAGGCATCTTCATTGCAGAGCATATCCATGAATGTCTGATGTCCATACTACTATTACCAAAATATTATTATCATACTATTAACCAAATTCTAGCCAATACAGTGAAGTGAGTAATTGTCTCACACTAAAGTAGGCACCCACATCAAGGCTGATGAATCATACCATTACTGTATGTTTTCTGAGCCATCAAATTGTACCAATAGTTCTTTTGTACTATGTTCCAGATCCATTTTAAAACACAGCCAGAACAGCTGAACACAATATTCCAATTGTGTTCTTCTGTACTATGATCCAGAGACATTTTAAAACACAGCCAGCACAGCTGAACACAATATTCCAACGGTTCTCTTACCAATGCTGTATTTGAGACAAAACTGCCTCTCTACTCCTGCTTGTACATCCATGGACGTTGCCATGGAATTGCACTTCAACTGGTTGGCTACTCTGATACCCATTAGTTTTTGCAATGGTTATTGGGATACAGTCTCCCTTTTCTAAGTATGAAATGGATTCTTAGTTAGTACGTGTAATAACTAATTGTGATGTGTTGGTTTATCAAGTGATCCAAGGTGCTCTGTATACCTGCCTTATTTTCTATTTATATTGACTTTCCCCAAAACCTTTCACACGTGTTTTTACTTCACTGATCAAAAGAGATAAAACATAACTTTGTGCAAGTCTATTAAAAACAAACCTATCCAATGATGACTATTTTTTGAAACAAAACTTCTTAATAATTTAAACTGCTTGTTTTAATTTTGAGCTCTCTGTTGTCTAGTGTATATCACAACTGTTTTTTAAAAGATTAAGAGTACATGAGGGGGGACTATTAAATCATCTGATGTAATATTGCAAACCGTTAGCTTAACACTGAATATTGCAAGTCAATGAATATCTGGCTTGCATATTTCAACTCAGCATTTCACTATCCAATTCTACCTATACCTGTGGTCAGCTAGGTCAAAGGAAGATGAAAAGCGCTAAATACATTTATCCAGTTGTGCAATGAGGAAAACTACTTCCTGACTCCTTCAGAGAAGTCCTACAATATGAGACTTGATTATCATTTCAATTTTAATTTATAGATGGAAGAACAGTAGTCATGATTAGCATGCAGCACACGGTCCTACTTTACAAAAGGCCTGACTGATAGAGTAAAGCAGAGCTGAAGGTTACAGAACAAAGTAGGAAAGTGTAGACACAAAGGACAAAAAAGAGCCAAACAATCTTTCAGCCTGAACACCCTAGTTGCTTGTACACAGAGGTGATAACATTCCTCCAAGTAACTATATTTAAATATATATAAGAAATATTATTTTTTTAAAAATTACCAAATAGCTGTGAGTCAACCATTTTCTTATCAAGCTACTTCAGTGTTCATTTACTTTTATTGCAGTGAAAATGCATCTTATTCCACAAAGTAATTTTTAACTTCATATTTTAACTGTATTATAATGCCTCTATTCACACCATTGAAAAATTACATTATACCAGATTTTTTGTCTGTTCAAGTGAAGTATAAATCACTTCTCAGCTTTCTCCGTGACAAATTGAACAGACTTTCTGTTGGTAGGCCTTGTGTCCTGTCCCTGGACAATGTTTGTGACTTTTCCTTGAGAATCCTCTGAACTTTCTCCAGTAACTTAATTAGTCTACACATCACTGAATCTTTAATTCTATAATTGCAACCTTCATTCTGGATTTCTGTATATTGTTTTATATGACTGTATTAAAATACATTTCATCAGATTGTAGTGTTGTGATTTTTACTATTATTTACTGTTATTTAGTAAATATGATATTTATAAATATATTTACTGTTTCGTCAAACTTTATGTTATCCTTGAACTTTACTAGACTGTTTACTGAATACATAAACACTTTATTGCACTCGTGAGCAGCACTGGAGAAAGACTCAATTGCTGGTAAGTCTGATAGAAATGGACATTATTAATACCTTCTCTTTATTGATTGATACTTACAAATTACTATTTCATTAACTACCTAGTGCAAGACCTGTTAATTTAGCATAATGTAGGATTTTAGTCACATTTCAGAAAGCATTTATTTAGATGATCTGAAGAAGTCGAGGCTTATTATAATAAGTGTCCTTACACCTTCACCAACCAGAACTGTGTATTTACTTTAATCCCAGAGGGCATACAATTAGATCAGTTTTTTTCCTTTGTATAAATTACATTGCACTGGCAGCACATGGCTTCATTTGCATTATTCTGGTTTTTCAGCTCACTTGGTTAGATTTTTTCCAAAATTCCCTGCAATTATCTCTGAATTTAATAATTTCAGTGTTTATTACCACTTACCTTCAGTTAAACTTTGTGAGAGTTTTTAATGGTCTTTTGAAAGTAATGTACTTGTAATCCCTGAAATTACTTGAGCATATTTATCCATCTAATGACTGACCATTAGGGTATGGATTTGTGATCAAATTACTGTGAAGTAAACTAAGTTTGCACAAACACAATGACCCACAGTATCCGCCATACACGTTCCTTGTCATGAATGAAAAGCAATTACTTCTTCAGCAAAAGTGAACTGTAATACTTTGCATTTACCACAGGATATTAAACAGTAAAGGTACATGCATACAGACAGATGCTATGAAATCATTACTCTGTGATGATACACCTGAGTGTACAGCATTTTTGTGTGCACCCACATCCTTAATCTGAAACTGTATTCACAGTATTTCAATCAATTTTATGTGTAAATTACTGACATAGCTTTTCCTCACACAAATCCTGATGATCTAGATGATAATCCTCCAGAAAGATTATAGTTTTTCCCAATCCCATTCTGAACAGTATACTGTACTTTTAACTCCTGTGTATTGTCTTCTTTAATACTAAATGGTTGTAATGTAGAAGCCCCTCTGAACATCTTTGCACTTTCTTTCCAGTTTCTCTAAACAAAGAGTGCACAAACTCTCAGTCTCTTGCTATGTCTGAAGCCAATCTTTACTGTTTCTGGGAGAAGAGAACATCAAATCAGCTGTACTGGATCAGATCAAAGGTCCAACCTATCTCCAACAGGGAGTAAGAGCAGATGATGTGGAAAATATATAGGGTCAAGCCAAGCATTCATGATGCTTCACCAACTTCTCTAAACCACTTTTAGCTACTTGAGGCTCAAGAACCTCCTGCCCCAGATATGCTTTAATGACTGTATATAGTTTCAAAGGATTTTGCTATCATAAACTCACACAGCGTCTCCCTAAACCCATATAAAATTTCAGCATCTGAAACAGCTAGAGGCAAGGAGTTATACAGCTCAGCAATACAGTCAAGAACAGTCTCCTCCTCTTTTGAATGTGCTGCTTGTACTCTGTTTTTTTGCTTTGGATAGTAAAATCAGCATCTATTGACCCCTGTCATGCTGCTCAGATTTATACATCTGTCAACTCTCCTGTCACTCATCACCTTTCTTGATGGAGAACCCTAACTTATTCAACTCTTTCTTATATGGAAACCCTTCTGTGCCTCTGATGATCCTCTAGTCTATTCCCTGAATTTGTTTAACCTTACTGTATTCTTTTTTGAGATGGTGGGACTGCAGCTGCAAGGTGGAAGTGAAATATGGCTTTATATACAGTGTTTACATTCCATTCCTTTCTTAATATGCCATTTGCTTTTTGATCACTGAGGAGCAATAAGCATCCTGCTGATTCATAGGATAGGATTACTATGATTTGTGGTTTTTTTTTTTTTTCAGTCCTGCTGTTGCTGAATTGCCCCCATGACAAACAACTGATTTCACTGAATCCCAAGAGGCTACAGGCAAATAGCACTGCTGGCTCAGTTGAATGTACAGTTACAGTAACAGACAGATGAAGAGACGGAATCCCACTGTACTAGATGAAGTACCAGCAATTATTAGATTGGTTCTTGCTTAAGACAGTCTCATAATGTAGGCCTCAGTAGACACGATAAACAGATGAAAGAGAAAAATGATCCAAGAGGTACAAAGGAGCAACTGAGAGATGTGCAAATTTAGCATTGTGCATACAATCAGTTGTGGAATTAAGTGGTCTGTAGGCACTAGACTACAGATAGCTTCTACAGGGACATTTGAAAAATAAATTTTTGGTAGAGTTTCTTAACATAAGAAGCAGCATGGGATAACCATCACAATGCCTAAAGGACAGGCAAAGTAACTGGCATCAGACATAAAGAAAAAGTCTGTTAAGGAATCACATGCTTGATCCATGTGCTCCACCATGAAGAGCACACGGACCAAGATGAAACAGTTGTGAATTTATTTTTACAGGGATTCCAGACTAGCTTTCATTTATCATTTGACAAGTCACCACACTGGTTCCCATCTCCTCCATACAAGCCCTGCAATACTTTGCATTTACTGTTTCTCTGATTTTGCAGTCACCCAGGACAATTGGTATTTCATGAAGTCAGGAAAAAAAGCATCGATCGCAGTGTCTTCTCTCCATGCATTCTAGAAAGCTGTTACCATTATTTGGCACTTCAAGCAGTTCTCTGCTATCCTAAGCAATCATTTCATAAAATCATGTTCATAAATTTAGAAGTATCAAGAAAACCAGTCATGATGAGAACCTTACCTTATTAGATAATGAGTGAAGAAAAACTGTAAACTTTAGTTTCTTTCCAAGAAATCCTTCCTCTAAGTATAGTAGATGGGACAATGATGAACAGAGACAGGTACAGAGAAGGCTATAGAAAGAAACAAGTATCTTGTACACGAGCTCTTTAGAACTTGCTTTTTAGCATGCTAATACAGGATAGTTGCTGGATTTTCTTCAGGAGGAAGCTGAAGGAGAAAAAAGAAGGTAGACTTTGTAGCTGTTTATGAGTAACTCCTCCCATGCTTAGGGGCAGTGGATAAAGGAGAGCACGAAGGAGCTTGTTGAGAACTTAACATGTGGGAGATGAAGGCTGATATAATGGGCTGATTAGAGGCAGAATTCAATCTCTCAGCAGCAAAGGTCTCCTCCAGCCATCTGCTTGGGCTTTCCCAAAGACACTGGGTTGGTTGCCACTGTGCCAATGCACCTCTGCACCGGGAGTACTAATGCAATCACCCATTTCCTCAGCCAAAAAAACATCAGCAGGAGAGAAACAGGAGGAGAAAAAGGAGCATGCAGTTATCCTTGTGTAATTATCAAGAGCTATTTTTTGAGGAGGGAGTCTCCCACAGAAATTTCCCTTTGGCTTGGCCTGAGGCCCACTTCTGTTCACATTGGTGTAACTGGCAGTGACTTTACTAGCTTTGATACTTATCACAAGCATTCATTTTTTATGATCTACAAAAGCTATCAGACCCTCTTAATATTAGAAAAAGTAAGCAGTGATGTGATCACAGTCTACAACTATCTCTGCACAGAAAAACATTCAACCGTAAGGAAATGTTTAATATAAGCAGAGCAGGGAAAAGTAACTGACAGATGAAGCTATATGTAAACATTCAATGAACTCGAGGTGTTTTTTTTTCCTAAAAGAGTAGCATGAAATTCTGGTTTCAGCTATGCTGAGTGGATGATCACCACAAAGCCCTACAGATTGAAAGAAATAAATAAAAGGACCTGCATTTTTCTTTATTCTTTGTTTCAGGTGTGAATCGATGGAAATGGACTGTATTTACCCAGTCTAAGAAAAAAGAAACTGGCTGAGTGTTTCTTTTCTCTCTCATCTGCTGCTGTCTGATGTCAGATCCTGCTGATGTCTCAGCACCTCAGGCTGGCTCTATCTTCCTTCCCTATGCTGACTCCAGTGCTTGTTGTTACGTGTTTTGCCTGCACAGCAAGTTCCCAGACTGCCTCTCTCAGATGATCACTTCCCTGGCTGGACCTGCTTCTCTACTTCAAGACACTCCCAAAAGTTGAGGCCTTCCTAGGTCTGTACGCACCAGCAGAGGATCTGCCCCAGAGGAAGCAAGGCCGTATCACTTCAGCTGGAAAGGGCTAGTAAGATATGATCTCTGCCTGAGACCCCCTGTTTATCTGCAAGTATAGGCACAAGGCTTAAACACCTTGTCTTTTCATCACCCTGAATACCAGCAAGAAGAAAGAGGCAACACAGACAGAGTAATTTACTTTAGCCTGCTGTACTCCAAAGACAGCCACAAAACCGCTCCGTGCTATTAATGTTTGAAGGACTTCTAAATCCTGGTCAAGAAATTAATCAAAGTGATTTTGAGAGTCAAAGAAGCAGCAAATGGTACATCCAATAGAAAAATGTAAAGCAGCAATTTCCCACCAGTGGTCCAGCAGGCAGGCGTGTGTAGGCCACAGCTCACCCAGGCAACATGTTCAATGACACCACTTATATTTGTTATGGTGGGCTGTGAAAAATTTTCAGGTTTCCAAAATGTCTAGAACCCCTGAAGTTTAGAACTCAATTATTTAAAAAAATATATATATTTGGCCTGATAGAATATAAAATATTATATGAAAACAGGTTGTTAATATTCTGGAAGCGTCAGTTTTAGGAGAGGACAGTGATGGCTGAGATAAAACTACTTGAGCAGACATTGTGACAATAAAACATGGAAAATGGTGGTTTGCTCTCAAGAAAATGTTGTACTAGGTAAATGATTTGGGGAGGAACTTGTCTCCTGGAATATGGATTAGGCTGTAGGATTTTTAAATTCTACACTGTGTGACACGGAGGCAGCTAGTGTCTTCTAATCCTGCTGCATTAGGCTGAATAACCTGTATTAACAGTGACAGATATGCTCATTCTTTCCAGAAGCTACTGCTACATGTGCTAGCTTTCTGTACTAAGGACTGGACTTCTACTGAGAAAGGATCTCTCAATTTAAGGCCTCTCACTTGTCAACCTCACAGTGATGTGCCTGTAGCACCTTTAGTTTTCACGTGTACCTCTGAATTTCCTGGTTTAGCCATAGCATAACCCCATGGAAATTTTACAAAAGCTATGGCAAAAGATGCTGGATACATTCCTATTAACTGCTCTTCTCACCTAGCAAGGCTTAGATGTGTTCTCCAGAACAACATGGTGAAATGTGGGTAATAGTCTGAATTAGACCCTTTCTCAGCCACAGTTGTATCTGCTAAGGCCTCACAGCAATTATTCTTCCTCTTGCAATTTTCCTTTCTGTAATTTCTGCTGAAGTCTCTCTGTGTTCTCATTCTCAATATTCCCAGTTTTAGGCTGTAGGCTCAAAGCCTGGGTTACTGTTAAAATTTCTGCTTGGAAGATGAAAATATGGCACTTGTTATTCCTGTTACAATGTCACGTATACAACCCACAGGCCTTTTCTTTTGGTCATCTGACCAGCCTCTACTAATCACCCTATGTTAAAGCATCTGAGTGAATGTGATCCCATTCTTTACTCTAGATGGTGGTATATGGATCTCAGTCATCATTTTAAAAAATGGTGTGTCTGCCTGATGTAGTCTAGGAGTTTCACTTCATCTGAAGTCATGGTCATCAGATGAGAAATTGCTTCAGTTAATGTAATTTAATCAATTCATTCACTGAGCTTCCAGATATTACAACTTTATCTTCCACATTACATACATTTCTCAGCTGACCCTACAAACTGGCTTAATAAACTCTTACTGTGTCTAAGGTGAGTAGTAAAGGTGCTGAATGCTACAAGCATGTGGCAGATTAGAACTGTGAGCCCGGTCAGCACCTCTGAACAACTACTGGACTCCCATTCACCTCTGCTTATCAGTCATTGTAAGGGATGCCACAAAATATGCGTTGCTGGAGAAATCAGGAAATTAGCCAGACATTCAGAATGTCCAGGGGATCTTCCTACAGGCCATAGGAAAGGAAAAGTAGCAGAAAAATTACATGTCGTAATTTTCCTTGTGAAGTGGTTATTGAGACAGCATGTCAGCATGACAATCTTAACTGTTCTATGCAATGAAGGGTATGGAGAGGCATGTGTAAATCCAACCTGTAGAGAGTCACTAGGGTAAAACCTGATGTTTACAGCTACTGAAAAATGCGATGCTGCATGCAAAAGGGGCCTCTTTCGGAGAGCAGATTACCTGAAGAGAAAGAATTGTAGAATCGTTTAGGTTGGAAAAGACCGTAAATATCATTGAGTCCGACCATTAACCTAACACTGCCAAGTCCACCACTAAAACGTGTCCCTAAGCGCCACATCTATGATAGCAATGTTCATGCCAAGCTTACTCTCCTTCAATCAACCCGTTCCCTTGGATTTTTGTTTACTAGGCAGCAGGTATAAGGAAGTCTAAACTAAAGAACTTTAAAAGGTCCAACAGTGTAAGGTATAATTTGGAGAAGGATAACTGCATGCTGCCCTTGACTTTTACCTTCCCCCACATCCTGATTTTACAAATGCACTCATGAAACTCCTCTTCCTCTTTAGGGCTACAAAAATCCAACCAAATGGAGCCTGATATGCAGTCCAAAAGTGTTCCATTTAATCACAAAATACAAGGAAGTTCAATTCTGCAAGGTTTGCAGGTGAATTTCAGTTGCTTAGAAAGTTGTGATCGCCTGAACAAATGATGTATAGAACACAGTTGTCTCTGTCCTCAACCATGACACTGCTCTGTCATAATCATACCAGACCGTGGTATGTGACATTTTCACTTTTTCCTTTGACATGTAATTTTCCCTACAACCACACAAAGAGCTTAACTTTTTTTTCCGCAGAATACTACTACTTCTACTGCCAGGTGACAGCACATACAACTCTCTATTAGTCCCTCAAATACAACTCTGAAGCCCCTCAGATAAATGGGAGGCCAAAATGAAAAAAAAATTCTGTCCCCAAACTGCAACTCTGTAATAGTCTGAAGGCATGCTATGTTTTTTTCTGTCTGCTTGCCAATGAAAACGCATGCTGTTGTAGGCTGTGCAAAGGGATCCCCAGCCACCATTGTTCTGTACCACTGTAATTGTCACTTCTCTGTTCTGGGGCTAGTTTGTTGTCTAGTTGTTACTCATGTATGTTTGGCCTCTATCACAGCTGAGCTTACTGCGACTTTAATGAATGAGATGTTTTCAGCAGGAGGATGTTATAGGCACTTCTGTCCCTTTACAAATGCCTCCTCCCCCTCTAACTGTTTTAGAAGATAGAGAACCTTGGTCCTCAGGCCAGACAAAAGCCATAATTGACCTCTATTGACCTTAGTCAATTTAGATTGATGGGAACACAAGACCTGCCCCTTCCTCTCTGCGCACACACAAAACCTGAGGTCTGTCAGACAGGCTCACATCTGTGGAAAAAATTAGTGAGTATACCGTGTGTATGCCAGTCTACGCATGTGTCCACACGCAATCTGTCTGTGCTTTTGCATGTACGTGCATGAATATCTGTGTCGCTGCTTGTAGGCCGTGTTGGCAGACAGCTACACACCCATGCGTGTGGAGTGAGGTCAAAGCAAGTAAAAGCACAGTGGGCCTCAGGAGCTGTTTATTGGCTCTTAACCTACTGCAGACCTTGGCCTCTACAGTGCTTCCACCTGTGAAGTCCTCTTCATCCCAATCTCTTGACCACATATCCATCCCTACAGCGTTTCCTATCCAAGGAGAAGGCCAGCTCAGGCTCTATCATGGGCAGCTGAGTCAGGCTGCAAGATCTCTTCCCAAAGACAGGGATAAGTTTGGAAATAGCCACTCCTTGAGGCTTCCTCAAAGGACATGGCACACAAGTTCAGTAAAGCGCTCACTAAGCATTTTTGATCAGGCTACCTGAGGACTGACAGGTCTCTTCCCGCACCAGCCACAATGCCTGCTGTCTGTGCTGGGGCATTCTTCCTCCCCCCTTGCCTCTCCCATCTCCTCCCAGGACTGTCCTTTCTCCCATGAGAGCCGTCATGGTGTGGCTGGGAGCTCCTGCTACTGGAGCTTTTCTCCCTTGCAGCCATCTCTGGCCCACAGGCTGCCTGCAGAAGTCCCTGCCCCAGATCCCAAGCGCCCAGCCGTGCACAGAGGAGCAGGATAGGACCTCCCCAGCCCCTGCCCGCCACCTCACGCGCCATTCAGGTACCCCAGGAGGTGCCAGCACTTCTCCTACCTTCCCAGGTGAGCCAGGGCAGGTGGTGGGTCGTGCTCTCTGGCTCTCCGCTCCCCTGGACGTGCCTGCAGCCTGATTCACGGGCACCTCCAGCCAGCGAGAATCAAGCTCCACCCAGGGCAGAGGGTGAGTAAGAGTGAGAGAAAGCCAAACTCCGGAGAGTTATTCCCTCCCCAGGATTGCAGGGGAGCCAGAGATAAGGGCTGCACATTCCTGAGCCGCAGGCGGCCTCTCCCTTCCCGTCTGCCTTGAGCCTGTCAGACCAGCTCAGGCCTGGCTGCAGCGCAGGCCTGGGAGCAGACTCAGTGCTGGCAGCCTGGTGTGGACCCTGGCCATGGGTCCCAGAGTCGGCACAGCGCACCTCAGTCCAGCAGCTGACCGGGAGGGAGGGTTTGGGCTCATCAGGGACTTCTCATGCTCTGGGGTTCATTTCGGGGAGACAGTGGTGTGCTGCAGCAGTAGCTCCTGAGCAATGGCATCATTACTTCAGGAGTGATCAGCGTGTAGGGCCCTGTGCCTTCCTCTTCCACAGCAGCGTGCTGACGAGCCTGCGAAAGGTAGCGACACCCCGCCATCTCCTTGAGGGTGCCATGCAAACTGTATCTGAGGCTGTACCGGTGGCCTCCCTGTCTCCCTAGGGATGCCGTGCAAAGGGTATCTGAGGCCGTGCCATTGCCCCCATGTCTCCCTGGAGATGCTGCGCAAAGGGTGTCTGAGGCCGTACAGGCGGCCCCCCGCCTTCCTGCTTCCCTCCATGATCTGTCCCTCGCACACTGGCCTCGCCGACGGAGGGGCAGCCTGGTGGGCAGCGCAGCCTCTCCTGGAGCAGGAGCCACTGCGGGCGCAGGCGGAGAAGGGTTAAGCGAGATTCCCCGCAGCCCCGGGCGTGGCAGCTCCTGTTATGTCGGCTTTCATGTTCTATCTTATTCAGCCTGGCAACCGCCGCGGCTGCTGTGTGCCGGGCGGTGCCCGGGCGGCCGGGAGGGCGCGGCAGGAGGCGGCTCCGCGGGAGGCGGCGGTGACTCAGGCCTGGCCGCCCGGTTCTGACGGGCCCGGGCACCGCGGCGGGCGGGGGCGGCGGCCGGGGCCGGGCCGACACGGGCGCCGTGTTATGGAGGCGGGGAGGGGAGCGGTGCTGCTGAGCGGGCCGCGGGCGCTCGTAGAGCTCCCCCGACGGAGGCCCACAGCGGGAGGGCCCGCGGGAGGGAGCCCGGGCAGGCGGTGGCAGAGGGTCGGTGGCGAGGATGTGTGGTGGGGACGCACCCACGGTGCAGTTACTGCCTGCCCGTGCGTCCAGCACCGTGTACTCCCAGGTCGTGCCCCGTCCATCAGGCCGTGTGCGTGTATGATGATTTAGTGTATGCATTATAAATGGCAATTTCATGTTAAGGTGACGAGAGGGGGTGTCCTCAGAATTTGAAAGTAAGCGTGGTGACTTCAATTACATATTTGTGGGCTATTTTTTCTGTAGGAACTTCACTCGGTGTGACAGATGGAGAGTACCAACTGAGGAGGTAACCAGTCAATATTGGTTTTAAATCATCCTTCAGTCTCCTGCCCTGGGCATTATTCACCACATGCCATTTAAACACCACACTGAATGGAGTTATTAACTTCCATGCTGTTCATCAGTATGCTACTGGAATGCCTCACAAACATCAATTAACTTCTTTTTCAGTACTCAATTGGGCTGTGATGGTGTGATTACCCCTATTTTGGAGGAAAGGAGCTGGAGCAGGAATATTACGTTTGAAATGCTCCACTCGCTGTGAGTAATTAGTTCAGGATTTCAGGAGTCACACCTTTTAGGGTCCCTAGCAGTTGGGGATAAAAGGAATGCAGGTTGGATGGCCACCTATACACATAAGACAATTCTGTAATTTCTTAATTTTTCAGTGATTTCAGCCTCAAGTACCTGCTTTCCAGTAGCAAATTATTATGTGACTAATATCTCCTCTCTGCCTTGTTCTTTTCCTCTCCTCTTGGATATAATTGTGTATGTCCTGGTATATTTTTTCTTTGATAGGGCTTTTATGTTCTGTTCTTGTTTATAATGTGCAGGTTGCTATCTGTGTTAGAAAAGGCAAGATCAAAGAAGCGTGTTTTGAAATACAAGTAAGCATAAGGAAATTTGTACTCTGATAGACAAAGTTCTGTTGTGCCATTGGGATGATTATGACAGTTCTATCACAATTTAGAACATCATATGATCTTTGTATATTCTGTGTGCACACTATTTAGAATTTGGGTATTTATTCAAAGAGAAGCCAGTGTAGAGAGTACTTGGTTAGTGTGATGTTCTTGTGGTTAACAGACTGCTGAGGAAGTGTTCTGCAGTATTCTGCAGAGGTAAGGTCTGCTTGGTTAATCCAAGTCATCATCCAGTGGGATAGGATTGAATCCTCTAGGATAAAGTGTTATTCATTGTTGCTGTTATCTGAGGATATAGCTTGAGAAGGATATAATAGAATAAAGCCAGAATAATTTTGGTTGGAAGGATTTCTTGGAAGTCATCTGGTCCACCACCCCTACTCCATGCAGAACTCATGAGATCAAGTTATTCAGTACCTTGCTTGTTTTTTGGAGTCTATCCAAGGATGGAGATCCTACAGCCCTTGTGGGCTTCTATTCCTGTGCTTGATACCCTCACAGTAATTTTTTTTTTTCTAATATTTAGTGGGAGTCTTCTTTAAAGCTGCTTATGTCTGAGAGACTGATAATACATCTAAACTACACACTGACTGCTCCAACTGTGTGTACCTTCATCCAAAGAAGTATACATGTGATAGAAAACTTTCCAAAATACTTTAATTTACCTAACATTATAACCACTTTCTTGCTCAGGTTCTGCTTTGGCTAACTGGTTTTCATCCATGAGCAGATCTGAACCTTCCGTGCTGTCTTGATAACGTAGGCAGGTTGTGGCAAAAGACAAGTAGGGCTCTGTGTGTCACTTGCATGCTGCATGTCTCTGAGTCTGTGTCATCTGACCATTTTCCCCAAGTACAAAAAAAACTTGACATAGTGAGTGAAAGGTCTGTTGTAGAGATGCAGGTGATTCCCTCGCTGATTGAAGTTATCAGCAGTTCAGTCACAACTGGCACTACAGTTCTAATGTAGCATCTTTAAGAAGTTAAGAAGGATGTATATCAGACTCACAGACAGGAGCACAGCCTAGGATACACTTCCTGAGTTCTTCAGTTCTCTGCTGCCAATGCTAAAAAAAGCAGTTTTAGCACCTTTGTCTTAAATTTCAAGGTCCTTTCATATTCAACTCCTAAGTCTGACTAGTTACACTTGTCTCTTAATTTGTGAGAATTTCTCCCTTTTATGAGTGAGCAGCTTAGATACAGGCCTGGTTTTATTCATCCTTCCATTTAATTTAAAGGGAATCAACATTCAAAATGAGTGGGTTTTTTTATGGTCAGAGTTACAATAAAATCTCCCTCACTTAGCAAAAAAAAAATTTAAAGTATATCTCTTTCTACTGGTTCTGGATTATTCTGTGAGGAAGTTGTTGGTTATCACCTGTGTGACTGCTTAGACCCAGCCACTGTTACTACCATCTGTTTTCCAATCTGTGTCTGTAACGTTAAGGATTTTCATAATTCTCAGTAGCATTATTCCTCTTTTAATACCTCCTGATAATATACATATGGATATAAACCTTTTGATGGTATGGCAAACTCCTGGTAGACTTTTTTTCTCAAATATAGATGCACCTGAAGAGATTGCTTTATCCATTATTTGGTTTCTTTACATTATGTGCTTGCACATATAATTGCTGCCCTACGATCTTTACTTTAATTTTCATCTTTCCTACACAGAAAATCTTTCAAAGTCATGCTCCAGTTATGATTATTATCTTTTTTTTGTCATTCTTACAATGCAGTTTTATGCTTAAAGCTTGGCCTATGACTATTTTTTGTGGTACTTAGGTCTCCTGTATGACTGAACAGGTAACTCCACACTTGAGTTTGAGATAAATCAGGGATGTCACCGAGAGATTGCTGAGCCTTGTGCAATCCACTATTACCCGTTGACGTTGTTTCATGTGGGCACCAGTCATACAGCCAGGAGCAGTCTGAGGAGTATCAAAAAGAATTACAGAGCCCTGGGAGTGGTGGTAAGGGACTCTGGAGTGCAGGTAGTTTTTTCATCAATCCTCCTGATCAAAGGGAAGGGGCTTGAAAGGACCAGTTGAATCTGGCACATCAACAGTTGGTTACAGGAATGGTGCCACACCCAAGGGTTCGGCTAATTAGACCATGGGACTCACTTTGAGAAACCTCATTTCCTGGGGGCTGATGGGGTCCATGTGCCAGAGAAGGGGAAGAGTGTCTTTGGTCATAGGCTTGCCAAGCTGGTGAAGAGGACTTTGAACTGAAGTTGCCAGGAGAGGGGAACATTGGCATTCCTCAGGGGTCAGTATTGGGACCAGCGCTGCTTAACATCTTTGTTGGCAACATGGACAGAGGGATTGAGTGCGCCTTCAGAAAGTCTGCCAATGACACCAAGCTGTGTGGTGTGGCCAACACTGGAGGGAAGGGATGCCATCCAGAGGGACCTGGACAGGCTGGAGAGGTAGGCCCATGCAAGCCGCATGAAGTTCAACATGGCCAAGTGCAAGGTCCTGCCCATGGGTTGGGGCAAACCTAAGCACAAACGCAGGCTGGGTGATAAGAGAATTGAGAGCAGCCCTGTGTAGAAGGGCTTGGGAGTAGTAGGGAGTAGTATGAGCCAGCAGTGTGCACTCACAGCCCAGAAAGTCAACTGTGTCCTGAGCTGCATCAAGAGAAGTGTGGCCAGCAGGTCGACGGAGAGGGATTTTCCCCCTCTATTCCCCTCTTGTGAGACACCCCCCGCCCGCAGTACTGCATCCAGCTCTGAGGCTCCCAATATAAGAAGGATATAAACCTGTTGGAGCAAGTCCAGAAGAGGCCACGATGATGAGCAGGGGGGCTGGAGCACTTCCCTTATGAGGACAGGCTGAGAGTGTTGGGGGTGTTCGGCCTGGAGAAGAGAAGGCTCCAGGGAGACCTCACAGTGCTTAAAGGACGGTACAGAAAAGATGAGGAGGAACTCTTTATCGGGGAGGGGAGTGATAGGACGAGGGGTAGCATTTTTAAACTGGTTGAGGCAAATCTATTGAGGTAATGATTCATCAGTTCTGTGGCTTCTCTTCCTGTGGCTGGAGAATTTTTGTTCTCTAATAGAATGTAGAATTTTACTTGATTATTTACAACTTTGAGTTAATGTAACTTTTCTGTTGTCAGGAAATTGCAAAGGATCTTTTTTGAGGCCCAAAAAAGTGATGAGATTGCTGCTAGTGTCTTGGTTATGATATGGAAGTTTAAGGTAGAATTTATCAGACTGAACACTGGTTGCTGCTACATAGGTGCCTACATCAGGGCAAGTCATCCCGTGCTCATTCCATAGTCCCTGGTACGTCCATGGATGCAGGTCAGACCTTCAAACCAGAAAGATTAACTGTGGCTAAACCCCACTAGGTATAGGGGGAGCCTAACCATCTATCTTAGATACAGACACCTGAATTTACATTGTATAAATAGCACTCCTAGTCTGAAGATGAGATTCAGAGTGAGTTGAACCAAACATGACTGTAAAGAAAGCAAGTTTCAATATGAGTTTGGGGCTTTTCCCTGTATGATATTAAAATACAAGTTGTTGAAATCTCCCAGAAAGTCAAATCTAGACTGTTTCACAAAAATTTTCTACAAGATTTCAGTGTGTGGCTATACAAACCTTTTATTCCTTAAAAAATAATGATTTATAATAGAGTAAAATGTTATGTAAAGGAATTTAAATCCATGTGAACTTTTGCTCTAGATTCTATCAGCAAGTAAGGTCCTATTTGAATTATCATTCTTGGATATTTGTTATTTGAGGAAAACCCCAGTGTAATGGCATTTGACTTCACAGAGTTTATGGTCAAAACAAACTCCATCACTCTTCTGTTTCAGCCTTCTTTCTCATATAATACACAGAATTTAGTTAACTTTGCATTGAGTCTGATAACTTATATTTGAGTGAAGTACTTCTCACTAACATAACTAAAATAAACACACCATCTTTCAATCTTTTTAATTTATTCAATAAAGTGAACATTTTAAAATATCTTGTTTCCCCCTATCCTTTAAATTGTATTTGTGGGCCTTTTTTGTTCCAGCTTTTCAAAACTAACTTATAAATCTAATTATCAAACTGGACACTTATTGCTGTACACAAAAATATATCACCAAAATTATAGTGGTACTCTAAGGTCTATAAACTTAATTTGAATAGATCTGGTATCTCTTGAGACAGTTTCCATTGCACGCTTTAGTGAAAATTACCTAGAATGGCTGATTTCAAGAAGGATATTCCTAATGGTCTAAAAAGGCCATCATCACACCATAACATGATGGTATTACTTGCGTTTTTGTAATTGGTAATTAGTAAAAAAGTTCTGCTGCTTTTTTATTCTGAAGATTGGTTGTGTTTATTTTTCTATATTATTTCCAAGATAATATTGGTTATGTTTAAAGAATCCTCAGCCATTGCATTCATTTGTAAATTTTGTTTTCATTTTTTACTAATTATAATATATATATATATGCATTGTTACACTGGATTAGTTTAGTAATGCATCTAATTACTATTTGTAACTAATGTGTTCACCAGGGCTCTTTTATGCTAACTGCTTCAAACAAAGAGTCAGTAGTAAAGAGACATTTGCTGCCCCAGATTGTTTATAATCTGGGTTAATGACATGATGCAACAGGGGGATAAAACAAAGAGTGTGAAATGAGTGAACCCAATTTCAGATTGTAGCAGTTGCTACAGCTGTTAATCTTCAGCACTCTAAGCAGCAAATGACACTAACAGTGAACACCTGGAAAAGGTGGGCAGGCTGCTGCTTGCTGCTCAGGCCAGTTCAGGAGAGCTTGCTACTTTATCCTAGAGAATTTTGTCCGCATCTGTATTGTGACTTGGTGATACACTTGGCTGAACCCAACGCAACACAAACGTATGTCTGATCAGTAATGGTATATTGGGTTTACATGGCAAAGTTTTGGCAGCTGAGGGACTGCAGGGTGGGCTTCTGTGGGAAGACACCAAACACTGGCCCCATGTCAGATGGAGCCAGCTCCAGATGGCTCCAAGATGGACACAGGGCTGGCCAAAGCTGAGCCCATCAGCAACATTGGTAGCACCTCTGTGATAACAAATTTAAGAAGGGATAAAAGATGGTGTGCAACAGCTGGAAGAGCTTTGCTGCATTGTTCTCTTAAGGAAACAGTACACAAAGTTGTTGATCAGGTGCATGCTAGAGTATTTCTGTGAACTCCATTTTTGGCAAGAGCCTGAACTTTTAGGGATACTGGCAGTGTTTAGGAGAGTATTGCACAAATTTGTATTTTGAAGTGCCACAAAATTGACACTTCTATCTTAAAAGTTTGTGCTCATTTGACAAAGTGATTCTTTTACTTTTTGCTTAGGGACATTTAGTCTACTCATCTGCAAAGGACTATATATGCATACTAAATTGCATACACATTCACCTCCATGAGTTAAATAACAGCAGCAGCGGCAAATGCACAAACAAAACTGATGCTGTGGCATCAAGTAATTTCAGTGAAGTTACATCTGTTGTAAAATTAATGTATATAAAAACACTCCACTATCTTATGCAAATGAGCCGTACAATTAAAGAGTCCATGAAGCCACAAGACTTCCAGTTCTGGTTATCACTGCAGCACATAGGGTTACCAGAGATGGGGAGAATGCTGAGAACAAAGAAGACTAAATAGCCAAGATGCCAACATTATGCATAAGCTGTAAATCAGTGCAGGAAACTCAGACCAGAATAATTGGTTGAGAGACAGAAAGAATGCATCCACAATTCGAGGAAGCTGCTTAAAGTATGATTATTCTGTGAAAAATGTTACTGGCTTTCTTTGGGTGGTCCACAATAATAAAGATGCTCCATATTGTTGTGTACTGGATTGCATCTTGTATTTCCTCGGAATCATTTTGTTTCTAACACCTGCACCTATCCATCTGCCACTTCACCTTAAACCTTATTAAATAAAATTTTGGTTTTAAACTTTCTAAAATTAGGAATTCTTTCCTGATCCAGTTCACATAATGGCACCACAAACTAGTGCATTGGCACAACTGGCAGGAAAGGAAAGAAACATATTATAACATGGGAGTGCATGTCCAAGGCTGTTTTGTTCTCAGTCCAATTCTAGATTTTTGTTGGCATAAAATATAGATGAACCTGGCCAAAATACATGAGAAACACATCAGCATTAGCATCCAGGGTATTAGTATTCAACCTTCTCCTTTAGAAATCACAACTGACTGGAAGAAAATGACAGCTTGTGCTTGGAAGAACTACTGCCTCTAACTGATCAAAGTGAAATCTGTGGCCAGGAAGCCAGTTGTTCAGAAACATTCTCATCAGTGATTTATTCAGTGATTTGTTTATTGTGTTTTATTGTGTCCTCACTCCCTTAGTATGCCTCTCTAGGCTTGACGGACCTAGCAGTTCTCTCTATTTTGTCCACTGCCTGTCCTGACTGAAAACTATTACTAGCAAGTTAGGTGGGAAGTAGAAACTGGAAAGGCATTAGTTTTATTCAGAGCACTGTTGTCATTAACTTATCCGATCATTTCACATCTCTTCTTCTTTGTAATTGAATTGCCTTTGTTCTTGAAGGTATTACTTGTGCCATTGCTCAGACCAGCCAAGGGGTTAGTGTTTGTTCTTCAGAAAAGACAGTTGCCACTGGCCATCTACAGCAATATGCTGGCTAGTAGGATGTACCTAGCTGTGGGGAATTAACAGCTTTCCTGGAAGAGAAACTGGAAAGAAGGAAAGTTTGGAGATTGTCAGTGTTCTGGAGGGTAGGGTGGAATAAGTCCTACTGTTTCCTTATTTTGGACTAGCTGAGAAGATCTGTCTTTGTTTTCTGAAACACTGACTAAATAGTGACCTGCAGAAGGGACTTGTGTTTTGCCCTGAACAAAGTGCATTCACTAGTTTGTATTTCTAGATGGTGTGTGATCCCGCTCTACATGTTGCATCATGCTTGGTTGCCTGCCTTCGTATCTTTTTCATTTCCCTAAAATTATCTAACCGTATCCATATCAGAGTTAGAATCTGAACCTCACAAATCTCATCATTTTATAAATGGAGAGCAGTGACAATGGAATAATTCTCAGATGGGAAGGACATTTTCATACAATATCCAGAGGAGAAACTCAGGAAGAGAGGGGACTAAACATGAGGACCCAGTGTAAATATCAGGACCCAGAGTGTATAGTTAGGCCTTAATGGCCCTCACCAGGTTCTCCTACCGCCTTTACCCATACTTTCCACCTACAGGCCCAGGATCTCCATTTCAGCTTGAACCTGGGCTCTCTGTCTTCCTTGAGCTACATAATGGGACTATGGAATGTGTCCATCCCAGCAACCGTTACGTCTGTGCCTGCGTATGGCTCCCACAGATCTGGGCCCCAGGGCTGACTACCGAGCTTGACCTCACACCTGCCTTGTCATTACGGACCTGCCCCGGTATCAGCTCTGTCTGACCCTGGTCACCATCACTGGACCTGACCCTGACCAGTGGATTGACTACCCAGTTTGACCTCAGACCTGCCCTGTCACCACGGTGGTCTGGACTCTTGGCTGATCCTGTCTGCTAGTCACTGGGCCTGCCCTGCTCCCACTGCCTGGTGAGACCATATTGTCATGCTTGGCTACTGTGTCTCTATCCATTAAAGAGGAGCTGGCCCTCTATCATCACCAGCAGTATACAAGAAAGAGATATATTATCTGCCCCAAAGGCACCATAAACAGAGAAAAGCCAAGGTGACCTAGGACCTGGAAAACAGTAACACATCTTGTTCTTTGAGTTGCTTACTTTAGCATTGCAGATCCCCTGGACTCTGTTATAATGGAAGATGGTGAATGCTCCTTTTGACTGAACATCTGTGACTAATCATGCCTGCCACTCCTGGTTTTGATCTCTTCCATGCACTTTATTTGTATATATTAGATTATCTGGGTTAAGTGCAGCTTTGCTTTCTCCCTTCTACCTATCTAGTCTGAAGTTGTTTAACAAGATCTTCCTGTTTTTATTCCAATGCAGTATCAAGAAGTCACAGGTACTAACTGGCCCTCAGCATTAAACTTTTTATGCAGTGAACACATGCTCTGTGTATCACCGAACAATTCCTAGGTCTCCGGTCTTTGATTTCTCAAACTTGCTTTGCTGACGTTATTGAAGATAAATAAGGTGACAAAGATATAGAAGAAGTCTCTTCAGAAGTTTGCCTGTTTCATTCCCCTCCCAGTTCTTCATATAAATTTTTTATTGTAAAGAATTTCCCCCCCCCAATGTGCCTGTGGAGAAATCCAACATTATTATAACAAACAGGACGAACACCTGAATGGAGTTATGGGAATGGGAACATGAATGTAGTCTTGCATAGTTTCACTATTATGCTTGTAATTTTTTTTTTTTTTCCAATGAAAACTGCCTTAAATTAATGGGCTACATGGGGAACAAAAGAGGAAGAATCACTGTTGTCAGTATCTTTTGTATAGCAGCACTTTTTGTGTATCAGCACAGGGGGTGTTTTTATTGTATTTTTTTTTCCTTACCAGTTCATCTACAACTGCCATCCAGTCCTTCTGGGGAAAAATGCAAGAGAGGTCATCTAAGAAATTAATGTTCCTGTGATCAAATGACTTGGCCTTAGCCTGTGACTAGACTAGTAAATCCCTAGTGCAGGCAGGATGGCATTCAAGTTCAGTGTAGCAGAACATACAGTGTGATCTAATGAAAAGAAAACACACATCTGCTTGGCTTGGCCAGTTAAAGTCTCCCCTCACAAGAAGGGCAGGAGGGTGAAATCTCCAGTACCCAGGGATCATCACTCCATTTGGCAAAGTCTCTATCTTCAGTTACAAAAGTCGCATTTTAATTTCTAATCCAGGCTTTAATTACACAAACCAATACTGTAGCGTGTAGAGAAGACGAATAGATTTTGAAGTCAGAAGATAAGGTACTGTCTCTTCTGTCATCCCTGAAAAGATGAAAGAGTATCACCTAGCAGTGGATACATATTTTAGAAGAACGTTGGCTTAAAGTAATTAAATAATTGGGAATTCAGCAAAACCATAGGTAAATAGTTTCTGTAGTTGAAGAACTGCACCTTTTTATTGTCTGTAAATTGTCCAACTTCCAACTGTGTAGCTCATCACGTCTGTTGCAGATTTGTTACTAGGAGTCTTGGTATGTAAACACTCTGTTCTACATCCCATGATCTTATTAACAGAAGCCTTTTTTTCTGTGAACACTCCCCCCAGATTTTTCAGCAAGCTTTAAGGAATACCGTACCTGTACTGCAGATGTGCCTTTGCCCAACACAGAGACCTAACTTGCATTTAGGTTTATTGAAAGCCTTTTGTTCTGGCACGCCGGCGCTAACCGGGATTCGGGAGGCTGGGCACGAAGGTGCCACGCTCACAGCCTCTCCTTCTTCCTCAGTTTTGCTCCGCTCAGAACTGCCCGGAGCAAGTTTAAATTCGCTGAGAGCGAACACCGCCCGTACGGAAGGGGAGGGGAGGCCCGGGCCGGTCCCGCCCGGGGCTCTCCGCGCCGGGGGCGGGGACGCGGCGGGCGGGGCAGGGGCGGCCCTGCCTGCGTCACCTGCCGGGTCACTTGACGGCGTCGCGCCGCAGCCGTTACCCGCGCGGCCGGCGCTTCCGGGTTCACGCCGCGTACCGGCGCGGGGGCTGGTTGGTCGGCGCGTGCTGCCGAGGCGCGGCCGCGTGCCTCGCCGCCAGGGCCGGTCGTGCCGCCGCGTGTCAGCTTGTCTATGGCGGCCGGCGGCGTGTCCCGCGGCGTGTCCCGCGGCGTGTCCCGCGGCGGGCCCGCGGCGTGTCCCGCGGCGTGTCCCGCGGCGTGTCCCGCGGCGGGCCCGCGGCGTGTCCCGCGGCGGGCCCGCGGCGTGTCCCGCGGCGTGTCCCGCGGCGGGCCCGCGGCGTGTCCCGCGGCGGAACGGCGACGCTCGGCCGGGCGGGTGCCTCCGTGGCGGCGGCCCGCGGCTGGCTGGTTCCCGCCGGCAGCACGAAGCTGCCGTGTGCCGCTCCTGTCCCCGCGATGTGGCGTTAGCAGTGAGCACTAGGATGGTGCGCGCAGGCAGCTTAAGCCTCCAGTCGGACATTGTGGCTTCAGCATATGAGTAACTTGGTGCCCTCTTGCAGTCAGGGACTTTGGGGTCTTCTGAAAAAGCTGAATCACCAGTACGGTACTCACTGTATTGGAAGGGCAGGCAGTTCACAGAATCATAGAATATCTCTAGCTGGAAGGGACGCATAAGGTTCATCAAGTCAAACTCTCTGCTCCTTGCAGGACTCTGTAAAGCTAAACCATATGACTGAGAGCATTGTCCAGATGCTTCCTGAACTCTGACAGGCTTGGTGCTGTGACCACTTTCCTGGGGAGCCTGTTCCAGTGACCACCCTCTCAGAGAAGAACCTTTTCCTAATGTCTAATCTGAACTTCCCCTGATGCAGCTTCATTCCATTTCTTTGTGCCCTGTCACTGGTTACCAGAGAGAGGAGATCAGACTCGTGCCCTCTGCTGCCCACCTTGAGGAAGCTGTAGACTGTGATGAGGTTCACCCTCGGCCTTCTCCAAGCTGAACAAATGAAGTGACCTCAGCTGCTCTGCGTAAGTCTTGCTCTTGAGACCTTTTGCTATCTTGGTCGCCCTCCTCTGGGCACATGCTCCTTACATTGAGGCACCCAAACCTGCTCACAGGGCTCCAGGTGGGGCTGCACCAGCGCAGTGTAGAGCTGGACAATCTCCTCTCTTGAGCAGCTAGCTATGCTGTGCTTGATGTACCCCAGGACATGCTTGGCCCTTCTGGCTGCCAGGGCACACTGTTGACTTAGAAACTTGCCATCAATGCAAACCCCCATATCTCTTTCCACTGGGCTGTTCTCCGCCCTCTCATCCCATAATTTGTATGCATAAACAGGATTACCCAGTCCCAGGTGCAGAATCCAGCAATTGCTCTTGTTAAATTACATATGGCTGGTGATTGCCCAGCTCTATAGTCTACCCAGATCTCTCTGTACAGCCTCTCTACCACTGAGGGATTCCACAGCTCCTCCTAATTTAGTGTTACTGGCAAACTTATTTAAGGTGCATTTGATTCCTGCATCTAGATCATAAAGTCATTAAGGAGCACTGGCCCTAAAATTGAGCCCTGGGGAACCCTGTTGGTAACTGTCTGCCAGCCTGATGTAACCCCGCTTACTGTAACTCTGAGCTCAACCCATCAGCCAACTGCTCACCCAGTGTATTATGGACTTTTCTAGCTCTTTGACGGACATGTCCAGGAAGATACTGTGAGAGACAGGATCAAAAGCTTTGCTAAAATCCAGAAAACCCCACATCTACTGACTTCCCTTGGTCAACTAGATCGGTGACCTTGTTGTGAAAGGAAATTAAGTTAGTTAAACAGGACCTTCTCCTCATGAACCCATGTTGGCTATGACCAGTGGCCACCTTGTTTCTCAAGTGGATTTCAATAACTCTCAGAATAAACTTCTCCATAATTTTATCAGGCACTGAACTGAGACTGACGGGCCCGTAATTACCAGTCTTCCCTCTTACCCTTCTTGAATATTAGGACAATTTTTTCTTCAGACTTCTGGGACTATTGAAAAGTAATGGAGAGAGGTCCCATGATAACATCAGCCAACTCTTTCATCTTGGGATGAATCTTACGCACATCCAGCTGGAGCAGCAAGTCTCAAATAAGATGAGGGTTGGATGGGAGTTTATCACTGTCCCAGCCACAGTCTTCTAATGAGGGGCTCCAGGGGTCACAGGGCCCATCATTGGTGTTAAAGACAGGTGAGGAAGGCACTGAACATCTCAACTTTGCCCACATCCCTATTTATGAGGTGACTGACCCCATCAAGTAACAGACCAATGTTCTCTCTGATCTTCCTTTTGCTGTTAACATATTTTAAAAAACCCTTTTTGTTGTCCTTCACAGTACTCGCCAGCTTGAACTCTAGTCGGGCTTTGGCTGTACAAATTTTTTCCCTGCAGTGGCAAACAGCATCTCTGTAGTCCTTCCCTGTCGCCTGTCCTTGCTTCCAAAATCCATACTTTCCTTTTCCACCTAAGTTCTAGAATAAGATCCTGCTCAGCCAAACCTGCCCTCTGCCTTGATCACTTGGTTTCTTAGAATCGTAGGATGATAGAATCATTTAGGTCAAAAGATACATTTATTGAGTCCAGCTGTCAACATAGCACTGCCAAGTCCACCACCAAACTGTGTCCCTAAGCACCACATCTACACATCTTTTAATTACCTCCAGGGATGGTGACTCAACCACTTCCCTGGGCAGCCCGTTCTAATGCTTGATAACCCTTCTGGTGAAGAAATTTTTCCTAATATCCAATCTAAACCTCCCCTGGCACAACTTCAGGTCGTTCGCTCTCATCCTATTGCTTGCTACGTGGGAGAAGAGACCGGCACCCATCTTGCTACAGCCTCCTTCAGTGTAGTTGTAGAGAGCAGTAAGGTCTCCCCCAAGACTCCTTTTCTCCAGACTAAATAACCCCTGTTCCCTCAGCTGATCCTCATAAGACTTGTTTTCTAGACCCTTCACCATCTTTGTTGCCTTTCTTTGGATGTGCTCCAGCACCTCAGTGTCTTTCTTGTAGCGAGGGGCCCAAAACTGAATACAGTATTCAAGGTGTGGCCTCACCAGTGCCACGTACAGGGGGACAGTCACTCACCTAGTTCTGCTGGCCACACTATTTCTGATAAAAGCCAGGATGCTATTAGCCTTCTTGGCCACCTGGGCACACTGATGGCTCATACTCAGCAGGCTGTTGACCAATGCCCTCAGGTCCCAAGCCGGTCACGTTGCATGGGGTTGTTGTGTCCCAAGTGCAGGACACAGCACTGAACCTTGTTGAACCTCATACAGTTGGCCTCAGTCCATTGCTCCAGCCTGTCCAGATCCCTCTGAAGAGCCTTCCTACCCTCAAGCAGATCAACACTCCCGCCCAACTTGGTGTCATCTGCAAACTTACTGAGGGTGCACTTGATCCCCTCATTGAGATCATTGATAAAGATATTAAACAGAACTGGCCCCAGTACTGAGCCCTGGGGAACACTACCTGTGACCGGCCGTCAACTGGATTTAACTCCATTCACCATAACTCTTTGGACTCGGCCATCCAGCCAAGTACACCCATCTAAGCCATGGGCAGTCAGTTTCTCCAGGAGAATGCTGTGGGAAGCTCTGTGAGAGGCTTTACTAAACTCTAGGTAGACAACATCCACAGCCTTTCCCTCATCCCCTGAGTGGGTCACTGTCATAGAAGGAGATCAGGTTAGTCAAGCAGGACCTGCCTTTCATGAACCCATGCTGACTGGGCCTGATCACCTGGTTGTCCTGTTACGTGCTGACACTGGAATTGCCTGCTCCCACGCTCTTAAGTTAATTCCTCAGTGTGCGCCCCTATACAGATCAGTACCTGATTTCAAGTTGTGACATTTTAGCTATTTCACTCCTTTTTGTGTTGTTCCTTTAAATTGTAGAGCTGTGCCATTGGACTGTGAGGTCTTTAAGGCAGGTGTTATATACATCTTTCAAAAAAAAGAGGATGTTGTCCTTTTAGAACCAGTAATAAAGCTCTTGACCTGTACTTACTTTCAGGAAAATGAATGTCAGGAAAGCATCAGAAAAGTTGCTACTCATAAAGTTGAAAGCTAGTTTTAATAATGAAAAAAAAAAAAAAATCTGGGAAAAAACCCCCAACCCAGCTAGAAAAACACTCAAATAGATAGTTCTGAGGTGGGATAGCTGGAAGATGTGTTGTTAGAGAATGTTTTTCAATGACTTGCTTCTATGTCTAGGCCTGCTTTGGGAGTAAGGTGGAGAATGGAATTTCCTTTCTTCAGGAGTGGTGCTACAGCAAATAAGGTCAGTAGCCAGTTATTTTAACTTTTGGCAGCAGACATAAGTTGTTTCCTTTTTTTTCCTAAAGAGAAAGAATATGTGCAGGTGATGCAATTTTGTAGCTGTCTTGGAGGTTTGTGTTTCGAATGGCAGTGCTGGTTATCATCAAGAACAATGAAAAAAGTTTGGAAAAAGAGTTTTAAAATTAATTGGAACAAATGTCACAAGGGTTTGGTGCTGACAAGCAACAGTAGGAGCTAAAAAGAATTAGTCATTTGTGCTTAATAGGGGAAAGAGAACTAAGATGTACTAACCATCATTAAGTACTGAATCCTTTTATACTATTCAGTGAAGTAATTCCAGAAAAAGTAATTGAAAATGTCAATTTGTATATTACTAAGACATACAAAACAGAATTTTCAGCTTTCCTGTGAAGGCAAATGGGAAGTGTCAGTGATTCCATAGTCAAAAGGATTGTCAGTGAATTTAGTAGGGCAGTATTAGCAGCACAGCTAATTTTTCCATGTCAGAAAACTTGCTGACAGTGATTTGTCTGGACCCCAGTAAATCTGTAATGGAGCTGAAACGTGAACACAAGCTTCCTAAGTTATAGGCCCTTACTTTAACTATTCTTCCATCCCCAAGAAGTTTGAAGTAAAAGTACTCCAAATGACTGTAATTCTTAAAGAATATGAATAAAAGGAAGCAAAACCCAAACTACTAGAGATGATAAGCTGTGTGGCTAGTGTAAAACTGCAGGCTCTGTTTTCGTGTAGTATTAGGCTGCATTCCTTTGGGAGGGGAATGTAGGAACACTGTACTGCCAGAAAAACAGATCAGGTGACCTCATCTTCTGAGCTGAAGACTTCCTAGAGAAAATAAAATTACAGTCAGTTAATAAGATGAGACAATGCTAAGAATGCAGATATCTTGCAAGTTCTTAAAAATGTAGATTATGTATTAATATGATTAAATATGTATGCTATCTGTTTTCATCTGACTCAGCAGTCTTTACTGTGACCTCTTGTCCCCTGATCTTTCCTTCTGGCTCTATGCTCAGTGTCCCACTTACAGTGGGAAGGGGCATTTTTTTTTATTATTTTTTTTTTTTTTAGTCCTTGTCTCTCTGCTCAGGTGGTATACCAGGTAAATTAAAGCTATGAATTCCTACCTGATTTATTTAAGTTACTTAAACTGTTGAACGTTTTTCAGACCATTTTTTCCTTGATGCTTGAGACAGGTACTGCCTTTGGTTGTTTTGCTTTTGTATTTCCATACCTCAAAGACTGGCCATATGTGAACATACACCTGTGAAGTGGTGTAGGGAAACCATGTTCTCAGAGGCTTGGATAGTACATTTTGCTAAAATGCTCACTCTTAAAATGATCACTAGATGTGGGACTTGAAAGGAGTTTTTCTTAGAGTGGAAGCGACTTTGGCAACTTTTTGCTTTCTTCTGTAGGCTAGAGTATAGCTTTCCTGCTACGATTCTGTGAATGTGTTTCACCTGATTAATTCTCTTCTGTTGATAACACATGGGTCTTGTTCTCTGCTTGAAGCATCTGGTAGTGTGCCACCTGGAGAACACAAATACTTGCAGGTCATTTGGTCCAAGTGCAGTTAACAAGGTGAAGTGAAATACAGAGTGCAAGACTACATTTTCACAGTTTCATAGACTTTGACTGGATTCTGTGGGAACACAAGTATGACTTGAACTATCATGTGAGAGACAGAATGCATCAAGCATTGAATAGAAATGCTTGAATACTATTGGAATTCTAGGCTTTTGGAGACAGTCAAGCCTCTGAAAACTGACATTTCTAGTTGTGTCAGCAGGCTGCTAAATTGTTACTCAGGAAAACTTCTGAAAGATGCATTGTATTTTGAATAGAAGCTCTATTTAACTTTTTTCTAGCACAGAAAATTCAGCATGTGATGGAGAATAAAAAGATATAAAAAATGAAATGAAGGAAGAATAGATATAGGAGCTAGTATGGAAATTTAGCAACTCTGTTCCTACTTTGGTACTGCTCCATTAACCAGTTTTCTGCACCACAGTTGTTTTCTTTGGATAAAGCAACTCAGATGACCTTGTTTAGCATCCTTCCTGAAAGCAGTAACAACAAAAAGAAAAACAGATTGTTTAACTGGCAAATGAAGCCTTGAGTGTCTCATAGAGAAGGAAAGGCAGGGGGATGAGGCTTCTTTTATCTCAGTTTCTGTACTTACTTTTTCTTTGCTTTAACTGAACTTTGTATGCAAGATGAAATAAAGGATTAAAATGAGATCCATGTTCTGCAGTAATTAAATATAACAGTGAGAGCTTCAGGTAAAATTTTTGGATAAAGAGATGATGAGATAATCACAAAGGACTACGGTGAAAACCCGTAATATAAGCCAGCCTGCTTTGCTCTTAGCCCAGTGCCTCTTTCCTTGTTAGAACTGATAGGATTGGTATTGAGTAGCACAGTGCAGCAAGATACTGAAGGGTGATAACCATGTGGTGTAGGGTAGGAAGGAATTTACTGTGTTTGCTTGAAGGAAAAGCAGGAAACTCTTCTGGCGAAGAGGAGAGCTCTTCAGAGTAGGGGAGTGGGACCATACAACCTGAAGAGGGGCCAGGGTCAAGTGATTGTGGCACTCAGGAGATACTATGACAAAATTCCACAATTGTAAGGGAGAAAACCCATGATATTTGAAAGAGGACTAAGGGTGAGCAAGCAGCTTTAAGTAAATTATGTTGTAACACTACACTGGAAAGATTTCTTAAAATATTTTTTTATATTTGGATTTGTGATGTAATGTGCCATCCCTTCTGAATTCTGGAGTAGAAGTCATGCAGAATCTTCTTGGGGATAATAGGATTCTTGAATTTTTCTACACCTCCAGCAGGGTAATTCCATACCCTATTACTCATTCCCATTAGCTGTCTGTCTTTTTTTTCCCCCGCTTTTGAAAAGCTGAGACAAAGAGTTTATTTATTGAGTTACACTTTGCTGTATATAGTAAGTTTGGTTTTGGGGAAAGTTCTCACTTTGTGTTTGCTCTTTTTGACCTTATACATGCATAGCTTCCTTTGAGCAGTTTATTTTATTGTAAATTCTTCTATTTCCCAATAGATTTCCTGATAAATATTCATACAGTTACATTTAGAAATTAACTTTGTACAGTTTTCTTGTTTGATTGGGGCACAGATTTGTGGTAGTTTTAGTATTTCTGTTTTGAAGGAGGGCTTCTGATATTCAAGGCAGCTGGACTGAAGAACTCAAGAGACAAAGTGCCTAATTTCCTTAGAGACTTATTTATAGATTTTTTTATTTAAGCTTTCATTTAATTTATATTGAGTAATCTATCTGATTCCTAATAGCTAGAATTTGCGTATTAGAAATTATATAGGTTTGTAGGTAGAGGTCCTACATTTCTTAGATAAATTAATAGAAAGGGTAACTTGAAACATTTGAGGAGCTTTGAAATATTGACTATACTTGTAGCTTCCCACTGTAAACGAGGATGGATGAACTCAGACCTTTGTCTTTGAGATTCTTGTTTAGTATATTAAAAATTTAGTGCCTATTTGACTGCAGTAGATGTAGCAGAGAGAGGAAACTGTTTTTCCCATGAGGTTGGGTTGCAGATCTCCTGTTCTCCCCACCCCTGTCCCTTTCTCTGTCTATCCTATTTCTCTTCTGTTTATTGCTGTGGTTTCTGATTTAGCATCATTGGGATGTTAAAAAGAAAAATTTGCTAAATCAAAGTGGACACTTTAATTTGATCATTTGCTGAGATGTTTAAAACAAAGTGATAGAAGAAATGTGACTGAAAGAATGAAATGAATGACCCTTAAAGGATTACTTTTACCTCTGTTTTTTTGCTCTGCTTTCCTCATTTCTTTATGTGACCCTGCTGCAATTTCCTAAACCCTGTCTCTGTGAACACTGTTTTGTACAATCTCCCTCTGAGAGGCATTGGAAGGAGCAGAGAAAGGGGAATATTATCAGTCACTCCTGTCTCATTTCTCCCAAAAGAAGGTTCTGTAGTTCTCAGACTGCTTTGGCCAGGTAACAATTACCCTGTCATGTATTTCAGTTTCTGCAAAACTAATGAGATGTTACTTTCCCATGGTTATGATGTACATGAATTCATAATACTTGAGAGTTGCTTAGATGAGGAAGCCAATATAGGCAGACATCTATGTAGGAAATTCTATTGGTTACCTTGCTTGTGCTCTGGGAGCATCAGTATCCACTAAAGGCCTTCTAAAACTCTTGTTTGTGGTTGCTTGGTTTATTTTTTTTTTCTTCCAAAACAAGTGAAATTAAATAACTTTGACTCTTGTGAATGTTTCTTCTCTGGGAAATGGCTAGAGGCACGTTTGCTTGCTTCTGCTTGTCCGCTCAGAGAGTGGAAAAATAGTTAATATGAAAAAAGAATGTAAAGTTGTGCCAGACCACACTTGTTTGTGCTGGCCTTGTGCAGGGGCTCTGAAATTCACTTTTGCTATACCAGTGAATAAATCATTCTCAGCTGGATATCATGGAGTGCAAGAATTGCTCATAAAGCAAAAACTAATGGGATAAAGCAGCTGAGAGTCTTTAAGGTCAAGAACTGTTAGTCTAGTATGCGTGCTAAGGATGGGATTTGTTACCAAGTTTTTTTTTTTTTTTAAATAAAGTGTAGATCTTTTGCTGTATTACAGCATTGCTCTAAGAAACCTCCATGGAAAAGACTTGACTACAATATCAAAGGACCTTCTATATCTAATCTGTTTAGATTACTACTGATTGTGGTGATCGAGTGAGACCACTTTGTTAATAAAGCTTAAGAAATTGCTTCTGGCAGAAGTACTGGGACTGTCCCTGTGCCTGAGTCAGTAGCTGGTAGTATTTGTTGCTGTTACAGTGTCCACTGACTTTGGGTAATGTACTATCCTTCTGCCTTCCCTTTTGAATGTACACATCTTTTTTTCTAGAGGTTATAAAATGTATAAATAGTTTTAGCTTAAGACACACAAATTCAGGTATCATCACATGAGATGGGTGTCTCCTACTGTAGTCTAGAGCGATTTACAGTCAGTGAATTGGAGATCAATTGTCGGTGTCATAATATTTAACTGGATCATTGTTGGACTTCTGTATGGCCTATAATACTTGCCCTCCATTTTTGCTTTTCTTTAGCCTGTTGCTTTAATAAATACAATCTTAGAACATTTGTGTTATATTGTCTACCTGCAATTCAGTAAGGCCTTTGACACAGGGTCTCATAAGAATCCTTATAGCAAAGCTGATTAAGTATAGGCTGGATGAATATAGAATGAGGTGGATTGAAAACTGGCTTAACAGCCAGGCCAGAGGGTGGTGATCAGCGGAACAGGGTCCAGTTGGAGGTTGGTAACTAGCGGTGTACTCCAGGGGTCACTACTGGGACCAGTCCTGTTCAACATCTTCATTAATGATCTGCAAGTTTGAAGACACCACCAAACTGAGAGGAGTGGCTAATACCAGAGTGTCATGCTGCCACCCAGAGGGACCTCAACAGACTGGAGAAATGGGCCAGCAGGAACCTCTTGCAGTTCAACAAGGGGAAGTGTAAAGTCATGCGCCTGGGAAGGAATAACCTCATGCACCAGTATGTGCTGGAGGACAACCGGTTGGAAAGCAGCGTTGCAGAAAAGGGCCTAGGGGTACTGGTGGACACCAGGTTGAACATAAGGCAGCAACGTGCCTTTGCTGCAAAGGCAGTGAATGGTATCCTTGGCTGCATTAGGAGAAGTGTTGCTGGCAGGTTGAGGGATGCGATCCTTCCCCTCAACTTGGCGCTGGTGAGGCCACACCTGGAGTGCTGGATCCAGTTTTGGGCCCCTCAGTATAAGAAAGACATGGACATGCTAGAGAGAGTGCAGTGAAGGACCACGAGGATGAGGAAGGGACTGGAGTACCTCACATATGAGGAAAAGCTGAGAGAGCTCCCTGCTCCTGCTTTTTTATTTAGTGCTTTTTTTTGTCTTTTTCTTTTTTTTTTTTTTTTTTGGAAGACTACTGATTTGTAAATTTTCATTATTGCTTTATATCAATTATTCATTTTCTGCCTCCTGGTGATGCTAGCTAGTAATACCTATCATTTTACATGGGTATACAGAGACAATTTTTTGTCTTCTTCCATGTCTTCTCTCAAGAAGGTTTTATTTTTGTTTTGATTTGGTGTGATACTAATCCAGTATTTTTTCTCTAATACATTTTAAGGCATCCAGTAAATCATTCTAAACAACTCAACATTATCTTTCCCTTTTACTGTTTATGTACGCTTTTCCTCAGGTGTTCGTTTTTTTTTTTTTTTTTTTAAGTGTTCATGACAAGAAGACTCTCCCCTAAAGAATTTTTTTCCTAGTTTTGTATGTGTTATGTAAAACCTTTCTGAACTAGTATGGCCTTTCATCTGACTGTGATTGGACTAAACTGCGTGTCTGTCCAAGCTATATTTCTATGCTAAACTAAATCTTGACAGCTGGAGCTGGCCTTGGCCAAGGTAGGTGATAGCCCATTTTTAAATCTGGAAAAAGCTTTCCTTAATGCAGCCTTTGCTGAATTCCGTTGAACTGTACGTGGCAGTTCATCTTTTTGTCAATAGAGATCATTCTGAGCCATATTTTTTTAATGTACCATTTTCAAGTCCTGTGGAAAGATTACAATTATGCCTACAAAACAGGAGAGAAAAACACGAATATTTCCATTCCTGACCATTTAACCCTTCTCGTTAACATTTTTACTACAGGAGTTCCCCTTTACAACTGACAGAGGTGTTCTGTTTGAATGGAAAATTAGTGTGTTTTCCAGTTTCCTTCGCCAGACTTCCTATTGCTCCCATACGTACATCCACGTTTCCATTATTGATGCTTTTTAGTCTTCTATTTTATATTTGCTGCTCTTTGGCAAATTACTCTAATTAATTTTCCTGTAACTTCTTCATTCAGTTATGGAAGTAAATTCTTGAATATCTATCTCTTTCATCAAACTCAACGTTATATGCAACATATTTGCTATTAGAACTACATCATTCTCTCATTTCTCAAATCTTTAAAAATCATGAGTATAGTCCTCCCATAGTGCCTTCCAAGAATCATTAATTGTCTTACTTAGTGTCATAAAGCAAGAATGTTTTTCAAGACATGTTGCAACTTTTCAAAAATTCACACACTACTGATTTGTCATGTATTTTAAATAATGTGTTTTTCATAAAGAAAACGTTTAAATTAGCACTCGAGTGGTTCTAAAACTGAGGTAGCGTTTGGTGGCAAGCACAACTTAGGTGTTCAGAGGCAAATCACAGAGGTGAGCTGGTTGGCTGTTTTACCGAGAATCAGCAAGTTGGCAAGTGCTAGATTATCTGGGTGACTAGACAAGTTCACTAATCAATCGTCTATAATACTGGATGTTACTCATGCCTTTTTATCTGAACACTAGTGATCAGGTAACGTAAGTAGGGTAACGTAAGTATGTGTTTCAGTACCCCCAGGTTTCTTGAGTGGTAAACTAATAGGGGTTTACATTTGAAGTTGCCACATAAATTACCACATAATATTTAAATGGGGTGTTTTTTCATGACCTCAGATTCAGGAGCTTGCTTCTCCAGAGCAGTAAAAGTTTTTCATGGTATGTGTTTTTAATAGTTGCGTATCTTCCATTCTGAACACACACACACACACACATTGCAATGCATAGCTCTTGACACCTCTTTCACCTGCTTGGAAAAACATCTGCAGCCTTGTGATAAACACTTACCTCATTCCTTCCTGAACTCCATTATGCAGAGATTGGGGTTTTGGTTTTTAATTTTCATAGCCATCCTTCACTGGATTTAAAATCCTTGGCTGTTGAAAATTCACTGTATTCTTGAAATAGATATTTATAAATGCTCATTGTTTATTTTTGCCAGATAATACTAGACTTAGTGCATGGAATTCAGTTTTTTGTGTTCTCTGAGAGCATCAGTCAAAAGGTTCCATATGTGGCCAGTTATCTTTAGGGACAGATCATTTGGGTTTTACACTTAGGTTTTTTAATATGATCTGTTTTTATGCTATACTGAACTTATGTTACATTCTGTCACATTAAATATCACCAAGGGCTGTTGCCGTTGCACAGTTCACCAGTCTTTGCACTATTTCTGAATTTGTTTCTCATGATAACTCTCATGGATTTTTATTAGTATCGTCTGTTAGGATTGATCATAATTTTGTGATGCCAGTGCTATTTTCAGGGACACTGTATACTGAAGTACTGCAAAGTAAGACCAGTCTCCTGGAAGTCACGTATGCAATTCATACTAGACAGTTCACGTTCTAGCCGCAGTCCCTTTTGCACTGTAACTGAAAGACACAATACATGCTGTCACAGTAGCATAGGACACATTTTACTTTAGAAACAACCAACCAAACAAAAAAATCACTTTAACATAGACCTGGAATTAGAAATTTCATTGCAAACTGAGATAAATTATATAGTCAAATATCTGTGTCTAAGAACAAAATGCAATAATTAATCAAACATCTGTCTCTCGTGTAGGGGTGCAGTAAACTACAGGAAAACAGGAGAATATGCCCCTGCTGGGACGTGTTTGATTGCAAACAGCTGTCTAGGCCACTGGCCAGAGACTAAGCTAACTTGAACAGGACATGAGACAGTACTGGACATGATGTGAGAAACTGATGGGCATAACAGTGTGAGAAGCTGACAAAAGTTGCAAATAGTGCTGGGAGGGCTGGCTGGATTTCATGGGTACTTAATGGAAGATTATGTAAAGAACAGAGGAATGCTGCAGATAACTGGAGTGCTGGGGACCTATTGGAATAGAATCTTGCTAGGCCAATAGTCCTTAGGTCACCATATCAATAATACCATATAAAGATATGGTAAGTAGGTAACTGTACCAGACATACCAGATTTAGGTATGAATGTAGCAAAACTGAGACCAAAGGGAAAGAAGTAATTAGAGGCTGATTGTTTTTCTGGAAGGAGACCAAAATGAAGAAAAGGAGGGATAGACAGAGAAAGGGATGGACAAGAAACGGTAAAGAGGATCATAAGATAAGCAAATAAAGTAATCAGGGGTAGTTATCAGGCAGTCCTGCATTTGGTCACTGGAGCCTGTAGCATGACAATAGACCAAACCTGTTTTTCTGACAACAATGTGAGTTGAACCGGCTTTTGCAATCAGGAAGACTAGGGGAGAGCAGGTAGTGCATAATTTGGCTAACAAGGGAACAACTGGTATGGATGGATCAAGCATTTTGATATAACCATGTCTGTGCCCATTTCAGGCCTGTGGATCCTCCTGGAAACTATACTAGAGCACATGGGAAATAAGGAGGTGATTGGTGATAGCCAACATGGTTTCACTAAGGGTAAATTGTGCCTGATGAATTTGATGGCCTTCTGTGACGGGGTTACAGTGCTGGTGGATAAGGGAAGAACGACAGACATCATCTATCTGAACTTGTGCAAAGCATTTGACACTGTCTCACACGACATCTTTGTCTCTGAAGTGGAGAGACATGGCTTTGACAGATGGACCACTCAGTGGATAAGGAGTTGGCTAGGTGGTTACGCTCAAACAAACTGTTGTGGTCAACAGCTTGATGTCCAAGTGGAGAGCGGAGATGAGTGGCATTCCTTAGAGGTCAGTGTTGGGACAGGTGCTGTTTAACCTCTTTGTTGGCAACATGGACAGAGGGATTGAGTGCACCCTCAGCAAGTTTGCCAGTGACACCAAGCTGTGTGGTGTGGCCAACACTGGAGGGAAGGGATGCCATCCAGAGGGACCTTGGCAGACTTGAGAGCTGGGCCCGTGTGACCCTCATGAAGTTCAGCAAGGCCAAGTGCAAGGTCCTGTCCATGGGTCAGGGCAATCCCAAGCACAGATACTGGCTCGGTGATGAGTGGATTGAGAGCAGCCCTGCGGAGAAAGGCTTGGGAGTAGTAGGGAATGGAAAACTGACTATGAGCCAGCAATGTGCACTTGCAGCCCAGAAAGCCAACCTGGGCTGCATCAAGAAAGTATGGCCAGCAGGTTGAGGGGGGGGATTCTTCCCCTCTATTCTGCTCTCATGAGACATCCTCCCCTTCCCCCCCATAGTACTGCATCCAGGTCTGAAGGTCCAAATATAAAAAGGCTATAGACCTGTTGGAGCAAGTCCAGAAGAGGCTACAAAGATGCTTGGTGGGGCTGGAGCACTTCCCTTATGAGGACAGGCTGAGAGAGTGGGGTTTTTCAGCCTGGAGAGGAGAGGGCTCTGGGGAGAACTTCTGGTGGCCTTCCAGTACTTAAAGGGGGCTACATGAACAGTGGGAAGGGACTCTATCAGGGAGTCTAGGGATAGGACGAGGGGGCAATGGTTTTAAACTTTAAAGGGGCAGATTTAGATTAGATGTAAGGAAGAAATTCTTCCCTGTGTGGGTGGTGAGGCACTGGCACATGTTGCCCAGAGAATTTATGGTTGCCTGTTCCCTCGAAGGCTTTAAGGCCGGGTTGGACGGGGCTTTGAGCAGCCTGGTCTAGTGGAAGATGTCTCTGCCTGTAGCAATGGGGGTGTTGGAACTAGATGAGCTTTAAGGTCCCTTCAAACCCAAACCATTCTGTGATTCTATGACATTAACAATTTCCTTAGAAAACCCCACTAGGATGAAATGTAATTAAAATGGTATCTCAAAACTAACTATTCTGTCATTGGAGTGTAGTGCTTGATATCATAAATACCAGTGATACCTGCCCATGCCGGACTTTAACATATGTGTTCATGATGTTTTCTTCTACTTTTTTTTTTTTTTTTCCGAGTTATCCTGAAAAAACCAAGTGAAAACGTAAATTGTTTCTTTTGGTGAGCATTATCTTGCATTTATATTTTAAAAATTCTTTCTGCCAGTATGCTGTTTCATGCTTACATTGCATAGTCCTTCAAGCTCTGTTGCCTACAGAATTCACCTGCCCAAAACAGGCAGCACTAACATCACTGTGTGCCTTCTGCCACACTCTGGTGGGGAGAGAGGGGCAACGGAAGGAGCAGGAGTGGAAGGTAGTGTTGCAATATGGTTCAAAATTTAGCTTCATTGTTACTGTTTTGTATGGAATACAGAATTCTAGTTTCTGCATGGAGTGACGATGTTGGAGTCAAAATCTGTTTGAGTGGACAGTGAGTTTGAAGTCATTATATCTGTATATGGTAAGAAGTCCCATCAAGCTTGCATGAAGCAGAAAGGTCGCAACAGTATTACTAATACAGAGAAGGAGAGACCTCTGGGATGGACAAAAAAAAAAAAAAAACAAAACCAAAAACCAAACCAACTTTGACAGCCTACCTTCCAAGCAGCTCTGATAAGGAAGACTTTTTGTGTGCCTTAATAGAAGAGGTGAGGGGAAAGAACTATCATTTATCTAAGAGTAATTTTGTGATTACTGGTTTCTTATATGTATGAAATTTGAGATAAGACTACATATTCATGTATGAAACATCTAGAGGCTATTTTAGAGGCGCTGTCCTATAGCAATATGTTATTACAGTCTGGTGTTTTGATAGTGCTATCACACTAATTATATGAACTAGGTACTAATTATATGATCACTTACCTATAGAGTGGTTTCAGTTGAAAGTGAAATAGGTTGATTTAAACTAGTGCTTTAATTATACCCTTATTATAACCTTGCTTGCTTTTGGTACAAGGTGCAAAATTAGTCTGTGCTTTGGTTACCATGCGGCTTAAAAAGGAAAGTAGAGGAAAACTCAAAGAAGGTGAATGAACTTGGGGTGGGGTCAGGTGTTGTCTGACTGCAGAAAATAAGGAATTGGCAGAGGGGGGACATTTACTTGTGCTTACAGAAAGGGCTGCATCTTTGTGATGCCAGGTCTCCATTAGTCAGAAGGCTGTTTGGGGCCTGTTACAGAATTTGGTATGGGACACTTCTGGTTTAGACATGTAGTTCATTTATTTCTTATCAAGACAGTATCTTCTTTTTGTCCACATGCAGTCAGCCATTGTTTATTATCCATTTGGACAAGCTGCAGCTTTTCTGTAGTGCCAAGACAGAATTTACCAGAACACACTGTATTCAATTAGCATGTACCTGGAAGCCAGTAAAAGTGGCTTTGCCTAGGGCCCTGAGATGAGTAAGCTGAACTATGCTGGTGGAGTGGCAGTGCTGGTTATAGCATAGTGGAGGTCCTGCAATGCTCTATCTTCAGGATCTTTCACTACATCTACAGTGTGTGTCACTAATGTCATCTGTAAACACAGCATCAAATAAAAACACGAGTAGCAGCAGCAGAAGTGGTACTGAGTTAAAACTACAGATTCATCTAGTCCAGCATGTTGTCTGCAGAAGCAGCTGGTGGCAGGTGGGCAAGACTGAAAACCAGCATTTCCCATCCTCCAGTTATCCTAAGTGTTTCCAAGGTGCAGATTTCGCAGTGCTGACTACACATGGGCAAATTTGTTGTGATTTGCAGCTTCCATGTTAGCATCTTATATCTGTTAGTAGACAATCTTTGAAGAGAATCCTATAGGTATTCAAGACACCTCCCTACCACTATATATGGAGGGAAACACAGGGAAGGGGCATGAGAATTCCATCCCTCACTTTGTTTACCAGTACCAGCCAGGACTTAGTGCTGAACCCAAGAACACTTGCATTTAGTAGGAACTGAGGGACAGGCTTTTGGGTAAGAGATTGGGCGCAAAGTATCTCACAAATTAAAAAAAAAAAAAAAACGTGCAGCCTTAGTCCATGCTTAGCACTAAGATTCCTTCCCATCTGTTGAAGTTATCCCTTGAGAATTCTTTCCCCCCCTCCTGTTCTCTAGCGGTAAGGATTCAGGATTTGTCGCTATCCCTAATTTTAAGTGGCTTTAAAGTTCCAAATTACTTGTTTTCATCTCTACTCATGTATTCGTCTTTGAAAATTAGATTTTAGAGCTAGGTCCTTGATGGCTAAGATTTCATTACTATGCCTTGCATAGTTGTAGGGTTGTATTTTGGGGCTTTTCTTCCCAATGAAGATGGCTTTCTTCCATTTCTGGGGAAAATTAGTTAGAATATATGGTCTATGCAAATACCATAAATTACTCTTGCTAGGACTACCCTTTGTAGAAGACCACTGTCATCCTTACTGCTCTTGAGCTATGGTCTTTGATTCATTACCAGCTTTCTACAGAATGTCTCTATAACATGTTATTCAGTTGGATAATAGTGTAGATTTCATCAGATCAGTCCAGAGTAGTAATGCTCTACTTTGTTTAGACAGGTTTAGGACAGTAGTTCTTCCCCATACTATCTGATCTTGATCTTACTGGGCTTAGTTGCATAGATTTTTCCGCAATTAATATCTCTCTCAAAAAAAAAAAAAAAAAAGAGTCCCTTTTAAACTTGGATTAGTTGTTGGTCTCAGTAACTTTCTATTAGGCTTTCTGTCTCTAATGTGTTATAAATGCTGTACTACCCGTAGGATCATTTGTTAAAGGGAAACTGAATTCTGTGGGCTTGAGGGCCCATTCCGGTAGGACCAGCTTGTCTGTGGTGCTCTGGGCTTGTGTCCAGACAGCAGCAAGGCTGAAAGTGTATCCTCAGTGTGCACACAGAGACACAGACAACCACCAGCACAGAAACACAGATAGGAGTACCTTTTCAGGCACCACATACTCACAAGCAGCAGCCACATAGGCAAGAACAATACAAATGGCTTGTTCGCACAAGACGAGCCCTTTTTATCCCCCCACTTTCCATTTTCCCATTCTTGTTTGATCTACCTTGAGCCTTCCCTTTCTCCACCTTTGGCCCTTCCCCTAGACAGTCCATGATAAGTTTTACATGAACCAACAATGTTCCTCAAGTGTCATCATCATCATCATCTCCTCCTCCTCTTCTTTTTTCTTCTTCTGTGTATCTGGGTGTTTATTACTTATCCTACATCTTGTCCTGGTCTTTCATGCTGAAACATGCCCTTAACCAGATAGTGTCACAAAACAGGTAGCATCCCAGTCTATATACCTGTGCCACATTAACAAGTTGCTTTTTAAAATTTTTTATGTGCATTACTGTGGTTTTTATTTAGCTTGCTGTAGTTCTTTCCTGTTGCTGTATTCCGTCTTTCAATATAATATGCTCCTAACAAGACACGGTGGTCAGCTATGTGGTAATCTCCAGTAAAACTACGGTGCACAAAAATGAGTGTTATGTAGAACAGGTTTTACTTCATGTCTTGCAAGTTTGCACCTAGTGTTATGTCCCAGTATGACATTAACTTCCCCTCCACACTCTCAGTAGCACATCTTTGATTCACTGTTGCTATACAATGCATTTAGCTGCAAGATTCTTGCAAACCTTCTACCTAACCAGTTGCACAGCCTTGAAGATCTTTGCATTGTCCCTATAAAATGAAACTGCTTTTTTTTTGTTCCTATTTACAGTAAAATCTCCAACTCAAATAAATTTCCTAAGTTAAGTTAATGAAAATGTAAGAGTATCCTTCCAGCACACCTAAAAACCAAGAGAAGCTATAAAGTTCTGAAATTATTTGTTGGTTGTCTTCTCAGTCTTTACTCCAGTAGCAACAGATTACCAGAAGTGAAAATGTGCGAGGTCTGTGCATACTTTGAGTAGCTATCATAAATCAGACACTCTTGTATGAGCACCTTTTCTGGACCTTCATCTCATAGAGCATTTGGAATTAGGGCCTACTCCCTTGCTTCTCATCAGCAGGTTTGTCCTACAAGAAGCAAAGCAGCTGGACAGATTTTTCTAGTTCTGAAACTCTTCTAAATATGCTTGCCATTAAGACTTCTGGGCTACCTTCCATCACAGCAGTCCTCAATGTCTTCCTGTTCTCCTAGCTGGAAATGGGGACTCTAACATGGACCTTTGGGAAAATCTGAATTGTAGATAAATGGGTGTGAATTTCCTGCCCCACCCCTCACCCCCCCAGTGTATATGCAATGGATGGGTATGTTATAGGAGGCTTTCAGGTTGGCATTTTTAGGAGATGTGTATGTTACTATGTGCTCTTCTCTGAGAAAAAGTATGCTAATGACCTGCTTCAATTCTTACAAGGACTCTGATGATGTTTATGAGAATGTGTTTACTTTTGTCTAAAGTGATAACTTGCATACGTCCTAATCATGGCTCAGCTGTGTTAGGTAATATATAAGCACAAGGTAGTAAACCTGGCGCAAGAAAACTACAGTCCAAGTGCAGAGAAAAAAAAATCTATTAAAATGATTTTTTAAATTCTATTTTATAGGAGAGAGCCTGTGAAATATATTGTTTGAGTCTAAGTCTACACTTTAGACTCTTGAACCCTCCAAGCTGAACTAAGATAAGACTGTTCCAGTGGTACCATGTCACATGTCATGGTCCCTTTTCCATCTGTACCTGCAAGTCAACAATTGTGAAGGATGGAGAATGAGGCCAAGGTCTAGCATAACACAGTCTCTAGAAAAAGGAATTCTGCCCTCTTCCCACTGAGGCTGCTTTTCTTTCTCTGTGCTGGCATATCTCAGTGGCCATCCATTGATCCAGACTAAGGGAAACTTGTTTGGGCTCCATGAAATGTGGTAGTTTTTTACCATTTAAACCGTATTTTTAAAACCTTTAATCATGTAAACAAAATTGTGTTGTTTTTTTTTTGTTTGTTTGTTTTTTCTTTTTTTTTAAGCAGAGCCAAAGCAAGCCAGCCAAGAGGCTTAAGATGTTGCTGATACCACTGTGTTTCATATTACATCAGCTGCCAACGGGTTTCAGGCTGTGCACTGCTTCCAGGCTACTACAATAACAGCCACCTACTGACTCATGTGTGTGGGTGTTCCTTCAAACACACATACACACAGACACACACGCACTCCCCCCCACAGCCCTGGCAGCTGGTCAGATGGAGCCAAAGCCTTAGGACTGGTGCTCCACAAACGCACCCGCAGCGCTCGGCAGTGGTGGAAGGGACCAGTCCTCACTGCCACAGACAGCAGCATCACATCGAGCAGCCTTTACTGACAGAGGCCCAGGCACAAAGCTTGTGGGCACCACAGCACATATGTGCATTTTGTGCCTGATCAGCCCCTCACGTGGATTGAATTAGAATCGGTCTGAAGTTAACATTGGCACTTATCTTAAAAAGTGTAACACTGAACAGCATATTAAAGCTTTTCTTCTCATTCCTGAATTTACCTCCCTCTCTTGTATGCCATTAAGTAGGATATTGATTTTTAAATAGGTGTCAGTGATGAATGTGGTAACTAAACCGCTGTCTCCTACATATACCATCTCACCTGTTTGTCCCCATTTCCTCTCCCCATCAGTACAGCTTCTCTGGAGCAGAAACCTCCACTCCCCTTCCTCCCCTCCAGGAGTGAATTCACTACTTCCAAAATAAGGAGTTCCTTTCAAGCTACATAAAGATGGAGTTAACAGTTACTGGTTTGGGTTCTCTTCTTCGCCTTTCAGCATAGATGCCAGTTTTCTACCAAACTGACATGACTAACATGTGCTCATCTTTATGTTCCTGCAGTTGGCATTGATTTAGGTGATCATTAATTTCTCCACACAAAAGCAGGAAAATCAGTAGTATGTTTGCTAGATTATAGGGTGACTAAGAACCAAAGTGTTGATATAGAAATTGCAGACTTCACACAGGGCAACCCACATTAACTAAAGTTTCTAAAATGTAAAGTAAACTTTATTATCCTTGAACCACAAAATAGATTTCTTTGGTTGTACAAATTTCACTAGTTACAGTCTTGATGCGCTCATTTTCCCTCAGAGTCTCTCAGGAGAGAATGGGAGAGAACCCAGAGCCTGGCACCAGGTACCGCAAAGGGAAAGAAAAAAAGAATCACAAGTTAGTCACCAAAACCAATCCAGGATTGTTTCCAAAATTGCTGTTGTTAAAAAGCAAATGCTAAAATTAGATTTAAAAAGGAAAAGCTCAAATTGCTGATGATGTAAGCAGCCATAGCTGCAGTTTGAGATTATCAGAGTTCCCCCTTCAAAGCTCTGTAAAATGAAAACATACGAAGTCAGTTAAAACGATCCACTGGATTTTGGCATGAAGGGAGATTCTCAACTAAAAGAAACTGCATCCAGTTCTTTCATTCAGCAAATATACAAGCAGAAGTGCCTGTTGCTCCAAGCCACTTCAAGTCACTGAAAGGCTTAAGGTCCAACTCTGGTCTTAATGCTGGAGGGGTTCAGCAGAGAGCACCAATGTATCAGGGTAGGCAGATCAGATTGCTGCCAAGCTCAGACGCCTTTCTCCCTACTAGAGGCATCCAAAAAAAAAAAAAAAAAAAAAAAAGAAAAGAAAAAGGGATGTCTTATTTCAGTACAGTAGTGGGCAGCAGAGACTGGTTTGAGCTATAAGCAGCATCTGCCTCCTCCACATCTGCAGAGCTCACTTGATACAGAATCTGTTCACAGCTCTTGTTCCACTCATGGAAACCAGGAATCACACCCCTGCTCCTTTTTAATTTTCATTTTTTACCTCTTGCATGGGCAAGCATGTATTTTTCCTGTTCTACATGGAGAGGGGCCTGAAGCCAACAAGTTGGCAAAGTGTAGTAGAATTGTGTAGTTATTGCAAGGCATAGGCCAGACCCATCCTACTTCATTGTGCTCTCTGCCTGGCAGGCGCTCCTTGAGAGCCCCACACTGGGCACCCCCATAACATCACATTTCATTTCACAGCCAGCAGGCAACCTAGTGGGCTCACCCACTAGTATCCTCCTACCTGTAAGACCCCATTACTCCTAACCTGACCCCAGCAACGCCACTTCCTACCCTTCCCCATTTCCTGAATCCTAACCCACTATCTTTTCTGCTGTTTACACCTCCTATTTCTGCCACCGTATCCTAAATCCCCAACTATTCTGCTCTCTATTGCTGTCACACATGCACACTGCTATACTCTTGCTACAGCCATTCAGCTCCTTTCTCATTTCTGCCCCAGTTCACCAATTTGGTCATGGTGCTGACAGAAGACAGATACCTGGCCTCCTCTGACACTCAGTACAGCGTGCTTGTAGAGTGGTTCACACTGCCTGCACGTAATACACAAAGTTACGTGTACATGTAGGTAGGTCTTCCAGAATAGCACAAAATACTGGCAGGAGCGATTTCCTACATGTGATAGATTGCTGTGCTCACAGAGGCAAGTGGCACAGAGCTGGCACAGGCTCCTGCTTATTCAGTCATCATGAGCACACAAGTGTCAGTGTCAGAGGGAGGCACTTCACCGAAATTGTTTTGGTGGTTTTTTTTTTTTTGTTGGTGTTTTTGTTTGTTTGTTTGGGTTTTGTTTTGTTTTGTTTTTTTTGCCTCCAAGCTATCCATTTCCACGTACTCCCAAAAGAAAGCAAGGTGACACGGTGCAGGAGGTGGAAGGAGATGCTTTTTGGCAAAAGACTGGAAATTAAATAGGAGCAAAGGCAGGCTGGACCTTCCTTCTACTTCATACTGGAGTAGAAGCTCCCATATTAACCCCTAAAAAAATCCAAGTTGAGGAAATAACAGCTGGAGCCCAAAACACTCTCCCACTCATATATGCTCCCTGTCCTACCCTTCCCCCACACACAATATATACAGGCTAACAAGCTGCAGCTGCCCACTGTCCTACCCACACCTCCTCTCAATTTGCCATCAATAAGTCTGGTGTTGTCCAGCTGTGTTTAGGACATGCCCCAGTGCATTATTGGGTGAGAAAAGAGGGCGGTTCACAGCCTTAAAGGAAGTTAGTTGACCACAATGCTCCCTGTGGTGCTCAGTTCCCATCCAGAGTCCAGGAGGCAGCAGTGTGGGCAGTCCAGTGCTGTCCCTGGAGCACAGGAAGCTCAGAAGCCCCCGTGCTGGGCTATTCCCTTGCCCAGGTGCATCAGGTCTTCTACGTAGGGACAGCAGCCTCCAGACTGCGCCGGCTGTGTCGGAGTTTGCGTTTGCTGCTGTACAGGGCCATTTCTTCAAGTGCTGATGAAGTAGGTGTTGATGAATCACGTGTTACTAGCATTTCCTCTTCCTCTGTCTGCCCATCCTGCTCATGGGGAACTGTGTAGACAAGACAAGTTAAGGTTTTAAGAGAAAGTGCCAGGTTAACTATATAGCTGATACAGTTAATGTAGACATAACAGTATACCCAGGTGCTGAATTTGAGATGGCACTGAAGTCTTAGTGATTCACAGTAATCTTGTGCCCAGAACTTTCATGTGATCTGTAGCTCATGTACTCACTACTGTGGATTCCGTGAAGGAAGTCACACGTGTGAGAAGACACCTGCCCCTAACACCCATGATTCACTGAAAATTACTGGAAGTGTCAAGCCTTAGGAAAAATCAAGTATACTGAAAGGACTTAGGTGTGTGTTAGTGCTCCAGGCATTTCACTAGTTTCAGTAGAGTAGCATGCACTAAAGAGCAGTGTGACTGCCAGTATGGTATGCCATAGCTGATGGTAAGGTGAGCATTTTGACCTTGCATAATGTTGAAGTTACAGGACTAAGTCCTTTCTGTAAATTTAGACTGTGACTTGGGTCCCTCACTGAAGGAAATGACAAGGAAAGATAATCTGGCAGGGCAGACTCCCACTTAACTTGGTCTTGGGCCTTTTAGGATGTGTTCTGCATCTAAAAGTACGCTGTTGTTACAGTGGCTCCTCACCCTCCCGATAGGAGCTGGTAGAGCTTATCTAATGTGCTTTGACATACACCTGGAACATCTGCCCATTGTGGTAATTTGGCTTGAGCAACTACTATGAGATACTTGTGTAAAGAGGAAAAAGTTTCACAAAACCGCAGATTTTTCACTTTAAGTGCAAACTGGCTCCTGAGAACCCTCTCTAAAGTCTTTGAATGTAGCAGATAAATACAAAATCTCAAATACAGAAATCTATGAAGATATATCAGATCAAAGGTGCACAGGCTGCTGAGCTGTACCCAGAGGCCTGCCCTCTGCTCTAAAGCCAGACCAAGATACAATATCCCCCTTGTTAGAGTACCCAAATATGAGTAGTTGTTGTAATTCACGACCCTTCCTGAACTACTAAGTGTAGCATTAACCTGTTGTGTTAAAAGGCCTCAGAACCAAATGAATGTTGGCGACAAATCTGACATCTTGAAAGGATACTGGGATTGGTAAGCTGACTGACTTCCAAACAAGGCAAACAGATATAAAAGAAAGGCATGGGAACATGCAGATAAAATCCAGATGGTTGGGTAGGGGTAGGAAATCAGTGTGTCTTAGAGGGAAGTCATTCCTTTTAGACCCTCTTAGACTAGAATTTGACAAAGGAGCCATCAAACATGCAAGTTAAGTGATCTCAACACAGCACAGTGAACTCTTAAAAAAACCTTTTGATAGTTCCTCAGCAAAAGCTCTTAATAAAAACAAGCTGCCATGGGATAAGAAGGCATGTCCTTTGGTGAGTAAGTAAGTAGTTAAAATATAGAAAATATCTGGCTCAAGACATTCCTAGGTAGTAGGTTATGACAGAAAATTGAGAATATGCACCCATGCAAGCTCATTTTCTCGGTTTCTTATAGTCTTTCCTCAGGAACTCACTTCAAGCCAAACAGGATACCGGTGTATTCTGAACCAGTACAAGCCTCCCTTACATGTTTCCTATCCTATGAAAGGAATCAGAAAATACTGGAAGAGAGCACAGGCATTGCAACTAGTATTAATCCAGAGATTCTAGTTTTGTGAAATTTTGGCGTTCTGGTGCGACAGAACCTGTAAAATGGAAGTCTGGACAACAAAAGGGTGGATGGAAGTGTTTCGAGTAGAGATGTGGCTAAAAAGGCTGGAAGGGAATATGAGCTGCTGAGCTGAGGCCTGGACAAAACTAATAATACAGTAGTGATTAGTCCAGTGTAGGATAAAAATATACCTTTCCTGTATATGTTGCTATAGACATTAGACATCCCAAGCGGACAAAGACCGTGAGGACAAAAGAATTTTCTTAAATACCATAAACAGGTATCCAGTAGTAAGTGCAATACTACGTTATCAAGGCTGTATGTCTGAAACCTGAGAGTTTTAAGATTGGAAAGCAAAAGATTCTGTCTCTAAGTGATCTGGAAGAGTTATGTCATAAAGCAAATAAAGCACTGTTCCACTCTAAAAATGCTATTATGTAGTTTAATAACTTCAGGGCCGCATGAAAACCTTGGAATAAATTATTTTAATACATTTAAAAGATGACGACCATGAAGTCAGACCTAAGAGTGGAGAGAAATATTTCTTAGAGTGCACCTGCAGTCGACAAGAAGAAAATGGTGTGCTTTAAAAGATGTTCAGAAGAGATACATGCTAATGCTTTCCTGCAGCCAACAGTAAGATATCCTTGGAGTTGCTGTCACAATGCTTTTCTAACATAAAGTTTAGGAATTGCTTATGAATTTATCATATGATCAAAAAGTCATAATTCCATGATCAAGGATAATTCTGATTAAAATCCCAGTGTGTGTAGAGGTGTACAGAGAAAAGGTGTCACTAAATGTAGCAATGAGATCTCTTTAAAGCTGTATTAAATACACACAGAAGTGAAAGGCCTGATTAGATATGTCAAATTGGTGCCTGAAATGCTGGGAATTACAAATGATGCTAGGATGGTGGGTGGGAGGAGAATGCACACATGTAGTGTTGTTTTGAACTAGTTCAGCATATACTCCCTTTGATATTTGGTAACTGGTTTCCATTCCTTTTCCTTTTACGGTAAAGAAAAACGCAAGTAAAAATCACTTGAATTCTCAAGTATTTTCCCAGAGAAATATTTTATTCCAAATATTTTCTCCTCATATTCTGAGAAGGTTATCTGAAAAGAGACAAAAGTAGGCCTAGCAGAAGGCTGGAACTGATGCAGAAAAGGAGAAATTTTTTTAAATTCCTCATACAGACGTTATAACTTGCCAAAAGCTATGTAAAAATAAAAATAAAGATCTGTATGTTGGCTGGAATGCTACACTGCCTGAAAGAATGAGATGAGGTCAGGGGGGGTGTCCTGGGATGAGTGAGTGGTGGAGTTTTTTGGTGGCAGGGGAGGGGGCTATCGGGGCGGCCCCCTGTGAGAAGCTTCTCGAAGCTCCCCCAGCTCCACGTCAGCTCCACTTCTGTTTGGGAAATTGAGCCAATCGGCTGCGCCTCTGCGATAACGTATTTAAGAAGGGACGTGGTGATGGGCAGTCGGACTTGTGAGGAGGAGTTGCTGCAGCTGCGTGAACACCAAGGTCAGTGGAAGAACAGAGGAAGAAAGGAGGGGGGAGGTGTGCCGGAGCAGAGACCCCCCTGTATCCTGTGGTGAGATGGCAGGGCTCCCCCCCCCCGCCACCAATGGAGATCTACGGTGGAGCAGACATTGATTTGTGGCCTGTTGCTCCTGCTCGGTTGATCAAGGTTCTGTGCCCGAAGAAGGCTGGGGTCTCATGGGAAAAGGCAGCCCCACTGCTGCAACTCAGCGCTGGGGGGATTGCAGCATGCGGGGGTGTCCACACCGGAGCAGCTCGGGAAGGGCTGCAGCCGTGGGAGGGAATCCAGTCGGAGAAAGTTAGTGACCCATGACGGAGCAGTGTGGGGAACGCTGCGGCCCGTGGGAGGAATTCAAGTCGGAGAAAGTTTGTGGAGGACTGTCTCCTGTGAGAGGGGGACCACGATGGAGCAGGGGGTAACAAGTTTTGGACACTCCCCTCACCGAACATGAAGGAAGTGGCAGCACTGCCTGCACCCCCCATTCCCTGCCCCTGCGCCACTGGGGGAGGAGGTAGAGATATCGGGAGCAGAGCTGAGCCCGGGAAGAAGGGAGGGGTGGGGGGAAGGTGTTCTCAAGATGTGGCAATGCTTCTCACTGTCCTACTCTGTTATGTGTTGTTAGTGTCTGTAATAAATGTATGTTCTTTTTTTCTTCCCCTAACGAGTCTGCCTTTCGCTCGTGATCATAAAAGGGGGATTTTCCCCCATCCCAGTCCTATCTCGCACCCCAAGCCTGGCTCTCTGTCCCTTCTCCTTGCCGGAGGGGAAGGGAGAGAGAGCTGCTGCATTGTGGTTGGCTGCCAATCAGGCCTAAATCACAATAGGGGGAAATCTAAAAAAACTGAACAGCTTTGTTCATTACCGAAAGAGCTTAGTTGCATCTTCACCTGCTATCCTTCCAAACTGATTTTGGAAACCTGCATTTTTTTGGTGCCTCACACACATCACAGCCTCATACTGAGGTGACTTAAGGATTACTCAAGGACTAAGGCCTGGGTTAAAAAACTCTTCATAGAGCACCACACTCTTCTCTTTATGGCTTTTACTTTATTTGAGGGCCTAACAGACCAATGACAGGCAACAGTGAAGTCTGAAGCCGCTAAGCAACTGCTAATTATTTCCCAACCCTTCAGTAACCTCCTACTTATGTATACTGACTGAATGGACTACCTCAAGAGAATAACTCAGGGTTGAGAGGTTTACTCTGAGGGAAGAATAACAGATGTTGTTCTCAGGAAATTAAGTTTTTTCTTGAGTCTCCGCAGCAGAAACTCCTTCTGGAAATGGTCCATACATGGATCAGCTGTCTGGAGTGCAGCCTTTACTCAGAGAGATGTGCAAAGATAAAATTGAGAGAGAAACTGTTCCTCATGTAAAATAAAGGGAAAAAAAAATAGCTGCAGAACAGGTAGAAGAAAACCAGCATCAAATGTTGAAGGAAACAGAAGTACTACTGAGGAGCAGGCAGGCCCTGCTGAGCTCCACACTATTACTACAGCCACCTAGAGTGAAGTGGGAGATAGTCAGAGCCTATCTATTGTAGTTAGGGACAGAAAGACATACTATAGCTAGGACAGTCTGAAGAGCTACAGCAGTCGAAGGTTTAATTACTGTTTATTTAGGTGACCATGCACCCAGATCCACAAGCACAGACTTGGAGAGTCATCTGGGTACTCAGGCACCCAAATGCTCTCAAGTCTTAAACCAGGATGAATTTATCTGCAGCTGGCTGTTGCAGGCAGCAAGACTCTTTACTCTAGCAAAAGGAGCACAATACAGACCCTGGACAATGGATGTTATTCACTTTCAGCAGGTGACAGAGGCCAAAACTTCCCACCCTGTTCTACTACCACTCTTTACTCCAGAACACAAAAAATGAAGAAAACTAGGCATGCTTGTTACACACCATTCTCAGCAAATTAGCCATCACTAAAGCACAATGCAAATATCCTACCCAAATCTGAATGTGGCGAGTTTGGAGGTTTCATTCTAAAATGGACAAAATAGGACATTGCTTCAAGCAGCAAGAAGTTGAAGTCCTCAGGGCTGACTCCACAAGCAGGCAAAGGGAAACCCTCTACAACCATGGTGGGAAGCCAGTAGTACAAAGATGACTCCTTTAGCCATGAGCTTACCTGAGTTATTTCTGTCATCTATGTATCTGAGGTCATCAGCTGCATCAGGTGACTGGAAGAGAACAGAAGACATGAGCATCCACCTCTGCAACACTAATTTCCCACCTCTAGCCTTCCAACACACTACAGAGAATCTTTTGCCCTCAAGGGCGCTGGTAATACAGCAGCTGGGGCATGACCCTCGGTGCATGCACGTGACTACAACATTACTCCATTGTGCTAAAGTCAAGCAGCCCATTGCCTGAATTGCAGAATGAAGTGCATGTCTGTCCATCAGAGCTCTCATTCTTTTACTTTGTGTGTAGGAAGAAGAAGAAAAGTGACCTGAAAGGTAGAAAGTGTAAAGACTATAGAAAAATTAGTAGAAACATGGGAGGAGAGCAAAGACAAGCTACATTTCCTTGAGAGTCCTGGATCCTAATTTTGCATCTGCACTGTTCCCAGGCCTGGCTTCTTATGCAAAAATCAACTTTCTCCTTTCTATTCAAGTGTCTATAGAGAATTGATGTGGGATAGGAAGCAGTAACATCCTAACAGATAGCAGACAGCTTTGGAGAAATGGCTAAGTGATAATCATGAAATTCCACCAGTTCCTGCTAATTTCAAAGTCTTCACAAAATGAAGGCCATTCCAACAACCAGAGCTGCCCGTAGCTCATCAGACCAGACTGACAACACCATGATAAAACAATTTTGCTCACAGTCAGGAACTTGAGGTGGCTTGAAAATCAGCACTATTCTGGGGACAGGCATAAATGTCCCAAGCCCTACCTATTTTGCTGAAATAGAGAACTTAATTTAGCTGTATATAGTGCTTCAAGGATAGAAAGGTCAAAGTATTCTCTTGAGGTATTCTGTTTACTTGAAAAGTGGCTGCATTTGTTACTTGTACAATTCTTCCCAAGTTTGTACACAATACACTGAGCTCAACCCTTCTCTGAGCTATACAAATGTAAGGATACAGTTTCAGAAAAGCTCAGTATTCAGCAAGTTTAATCATGCCAAACTTGTCTGAAAGTTCTGGCCACTACTGATCAAAATCTATCTTTTAGGGGGTTGGGTTGTCTTGCTCAGCTCAAGAGCACTAGTGAGGAGAAGCTTAATGTTTCTTTAGTTGTAGGATGAAGGATGGCAGCTCTCTACACTTACATGGAAAGCATTAGGGAAGTTTCACAGCTGTGAGAGTGCAAGAAGTCCTCATTTCCATATAAACTTGCCTATTTTGTGCAAGCAGCAAAACTGGAAGAGGCAGGAAAGAGGGGGAGTGACCTCAGCCCATTTAGTGCTTTAGAAATAAAGCAAATATATGGTAGAAGTCATGCTCTTCACGACCTGTGGTGAGCAGAGCACAGGGGGCTGTGATGATTTTGATATGCATTGTTGAGGAGCACAGCCCAGCCAAATAGCACTGCACTGATCCAAAGTGACTTATTTGTGTGACTATGGCCAGGAAGAAATACAGTCTCTTTATTACTGCACTGCGGAGAGAGGTCCAGAGGAACTGCCAAATGACTTGAAGGTGTAGCCTCCTTGGGAGGCACCTTCTCAGCTGTATGAAGACCCAGTGCTGTACTGTGGCCTCAGCAGAGCCTTGGGGAAACTTGGGTAGTCCAGAGCTGCCACTGGGGCCTGAGTGGCCACTCTTCAACTCACTTGGTACAGCATCTGGACAGGTACATACCCCAAGAGGGAAGGGATTCTCAGAGAAAAAGATTACCAAGGGCTGAGCAATATCACCAATGAAAGGAGTCACCCAAGATTATGCTTTAAATAATGTATAACTGCCTGAGACCCCTCAAACTGCAACTCTGCTAAAGTCAGCCTGGTTTTGGGATGACACTTTGGACCTGGGATCTTTGTGTCATGGCAGCAGGTTAAAGCCCAACATGTCAGTACTTGCCAGCTCTCCACACACAGCACAAATGTGACTGAAGGTATGTGCTTCGCTGTCTTTATATAAAACTAAAAAAAAATTACAGACATACAGCATCTGCTCAAATCAGCAGTCACAAATGCAATCAGTTAATGTCTAACCCAGACAATAAGAGAAAGGCAGTTCACAGTCCTGGGCAACTGGTTCCAGGTGGCCCTGCTTGAGCAGGAGGGTCAGACAAGATGACCTCCAGAGGTCTCTTCCAACCTCAACCATCTGTGATTCCGTGACAAAGCAGCTTAAATGAAATGAGGTTCCTTTAGGAAGGAGAACAACCTTGCCATGGCACTCACCCTTGAAACCTGGTGTTCTCTTACCACATGATTATTTTACAGTTCATCTACAGCAGTTACAACATATGAGAATTGTCACCACAGTGTGCTTCTTGGGCAGGATGCCAGATACATTCCAGTTTGAAGTTAACATTTGCTCCAATTTTAAATTTGTTGGCAATAATTTCTATAGTTTTTTCTTCCCTTTTAGTTCTCATTTTTCACTTAAAAATACTTCAGGATCAATTAAAGTGAAGATGTAGCTGCTTTATATTTGCAAAGCTTTTTTTCATTAGTTTTAAAACCATCTGGACCAACTTTTTCACAAATCCACTTGACAGAAGTCTCCAGTAAAGCCTCAGTTACACAGCACGGCTGGTCATCATTGCCTCCCACACAGACAGGGCCTTTGAAGAGGACTCCCTCAAATCATTCAACCTCTGCTTTGAAGGTCATCACTTCATGTGCAGGCACTTCCATCAAATCAAGTCCTAACCAATCTAATAGAAGGTTTAACATGCAGTTTATACCTGGATTTCGTAAACAGGTTTGGAGGAAGGAATAGCAGCAAATTCCCGGTAGTCAAACTTCTTTTCAGACATGGACTAAAAGGGACAGCGAAAGAGAAGAAACAGAGAAGAGAGTAAGGGGAGAGAAACGGATGGAAAACCAGCAGCAAGCTGAGCAATCCGTGCAGAGGTAAAAGCAGAAGCAGAGTGTCATTCTCAGTTAGTGCCAAGAATGTCTTGATACAGCCTCTGAAAATGAGGCATCTCTGGGACATGGTCTTTTTAGCTGGTGTCAGGACAGGGGTTCCAAGTTGCAGAGAAAATATTATGTGCTCCAGTAAAATGCATATGCATGGCATGGCCAGTTAGGTAGGAAGCCTATTTTCATGGGAAAATCCATAGCAAGATTCCTGATGGCTGTAGCACAGTCAGGATCTCAATCTAGAGTTGGCTGTATCGTGTGACCTTGGGCAAAACCAGGTCCTCCCTCTGTGCAGCTGCTCCCACTCTTCCGTTTAACTGTTGTACTAATTTTGACAGCTCTCTGCAACAATGTCCTGTTGCATTTATACAGTGCTTAGAAAAAGGAAAATGCTGGTTCCAGCTGAAGTTCTCAGCTTTATGCTGCTGAGGAAACAAAGGACCAAAGTCTCTGAAGCGAAAGGCTTTCTGAACACAGAGATGAAGAACCAAGAAAAGGATGAAATAATAAAACAGGGAAACAGAAAATAGATGTTACATCATTGTTGCAAAAAAAGGGGGGATGCCTCTAGCAATGTGTATGGCAGAGCTCTATCCACTGTGCCCTCTTCACAATTCTGTATATCATGCAGCCAGATCTGGCTTAAGTATTTAAGTAGGGATCCCATGGCCCAGATGCACAGTCCACACCCAAACTGAGTAACCAAAAAATCCCAGCATTATAGACAAGATAACAAAAGCAAGCACAAGTATGTCATACCAGCCTTCCCGGTGAAGTGACGTTTCTGGGACTGCAATCTGAAAAATATGACAGAAAAGCACTATTTAGTGAGTGGTTGTATTATATGCAACACTTCCCTGAATCTGCCCCTTCCATTTAGCAGCATTTAAGTGTGATAAAAGACTACGCTCAGGAAAGACTCTGCCTTTTCAGAACAAATGATTCTTTCCTGTTTTTTTTAAGATGCTGGTTTTATTTCTGCTCTGGTTCCCTGGAACCATACTTCAGATGTTCTCTCACATTTTCTATAGATCAGGCCCATGACCTAGGCTGAGAGATGCCATATGCCCTGAAGGACCTGCCAATCTATGCTGAAGGAGAAAATGCTTTCAGTAGGTCTGCTTTCAAACCAGTTAAGCTAGAGAATCATTAACTTTTTTCCTCAGATATAGAGATAGCTATACAGTACCTTCCAGTGGTGTCGGTGATGGGGTAGGAACAGGTGAAGGTGACTCTGCCAGCTGCTCCAGTGTGCTGCGTTTTTTCCCCTCCTTGGACTTGGCAATAACCATTTGGGCTTTAAGAGCATCCTGTTCAAGTGATTTCATTCTGCCTCAGAAATGAGGGAGGGAGAAAAAGACATCAGACATTGCCTTCTTGATAAGAGATAATGCCACCTTCTGCACCCAGCAGCCAGACCACAGTCAACAGGCTGAGTGCAGAAAGGCAAAATTAAGCACCCTTGGTTCCCTGAGGCAGACAGACTTTTACAGCAGGAGAGGAGAACAGCTTGGTTTGCTGTCATCCTGAAACACACATGCCATCATGTGTTGAATAGACAGAACCTAGAGCTAAGCATCAATGCACCGAGAAGCTGCAGGCCTTTCCAGAGGTGCCATATATGATGGGACAGCAACAGAAACTGGGAAAGGGCCTGCAGGGGCTCAAATGAGTAGGATCAGTTCTCAGGGCTTTACTCTCCTCTGTGCTCTCAAGTGTGTTGCATCTTAACCCTCTTCAGCTATCACAGGATTAAGAAGTAGCTAAGAAAAAGCAGGCTCAGCCTTCATAAACGTCTGCTCTCTCCTCCCAAACAGACCCAGCATCCCCCCCACCTTCCTCATTGACACCACTTCCAATAGTCTGTGGAACCTCAGGGAAATGAACACCGGCAACCACTAAAATTTCCTCCCTATCCCTGGCAGGCCACAGCTGGGAGCACCGCATTAGGATGGAGGGATACAGACAGGACTGTTGAGCATGCAGCTGGCAGGGAGGGGGCTGTGCACACCTGGATTGGCTTCCTGACCCAGGGATTCTTGAGGCGTGACTCTGCATTGGACTAGACATCTGAGCTGGCCTGGCCCCGGGAGCAGGTGCCCACTGTCGGGACTGGTACAGCTTCCTGGCCAGATCCTGCTCGTACTGTTTAATACTGTCTTCAAGAGCTGAGGATCTGAGGAGGAGGAGGAGGAAGAGGAGGAGGAAGAGGAGGAAGAGGAGATGATGGTGATGAACATCGCAGCAGACAAGCGCAGGGAAAGAAAGAAACAGATACAGGAACACACCCTGGCAAGGAGAAATACGGGTCTGATATAGGGGTAGCCTTGATTAAAAGAGGCTCCTATATCTGATCCTGTCCAACACCAACTGCTGCAGAAGAAGCGGGAACCTCCAGAGGGCAATCTGGGATGATGTGCCCAGAAGCATTCGCCTTCAGAGCCTCAACATCTAGAGTCTGCACTCCTCACAGGCTAGGAGAGGACTAGAAACACCCAGCAGACCAATGGAAAAGGCCCAGGAGGTAGCTACAAAGAAGTGTGTATGTGTGAAGCAGACTGAGGGAGTACAGGGCATGAGTGAGTGTGAGTGCACACATTTAATAATCTCTTAGTGTACATTTGCATACATATATCTGACCACCTGTTAGCATGCACCTTTGTCTGACCACAAGAAAAGGGGAAGCAAAATGGACAAGCACATTACAAAAGGTCTGTTTGCCACAGGCCCTGGAACACATGCAATTGAAGAGGTGAGTGCATCTGTAAAATAGCATGTGCACAGTAGGAAAACTGCCCAAGATGTATACAGCCCTTGCAGGACACCTGCCCCACTCGATATGTGCCTGTACTCTTCCTATCACACGAATGCCAGTAGTTGTGTGTGCCCAGAACAGTTATATAGCATGGGTCCTGGTGTGACTGTCCCAACAAAGCACAGGGGGGTGAGGGTGTTGCGGGGGGGTGGAAAGGGGGGCACACCACATGTCCTGGCAGAGCACTGATGACACAGGGAGAAAAAGGAAAACCCAAGAAGGTGCAAACTGATCGGGTCACGAGTGACAGCACACAGACCAGAGAACTGGAAAGAAGCAGAAGATAGAAGATTAGAAAGAAAGTAATAAAATCAGTGGCATGCACTTAAAGAAAATAAAGGTTAGTGAGGCTGCAGCACCATGTGCAGGGCAATACAGTCCTCCCTCTCACACAGCACATGTAGTGCTGCCTGGGGGCCTCTGGAAATAAGACTTGAGCCCTGGCTGCCATCATGTCACTGTGCCTGCTCTAGCAGTTATAGAAGAGGGATCCTAGGAAGACCAGATCATCCTGGAAGACCTGTGGTAGTAGGGAACAGCCCATCCTTGTCTTAACAAAAAGGAGCACATTATGGTGACTGGCTGATTCCTGACAATGCCAAAATAAGTAAGGCCTTAACCCTACACAAGGGCCAAGCAAGGAATCAGCCAGGCACTTCTCTAAGAACTGAATAAAAAGCTACACCTTGGTATCAGAAGCAAAGTGGAGCTGAGGACCTGGTCTGCAGAACTTAAAAACTGTAACACTGGATCTGATAACTGAAAAGCAAGACAGCTCAAGTAGCTGCTCCCTGTCATGTATTCTTACTTCTAAAAGGCTCTCCCTTCACTGGTTCATTTTCCATGAACAAATCATGCTTAGAAGAGAAGAGACTGAAGGTTTGGAATGCAGGGATCTCTCTCCTGCCCATCGTAGGCAAAACCACTACACTCAGCACTCACTAACCCTTCTACATTAATGCAGAACTTTTACTGTGCCCTTAGCAATTTCAACAAAATCCTAGCTAACCCAAAAGCATAGTCAGACATACAGTAATGCTACAGGAGCAAGTCATGTGATGACCTAAACCAGATCCTGCCCCCTTTTTTTCAGATTTCTTTATCTGCTGGTAACAGCAACAAGTTCATGAAAGATCACAGAGTCCTGAGGCAAGTGGTATACGTTCTGTGACATGAGTAATGCTACAGCAAATGGCTTTGCTTTCAAAGGTTTGTGCAGGCAATGTCACATTTCTCCTTTCTACACCCAACTTAAACAAAGCTTTTATTACAGCATTCCTTGGATATGTTAATGGTTAGGAGGAATTAGAACTGACATTACCTCATAAAGCCTGCCCCACTGTATGAGGAAATATGCATGGGAAGTGGAGGCATGAGGGAGAGAAAATCCTGCATGTAATTGGGAAAGGATGACAGATCAGTCTCTACAACCTCTCCAAGCACAGTGATACTGATTTTCAGGAGGAGAAGCCCGACAGACAACTTCTGTTTTGTTGGATCAAATAGAACAGTGGAGCTTTATTTTTTAGGTGCAAAGACTGAATGAACAGCAACTGTCTGCAAGATGTCTACTCCTGACAACACTGGTGCTCACACAGCATCGTACCAACAGTCAGTTTTTAATTTATTCAATGCTTATAGCCTTCCTGGAAGATAGAGAAGTGCTATTACAGTCCTGTCTCCATGCATCTGCAACACAGAAGTACTCGGTGATCTCTCCAACGTCGTAAGGAAGTATATGCCAGAGCAAGAATTTGGATCTGATAGTCTCAGTCCTAGCCAGCCTCTTCTGAGCAATGGTTTGTAAGCAGGCATTTCGCTCCACAACACTTACACAGCTTCTAGCCCTGTAACACAAGGGCAATGTGTCTGTTTTGGCAGGCACTGTTTAAAAATTCTGTTCTACCTGTATTTTTGTAAAAGGGTTGTTCCTGGCTTAATGTGAAAATACAGAACTTCCATTTGCAAATGATGCCACCTAAAAAGTTGTGACATGGAAACCGTGGGAACAGCATCAACTAGACTAGGTGTGAGGTGTCAAATACAGAAGAACATTCAGTGAATCAGAGCAGCAGACAGAATCCCACAGTATTTGGAGCATGAAACAATAGCACAGGGTAAAAACAATCCTTCCAGAGCATACTCTGTTGACGTCCTGACTCATCCCTGTGCCTGTATGCAGGCATCCCCATTAGTGGGGAGCTGGGGAAGGAGAGATTACTAAGTATAGACTCACAGAGCAATTCAAGTTGGAAGGGACCTCTGGAGGTCATCTGATCCAAAAGCTGCTCAAAGCAGGGCCGGCTTCAAAGGTCTAACAAACATGCTACAAGATGACAGAAATCAGTGTCTTTCAAATCAATGTTCCATATAGCAAACAGGCTTTCCAGTGACTTGCTCAGCTTTCCGACATTACAGGGCAGTGCAGTGAAACTAAGGCAGCGCTTTAGAAAAAAATTTCCAGCTGAGACAGACCAGGCAAAGGACTCATCCACGGCAAAGAGTTGGAGCATACCAAGAAAGTTTCTCCTGAAGGGCAAAAGCCCTGGTACTAGAAACATGAGTCCAACTCTAAATAAACCGTAAGCAGATCTGTTACAATGATCAAGTAGCAATGGGAAGCTTTGTACCCTTAAAGCCCTAGATAACTAGCCAGCTCTCATTGAGGATTCCTCTTTATATTCCTTCATCCTCAGAGACTCCCCAGAAGATGACAGCACTATTATTATCCACGTCTAAGCACAAACACTGGAACTGCCAAATGGTATCACAACTCATGGTAATCCCTCCATCATCTTATCTAGCAAGCTGGCAAGAATGAGTCGCTAGCAGCCTTGTTTCTCTAAAAGCTCTCACTCAAACCCCAAAAAAGACTGTTTCAGATTGTCCTTCGAATGTCTCCTACAGGAACATTATGGGAAGAAAACTATAATTAGTTATAGGAGCAGCTTGACTAATTTTTGAAAGGAATTGTATGACACAGTAAATGCCTGGACTAGCTTCAAGTCTTAAGTTCTGAGCTAGAAGTTCTCTTTCTTCCAAAACAATTTTTAATCACTTTTTCATAGCTGATGTAACAGCTTGTGTGGATAAGAATGCCCTTGTCTCACTAATTACTTGGCTTTAGCAAGTTTTCCAGTCTAGCAACAATGGATATGTGAAATGCTCTTTCCATTTTTCACCTTGCAGCTTCAATAAATAGAATCTTTTTCATGTGTTACAAAATAGGTGGGACGCTGTGTGCTGAGAGGGAAGGAATACATTCATCATCACATAAAGGTGTTCAAGTTACGTATTTTGTAAAACTCCAGTGTCTTCATGACTGTGCAAGCACTGTTGAAATGTAAGACATCTCACCCACGTAGCTGTCAGAAGCAGATGAGCTCAGCCAAGCGGTGGATGTCTTGCACTGTTTGAACAGATACGATATGACCTACCCTAACATCTGATTTAGGAAGGCCTGTTTATTCCCTGCTTTTAATGCTATGTAATACACAAGACATGCAGCAGGTCCCCCTTTCCTGCGCTGGCCTAATAAAGAGAACAGTGAAAGTTCTTCTGTCTCACCGTGCTGCCCTCCACATTGCTCGTTTCTCTGCCTCCAGAGCACGGCGTTCTGCTGGGGAAAGCTCCTTCTCCTGACCACTCAGAAGCTCAGGACTCTGCATTCGCAATCGCTCCTGGTGCCGCCGTTCAGCTTTGGCTGTCCGCACAGGTGCCACTGAATCCCCTGCTCCAAGATGTAATGGACTCAACCTGGGCAGAGAGAGAAACAGTGAGAGGTAGGCTGGGCTGGCCAACCACAACTCTTACCTGCCTGCTTTCAAGATAAAAAATGATGACTGACACCCCCAATCAACTGTTTAGTACCACATCCAAGCACATCACCTTAGGAGATGGAAGGACACATAACAGAAGTGAGTTTCTCTTAAGCTGGTTCCAATCACAGTTTCCCTTTCTCTGCACCGTACGTCTGCTAAAAAGAAGGAGCCATCTGCTCCATCATGTGGCAGCTCCTAGGCAAAGGACGTTGCTGGTCCACTTACCCAGACATAGAGTTGGTTCTCTGTTCAGGCTTGATTCCCTCTTCCAGTGAATTCCTCTGTGAGCTGCTGTTCTCACTGACCTCAGAGGGCCTAGAGCAAAAATAAGCACATCAGCAGACGGTACCACAGGCTGGCATACCCAAGAAAGGTTTGGAACGGATCCAAGCCACAGAAAGCAACTAATTCAGTTTGAACACGCAATCCTTACTGATTTGCTCAATAGCTCCTTCACATACACACACAGTCAGATGTAATGCATCATGTTTGCTAACAAGTTCTTCCACAGTTCTAGCCTGGTTCTTTCCAGCTGCCATGATGTGATGGGCAGCCTGGCTGCTTCCAGATTTTTCCTTTGCTGATGTCATATATGCACGAATGTTAAACGAAGGACAACCTTCCTGGGTTGTAAGTGAATGCACATCTGGGTTAGGGACGAATCCTGAGTGATCTCAGAACAGTGATTCTCAATGTAGCCACTCTATGCGCAACTGCTTGACACACTGAGGCTTTATGCTCATAACCAAATTACTGCAAACTTCAGATCAGCTGAGCTGTAGTTACCATCTGCACTCTTAAATTGTATGCATGCAGATACTACTCAGTTTCATTTGTAATGAAAGGAAGTCGCACAAGCCCGTATTCCACAGGTTAAGAACATGCATACTGTGGCTCAGCTGGCAGTGAGGAAATTTATCATGACTCTGAGCCCTTATTTTTACTGCTCAAGTTTATTTTGATTAAATTTCAGTTTCTGTTCTAGCATGACAAAAAAATATTTCAGGAAACAAAGTCAGTCTATTCCTGCCTTTGCTTTTCTTCAAGCATAATAAGCAACTGAAAGTCATCTGATGGATCTCTAACCTCCCACATTTCAATATAAAAACAGCCGGAGTAAGTATGCCTTCACATCAAACCAAGAAGCTGGTTTGCATTTGGCTGCTGTCCTTCCTTAGAGTTGCCCTGTCTGCACAGGAGGTGGAAGGTCTCAGTGCATTCATTATGTGAGAATTTCCTCAACAAAGACTGGACAGAAACAATGGAGAGAAATGAGATTCAAAATGACAGGATAAGTGTTTTCATCCACTATAAGACTGGCAATAAAAGTCTCTGTGAAGAGAAGAATGTCTGCACCAAAGACTCAGAAGAGAGAGTCAGATAAGGACAGCTTCAGCTTTATTCTAGTGCAACCTTATTTTATCTTTTATCTGTGAGAAGACTTTTCTCATTCCCCATTTTCTATCCCCAGGAATTAGAAAAACAACATTAATGCAACCTGGAGGACAAGTCCAGGAGAACCAGAAAACAAAAGCCAAAATATACCCAAACCTAGGTTCAGCATCAGGGCTTATGTTGAATTAGCTGTCTCTGAAAATCAACATCTCTACATGTGCAAGTGCACAGCTGGAGGATCTGTTCTTCTGAAAAGGAAGAGCTGAAATAAACCTGCCCGTTTCTATGCTGAAACAAAAATACCACCCAGCCCTTTTCTCCGAAAATTACTGACACATGATACTGATTACTGACACCTCCGACACGTGGGTGGTGCTGAGCTACCAGTTTTCTCTTACCGAGTTGCTGGAGCCTGGATGCTCCTTCCGTTTAGTCTCTCAATCTTGTACTCAACTCCTTCAATGATGACACTGGACTGCATGCTCATCTCAGGCACCTGTTTTACCATCTCATCCTCTTCTGCCTCTTCCTCCAACAGAAGGGTACGTTTCTGCTGCAGTTTTCGAGCTGCCAAAATAAAACAGACTCATACCACAAAGCACTCCCACAAGGACACAACTTCAAGGCAGGTCCTTATGCTTATCATCCCTGCAAGTCTGTGCTGTTCTAAGTCCATACTCTCTCCACAGAAGCCTTTGTTTCTCCTCCACTGCACTAATGCTTCAGACGTAACAAACTCTACACCAATCCCTCCGTCCCTCCTTCCTTATTCACTAAACTTCCATTTCCGAACAGTTTATAGAAAAAATTTCCAACAGTTCATCATGTTGAGTGTACTCATCCTCAAACTGAAAGTTGTGTGCAGACTCTTCTGCCCCTTTCCCCAGAATGGACAGCCCTAGGAATCTGCATGCACGTGTTGAGTCTGATCTTCCCACTTGCCTCCTGGAGGGACCAAAGCCTGGAGTGCTAGTGACAGACCTCCACACAAGGCAAAGGACTGAGGTGACCATTAGGCACGCAGACTAATAGGTCAGAAAAGAATCAGGGACAAAAAGGGGCAGAGAGCAGGCTGCTCTATGCAGGCTTGTATTCGGCAGTCAGCTGGTTGCCAGTGGTGTTCCTCAGGGCTCCTTTCTAGGGGCAGTTCTGTTCAATATTTTTATCAACGATCTGGACGCAGGGGTTGAATTCACCATTAGGAAGTCTGCTGATGATACTAAACTAGAAGGTGCTGTTGACTCTCTCAAGGGACATGAGGCCTTGCAGAGGGATTGGGCAATCATGAATTTAACAAGCACAAATGCTGGATTCCGCACCTAGGACAGAGTAATGCTGGGCACAAGTATAATTTGGGAGATGCCATGGGCAACCCTGTGTTGCTGCATATCAGCCTGGGCGACTTACAAAGAAACGTTATCATTTGTAATAGCTTTTTAAAACTTTATTGAAGTGTTCACCAACTACAGGAAACCCTGACACCACAGCACTTCCACCAGCCCACGGAGTAACAGTGGAACATCCACTGAACTCCTTAACGTTCACTTATTTCAAGCTATTACCAGGCCTTATGAATAACCATTCGTGGGCTTTTGGATGTGCTGGATTTCTGGTGTGTGTGCTCTCTCGTGCCTCCCACAGAGAAAGGACTTGCTTAACAAGCCAAATTTCCCTGCACAGATCCCAACATACCTTCCTCTTCTTTCATTTTCTTCAGGTCATCCTCTCCTACCAAGGAAACACGCTTGGGAGGCTTATCCATCTGCTGTTGCTTCACCTCAATTTCAAAATACTTCTGCCTCTCGCGGAAGGACCTCTGCTCAGGGCTGTGCAGTCCACTGGGGCTGTGCATGGCCACCTGCGAGAGCCACACCGGCACTGCCCAGAGCAAGCGAGCCGAACCTCCCTCCCCACATCACCCCCAGTGCGTGCCCCACGCCTGCCCCCGCCGCGACCCTGTCTCCACATCCACAGCCCAGAAAGCCTGAACCTCTGTGAGTGCTCAACCTACTTCCAGCTCCAGCCAGCCATCAGAACTCACCTCCGGGGCAGCTTTGGGATTCTCTGTGCTGGTCTGACCAAGCAGTTCCTAGAAACATAGAAAAACAGGCATGTTCTAAAAAGAAAGTTTCCTACCAGCACTCCTGCCCTCCAGCCAAGAGTCACCAATGCCACAAAAACAGCAGCAGTCCTGGACATTAGCTGGTGGACTGGTTCACAAAACAGTCCTAGAATTAACACAAGACAACATCACTTTAGGCTCAGCAATCCTGAGTAATAAGAATTTATGTTAAATTGAGGGCTAAACAGAAACAGATGGATGGTGGCGACTTTTAAAAGCACAGAAACTGAAAAACATGGGGAAATAGATGAAGAACAGGAGCAGAGGGCTTAGATTATGATGGAGGAGACTTGGACTTTCTTTAAATCAAAGATGCAACTATCAAAAATTTACTTCTAAGAAGTGGAAACACCATCAGGAAAGAAATAAATCTGTATTTACCAGAATAAATAACAGAATATTGTATGATTAGAATTACAGGGGGCAGGAAAAGAAATTGATGCACAAAATCCATCTGTGATTCAGAAATCAGTAAGGATAAAATGAGAACTGCCAAGAAGTTATTTAAAATATGGAAGTTTTTTAATTATACGAATGAAAAGGAACCACAAGATGAGAACAAGTAGACTACCTTCAACTTTATTCACATTCCAAACACTAGCAGAGTTTTAATTTTGTATATGGAGCACAATAACAGAGAAGGGAAGAAAAAAAAACAACCAAACAACAAACCAAAAAACTTCTAGCTAAGAATCAAATGTCTGGAAATAGAAATTATTGCTGCTAACACAGAAGAAAACTTAAGAGCTCAATACACTCACCTGCAGGGACAAGATAATCACTGTTCAATTCTGAATGAAATGACTTGTGAAACTGCAAGTCTGACAAGCACGGATTTTTAATTGACTTATTTAATTGGGTGGCAGTTCCTGTCTAAAAAATAGCTAAGATACCCTTAAAAAATCAAGAAGCAGGCAAAAGCAATTTGAACAGTGGAGCTATCAGCCTGTTCAATTTCAACAGGACAAATATTCAGGAATTAATATAGTTAAAACAAAAATAAATAGCAAATATTACAATGGAACAGGTGCAATGAAGATTAATCTAAATCCTCCTTTGATAATATAAATAATTTTTGAAACAAAGGAACTGCATAGATTTGTCTTGAGACTTCAAAGAAGAGTTTTGTGACCAACGTTGCTTAACATTTTCATTGACAAATTCGAATCAGAAACCAGGAAGGTGTGAATAAAATTTAAATTACAGAATACAGATTCACAGAAATGCAGAGTTGTCTGAGACCTCTGCAAATTATTTAATACATCCCACTCCACTGAATGGGGACAAGCATCGTCAAAATTCAAAATAGCTTGGAATATCATCCTGCAATGGCAGGTTCATTTGAGCAGAATGAAAAGAATTTAATAGTGCAAAATACAAGGTGATCGACGTCAGGATCAGTAACTGTTTCTTAAACCACGATACACCAGCCAGAGATTATGAAGTTGGAGAAACTGTCTGTGTGCAAGGTACAATCTGACTCATGAACTCAGGTCATCTGGTGGGTCACAGATGCTAGAGCCAAGTTCCACTTCCTTTTCATCCTGGACTTAGCTAACAACTTTCCTGAGCTTCTACTGACAGTCATTTAACTGAGTAAATCAGTCTATAAAGCTAAAATGGCTAAAAATCAACCCTACACACAGTAAAAAAAGACTTGTGACCCATACTAATTTACTGAACCAGATCAATGTAAGGCCAGATGAGCACCAAGGCAGGACAAAGTAGACAGTGGGAGGACAGGATTAGCTTAGATATAACACAAAATTGCTGTCACAAGTCAGTGCAGAATAGCCGTAACTCCCAGTATAGCATGATTATGAAAAAGGTGAGTGTGATGCATTGACATGTAAGTAAAGGTATTGTCTATTAAGATTCAGAAAGAAAGAAAAAAGAAAGAAACAAGCAAACAAACAAAACAACACTAGAAAGAATCTGTGAAATAGGGTATCACATTTGCATCAAAGATGTTCAGCAAGAATTCAGATGGGAACAGGTGAAAAGGAAAGCAGTACGATGATTAAGAGAACTAAGGGTCTTTCCAAACACCAGGTGTGAAAGTTGATTCTTCAGTTTAGTAAGCGAACTGATAGTATGACTGTTCATAAACTGACAGCTCCAGAAATCTCGCGTAAGTGGAGTGCTGCCGTGCATAGACACAGGCTCTCGAGGAAGGACAGGCAGGGAAGACAGCACGGGCGATGCCTCAACAGCACACTGAACGCGGGTCAGGACAGTGCCTTTGCAGAGTAAGGGCTGGCCACATGCTGGACTGCTGGAGTGCAGGCAGCAGGTCCAGGGAAGCGATCCTTCCCCTCTGCTCAGCACTTATAAGAACAGTGTGCCCGGTTCGGGGCTCCCTGGTACAAGAATGCCATTAACAAACTGCAGCATATCAAGTGGAAGACCATCAAAATGATTTAGGGGGCTGCAGGACATGACATTTGAAAACAGCCCCAGAAAACTGTGCTTGTTCAGCCTGGAAAAGAGGAGGCTCAGGAAAGAGGGATCTAATTCCTTTATTCAGTTTCCTAGAGGCGGGTGACAGAGCACAAGGTCAGACTTCCCAGAGGTGCACAGCAAAAGGATGAGAAGCAACAGGACACAAGTTGCAATAAAAGAAATTCTGATAAAACATATAGAACACTTCACAGCAGAGATGGTCATACACTGGAAGAGGTCGCCCACAGTGACCTTAGGATCTCCATTTTTGGAAATTCAGAACTCAAGTGGACTGGGCCTGAGCAACCTCATACAACTTCAAAGGTTGCCCTGTTTTGCATGAAGGACGGAGGCAGATGACCTCCAGAGGCCTCATCTAGCCTGAACGGTTCCATGACTCCAATACATGGAGTGGAGAAGGAATAGTTCCAATTAAGTCAAAGATCAAAATCTAATAAAAAATTCCCCAGAACAGGTTTAGCCTGGTCTTGGACTCTGGAAGTTTAGAGAGTTTCTTTATATCAGAACAGCACTGTTATACAACAGCATCTTAATGTCCAGAAAGAACAACAGCAACATGAAATTCAATGAGCTTTTAGGACTTGATATGTTTATGGACAGGACTCTGCAGGGTGACCACAACATGAATCGACTTCAACTTTCAAGGGGACCTCAACACGTCCCTCCTTCATGACAGCTTTCTTTGGAGGAAACAAATCACTACCTCCTTCCTAGTCTCACACTTCCCTCACTCACCTGCAATGCTCAATCTTCTGTTTGCACCACTGTTTGTGTAACATCCCCCCCAGCCAGCACTAGTTACCTGTGCCTCAAGCAGAGGGTGTGACAAGGGCACTGCTGCAAAGGTCTTGTATGCTTGCTTGACATTGATGGGGATCTCATCAGGAGAGGGTGGTGACGGTGGCTTTTGCTACAGGGACAAAGACAGATGGTAAATTTAAACACAGATGTTAAAAAAAAAAAAAAAAAAAAGAAAAATAACATGGGGGAAACACAGCACAACTCTCAGCCTGCAAAGCCTGAAGAGTGGACTATACAAGGGACAGCTCCTGCAGCCTTCGACAAAAACATGAGCAGCTTATTGTATACATGCTATATAGAGCAGCACATGGATCACAGCCCCGTTTTATGGTGGAGGAATGATACTTCTGGTCGTACAGATTCTCACTGACTTGACCAGAATTTTGCGACTGATCTCTTGGCCAAGGGGCCACAGTGCTGTCACAGTCCTTAAGGATTTCCACCCAATTCAACTAGCATGTGCCTACTTGAATCAGTGGGCTTCTGGGGCTGCAATAGGATCCAGCTGACAGTTGACTCTAAGACCTACTTTGGTCTGACCAAGTCATATTTAGTTTATTAGAAAATTAAAGATAAGCCCTGGCCTTATCTGGCATTTCTGACTAAAGAGGCCTTCTTCGTGGGAAGGGATCTATTAGTCTCTTTTGGTTTTTGCAGTGACTATTATACTTCTGTTTATAAAATGACTAGTGTGCACTTCTGTGTACTTCAAGGCTAATTGTCACAGCCTCCTAAACCAAACTGGCAACCCATTTAGGGATCTATAATCTGGAGAAGACCTGCCTTTGATCTCTGATTTTCCCTTCACAGAATTCCACTTACTCAGAAATATCTGATAAGGTCCAAGAGGACCCTCCTACTGTTTGTCACTTGTCTTTGCTAGTCTTTTCCTTGCCTGTCTTCCCCATGACCCCTCCAATCACATTCAGGGAGGAAGAAGAGTTAGGATGATGTGCTCAAAGCATCACAGAAACGAATGGGAGTAGGAGGGAAATGACACCACCACCTTCCTTTCTACTAGAGAGCAAATCCCCTGTAGTTGCTCCCTTCCTTCAATCACTCTAGCTGCAGTAAGGTTCAGGTGTTTGGGGTTTATCTTTGTCCTAGACTGAGGCTATACTGTGTTGTTTGATGATGCTCCCTTCTGCATAGGCTAAGTAACAGCACATCAAAATCAGAAGATACTGTAAAATACAAGAATCTTGGCCAACTACGTCGATTATACATAGCTGTCTGTCTGCAAATCAGGTCTCTAATTTGGTATGTTATACAAGCTTCAATAAAATGAGAAGGGCTATACTGCAGGTCTACAAGTCTCCTGTCATGACAAAGACCAAAATACCTGAATCTTTCTCTCCCATCATCATACAGCCCAAGGGAATACGGATCTTTCAAAAATGATAATTTTACAAATCATAAAATTATCAGCAAGATGGTATTGGCTCTTGCTCAAAGATGCAGGACATTGATAAAGGTTCTGAAAGATTTATACCTCAACAGAATGCAACACCTCATAAAAAAGGATCTAAAACTGTAACTGCTCTGGGGATTTCAGCCACAATACAGTTTCAACAATACTAACTTCTTGAATGGGTAAGTGAAGACACCAGGCAAGCTGCTGAGGTTCATCTGTGTTAGAAAAATGAATGGGATGCACTGACCATGACTCGACTGTGAAGAGTGTGTGTTCTTACCCAGGGCATCCAGACTGATGCATAAACAAGACCAGCCTTAGCTAAGGCATATGATCTTTACACTACAAAATCACCAGTGGGAGGGTGTGTTCAGCCAACCCACCATAAAAAAAGTGGTACTTTAGCAACCTAGGGCAGATAGACATAGCTTAGCAAGAAGGAACTGCAGGCCACTTACAGAGTTCTGGATATTGAAGCACAGCTCAGGTTGCTGGAAGGGATTGGGGCTGTCCCCGTCCTCCAAATTATGTGAGGCAGCATTCTGTCGCACTCGGGAAAGAGGCTGAATGACACCTGGTTTGGTCTGCTTGTGTCAATACCACACAACAGGGGGAAAGGCAAAGGAAGGGGGTGCGGGGGGAGAGAGAGAGAGAGAGAAAAGAAATAAGCAGTTAGGGCAGCAAGACGTCTCTGCCATGCAAGACAAAACCATGCATCTCGAGCTCAGTTCCTCAGTTGTGCTGCTGACTCCAGCAACCAGACTGGGAGAGAGAGCCACTGAAACAAACACCAAGCAATGCCTCTGGTGCAAGTATTTCGGACAGGCAAACAGATGAGTCAGAATCACAACAGGACCAAGGGTTACAGAGAATTCCAGGACACAAGGAAGAATCTGCCATACAAGTAGTAGCTGCAAGAGTCAGAGGGGTATGGCATGAGTATGTCAAAGCTTGGAGAACATAAGCATCATGAATGGAAGATGCAGTTGGGAAACATCAGCCAGGAATGAGTATTGGCAAAAGCTGGGGATGAAAATGAACTGAGACCCAGCTAGGGCTCCGATTAGAAATGCAGACATAAGAGCAGAGACAAGAGCCTGAGATTTGACCTCAATGTCATCACTGTTGGAAGCCACGTGGAAGTAAACACAACATCTAATACTAAAGAAAGTAGAAGCAGGAATTGAGTAAGCCAGAAAAAACTACATGAGTGAAATCTGCAAGGGTAAACAGGAATAAAAGCTGCAAAAACGCTTGCAGCAAGTTTTCAAATTGACAATATTTAAGACTTAGTACATTTGTACAAACTTGAGGTGTAGTGGAGGACTGAAGAAGACAGCGTAAGAGCCAACAGTGAGACTTACAGGGCTGTAACTGAGCACACAGAGAAGGAAGAGGCAAGCTCTATGTGCTGCAGAATGCATGGGGACACTACAATAAGGTCTCATGGCAGATGTACTTACTGATTTACTGTCATCCTGTGATGTAATGAAGTTAATGGAAGCCTGAAAACAGATATAGAGGTGTAAATTTGAAGTCCATACAGGAAGCCTTTAATTTACAGTGCTCCATACACAAAGAAATACAAAACTGCCAACCTCTCCCCTGCCCCGCCGCCCTCCCTGTACAGGGAAGATCCCCCAAGTCCCATAATAACCCCCACCATACCTTCCTCATGCAGGGAGCAGTCCAGAGCTCACCCACAAGAGCTTCTCCCAGTTCCTCAGCTATGTGAGAAGGCTTTCACAACTCTCTCTGCACATCTGTGGGCACTGACCCCCACCGCCCCCCTCTCTGCTCCAGCTCAGTTGGTCCTGGCCCTTGTTTACACCCCTGCCCTCTGCACTTGCTACTGAGCTTGAGCAAAGCCATCAGCACCACAGCTTCTCTGCCAGGAAGCGTTCACAGATGCCATCTCAGCAGTGGCTAGCAGGGAGCAGTCTCCCGTGCCCTGGCCTGCCGCCCCGGGCGCTGCTCTCTGCGGCAAGCCCTCGGTGCGCACCAAGCCCAAGAGCCAGCCGGGGAACGCGAAGCCGGAGGAAGGGGCGAAGAGCAGCAGTGCCGGGTGAGAGCAGCACAGAGCAGCAGCGCACACTGCACACCAACAGGCACTTACAAAGCGGGTCTCCCTGCCTGGCAGGTGAGCAGGCCGAGGGGCTGCAGGCGTCTGGAGAGGGGCAATGCCAGGGAGGATCGTCAGGGAAGAGAATGGGAGAGAAAACGAAGAGACTGGGTTTTCTGTGTAAGAGGCTGAGACGAGCACCTTTCCCAGCACAGAGACTGCAGCCATCCAGAGCTGTCAGTGTCCCCACGCAGCTCCCTGCTGCCTGCCATGGAGAAAGCCCCTCTGCTCTCCTTGGCACGCACACACAGACCCACCACAAACACCACCTTCCTCCCCCTGCCTGCTTCCTCCCCCACCAGAAGCTCACAGAACTCAAGGCCAGGCAAGACCATCATGATACCAGTCTCAGGACAAAGGATTCAACTTCTCTCCGTAATTGTCTGAGAGCTCTGAAATAAGCCTATAAATTCTGGCTGGACTACAAGATGTCAAGCCCCAAGAATTTACGTTAAAAAATAGGTAATGGCAGAGAATTAGAGATGCAGTTCATTGGAACTTCTACTCTGGAGCAACAACCTGAAGGTCAAGTGTCCTGAATTCCCAGAACATGTACAAGCCACAAAGCTAGTGATTGCCCTGTGTCCTTCAGTCCTGCCTGTTGGACCTGTTTATCTAATCTGTTATTTTTATAATCTGCTCACAGTATTCAAGGTGAGGGCGCACCAACGCTGATAGATATTTTATCTTGACGTTAGATATCTCTTTTCAGAGAACTAGATCTACTAGATACAGTCTTACCTGACATGCAGGAGACTGCTGTGGAAGGCTTTGGTCCAAAAAGTATTGAATCATGTAAATGTGACAGAAGGATCATATACAGAATGCAGGGTTGAGAATGCCACTATTAAGGCTAACGGCTCAGCATTGCGACACCAAGGCATCTTTAAGAACAACTGCCAGAGTCACCAGTTCATAACGGCCATAGATGAAGTAAAGAAAAAAAGCCTCAAAAAAAAAGCATCAAAATGACACATGGACTAGATCTCAGAAATGAAAACAGTGAGCAAACCTGCTGATGACCTTAAAAGGCTAAAGTAAAGGACAAAGTAATGAAATTGGTTATAAATGCTTTAAGATATTAACAGAATCTCTCTTGGCATATGCACCTCTGAACAGAGGGATAAAAGAGAAAAACAAGAAAAAAGCTCTATAGATCATTCAATATCTTGGTCAAGCTACAGAGGATTCATGATACAAAAAACCTGAAGTGACAGAATAGACTACAAATTACCGCAAGTGCTACATAACAGAGAGTTTGAGACATCCAACTTAAAATTATGAAGACAAATGCCTGCATCTGCAGAAGTGCTCCTGGGCTGCTCTTAACTCCATAGAACGCATTAGTGAGATCTTGTTTATTCTTCTCAGAGCCCACGGAGGAGAGAACAAACAGTTTTATGTGGAAAGTTTCCACTGTCAGAGCAGCGACTGCTGTAAGAAGACAAAGTGGTCACCGTTGCCACAGGAATTCGATAATGACAAACTATTAGACTCTAAAGACAAACAATTTATCATTGAGCAAGCCCATCCTGAGTTAGGAGAGCAGATGACATTATAGCAATAGGGTTGCTAGTGGCAAGGACAACAGCACTGAGCCTCCAATGCCAAAACAGTGATAAACAAAACCATCAGGGGTACTACTAAAGTTGCCTATGAGAAGCTGGGACAAGGGACATTCCATCCAAATACTAGTTTGAAAAAACAAATTAAATCAATCACAATGAGTGATAGTCAAATATTGGAGCTGGCACCTAGAAAGATGTAGACTTTCCATCTCTAGAGGCATTCAAACGTTAATTGGACCTGGTCTTCAGTAACCTGATCTAATTGGACCTGCTCTGAATGTGGTCTTCAGTAACCTTCCATCCTAAACCATTCCATGAGCAGCTGCATGGCAACACTGTAGGATTTGGGCTTCTTTTTCAATTGAGAGCTGAGGATCTTTAAAAACAGAGCAAATTAATATCTAGATCTCTTTCTATTGTAGAATGAGGAGCATCATCCCGACCCCATTCCTTCTGGACAGAAAGAACCCAATCTCAAAGAAAATTTGTACTTCTTGTAATATGAAAACTTACAGACAAACAGCCTAAAGTAAACCTCTGATCAGTATGCAATCACTGTCAGAAAAGTAATTAAGTAAACATATGCAGCTGGAACAGAAAGTTCAGTATGCAGCCACTGTCAGCTGGAACAGAACGTACTGAAATATTACTACAATGAATAGTATTTTCTAATCTTATTGTGTCTCTGGTGGTCACTCAGTTTCAAAGGATCTAAGAATTGTGGAAGATGCAAGATAAGCCAAGGAAGCAACAGAAGATGGATTGAACTGTTGCTCACAATAGCTCCACTGTCCTATTTGCTGCTCCCAGCCACATGGTCCTGACCCTTCTCCAGAGTAAAGTGTTAATCGTCACCTCATCCCAATTCATCTCACTAAGCTGAAGTAACCTAGCAAAAAAGCAGACAGCTTTAGTCCAGCTTAGAGAACTGAAATGTCTAAGCTAAAGATCAGGTAAGAACCAGAGCTAGTAACACCAAACAGCTGGAGAGCAGTTGCACTCCAAAAGGAATGCAACAGAGCACAAGGTATAATTTTCAGTTCGTTCCAGCCCCATAATATAAGAAACAGTAACATGTAATGACTGTGAAAGGAAAATTTAAAAAAATCCATTTAAGAGTATTTAACTTCAAAAGGCTCGACTAACTTGTGAAACCTACTGCCACAGGATGAAAAGTGAAATCAAAGACTTAGCAAGATTTTAGAAAAGATCAGAGTTGTTCTGAGAAATAAGAACAGCTAGTGGAAATAGGTAAAGATTACAAAATAAAAAAAAAAAAATCAGAAGTTACAAGAAATAAAGAAATTTCCCATTTCAGAGTGTAAGCTAGCCTCTATGCAAAGAGTTTTAGAAAATCATTCCCTAGGAGCAGGCTAACCTATAACTGCTGCAGGATCCTTTTCTTCAGACCAGCTGATGTGGGTGGCTGGCGGCATCACAAACAGAACTAGGGACCTCTCTGGGAGACTGAGTAGCGACGATTTACAGACCTGAGATGGTTCTTCACATCCTGACTTCTCCATTTCTTCTGACGTATCAATTGCCAGAATTAAATAGTCTCTGTATCCCTGGATACTCTCAAGGATGGAAATCACATTCAGCTTCCTCTGCCCTGCTGCGGTCTTGCCCTGGAAGCATGCCTCCCTGCATTTCCCCGTATTACCTGTCCTGGGAGCAGTCTCACCTGCTGATTACTAGGAGAATAGGGGGTTTCACGCCTGGAATTTCCTGTCCCAGACTCGCCTGCAGGAGTCTGAAAGAGAGAAGACAAAGCTAGTCACTGTACAGCAGCAAATTCCATGCTTCTCCCTTAGCAAGGAGAGCACAGACATCCAGCCTGAGGCCAACTATGGGCCACCTTACCACACAAAAGCAGTTAGCATTGGGCTCAACAGCAGCTATCATATGGCAGAAACTTGCAAAAAGTGATAGAAACAGCAAGGGAATGACAGGAATGACATTAAACATTGGAACTGAGATCATATCCAAATGGCCTGCAAGACCAACTGAATCACGTTAAAGTCCTCTGCCTTGTAAGACATCCCTGGGAATCCTCTCCCCCTAAATTCTCATTAGCCCTCAACAGACTACGCCACAGTCTAGGCAAACAACCTTGTTGTATAGACACCAAGCAAAAAAAGCCACTCCCAACTGAAAGGAGACAAAACTCATCCCCAGCCATATCCACTGTCATCGGCCTACTGGCAAGACCTCTACAAGTAGCCCAGTGCCTAGGAAAGACAGGGCTCGCACCCCTTCCACAGGAACCTATGATCACCAGTGCTCAGGCTGAGCCAGTCTACAGCCAGTCCCAACAGCTACAAGAAGGAAGCAGTCCCAGTAATTACTTGCAGTCTGTCCGCAGGATTAAGGAGCATGATTTAAAAAGTATTTGAGAGGCCTAAAGATGGAAATGGGTCACGTGGGATTTAGAATACCATTTAACCAAGTCTAGGGTTCCGCATTCATTAATACCATACCCACACACTACTGAATCATGTTAATGTGATTCAAGTCAGCCTTGGGCAATTGCACTTCTACTGACCAAGCCAGGGGATGGGATCTGAAGTTTGTATTGGAGCACAGAAAACATCTGATCCTTCTTAGCACTGTAATGACAGAGACTCTGGTAGTATCAACTGATCTACTTTCATGCCTTATTGCTCACTCTGCTTCTGGCTACTGCCTTTCAAGTCTTCCCATGTGCCAGCACATGCAGCTTACCAATCCACCAAGGAAGGAGCTGTTCTACAATACTGTTTTTCAGGGAATTCGGGTCTGTAACCCATCTGACACATGACTGCTCCAGTTCTGGTGTCAGCATACAGGAGGAGAACCATACAGACAGGGGGAACAGATTCCTTTTGCCAGTAACATGGAATTAGATTATCTCCAGCTAAGTGTGATGCCCACCTCCAGACTGATGACAGCTGATTTGGCATAAAGTCTGCCTTCAGAAAGGGTCAGTACTTTGTGACCACTGCTTTTTCAAGCTCTTGAACTCTAAAGCTGGATGTCTGTAATATCCAAACCCCAGTCTTTGACTTTCAATATAATGAGAGGTTACAGAGATTCAACTACATGCCTTGCTCTATGCTTATCTGCCTGCACATCTGTAAAAAACAAATTCTCACCAAGGAACTAGGCTACAAACACCTAAGAGAACTACAGCTGGGTGGTTTTTTGTTTGGTTGGTTTTTCTTCTTTGTGTGGGCTGTTTGTTTGTTTTGCTTCTCTTGCTTTTCAGATCTTCTGAAAGTCTGAGAAAGGAAGAAGAGGAGAGTGGTGTGGTGCTAATACGGAACATAGTATTTTTGGGTCTAGTCCTTGCTCTGCCACAGGTTTCATGTGCAACAGTGAGAAAGTTAAATACAGACTTCCCAGAGCAAAAAGCAAAGGCTAGGTATATTGAAACGTGTCACTTCAAGGAACAGCATGCCCCTGGGCTGCAGATTAACTATGTCAGCTATACTGCCTCTTAGTTTTCAGAAGTCTAGAAACAGCTGAGTTTGTTCAGGCCCAGATACATAGGTGTGACACCACCACCATTCTTCTACAAGCCCTTCCAACTCTCCACTCTCACAATCAGAGCAGATAGGGAACACCACTGCTCCTAGCCTGACTCCTGCCCACCCCAGAGAGACACTGGGGAAGGTGCCTGATGCCACTGCCTCCCCTCAAAGAAAGGCTTAGCAGTGTCCACACTTGGCAATAACGGGGGTACATTAGTGGCTGGCAGACAATTCCCTGACCGTCAGCGGCTGACAGCCTCTGCACACAAGACTGGAGAAGCACTTGTGTTAGGTGGAACCAGCTCCTGCACAGGCCTCGTGCTGCCTGGCGTCGGGGGTCCAGTACATGCGCAGGGGTTTAGTAGAATGCAGGTGGCCTTAACTGCGTGATTGCATGCCACACATAGCGTGCCATGGGACTGCTTGCCTTGGAGTAAAGGTTGGTCTTCAGCACTCCCCCCCTGCCATAGCCGAGGGGTGGGCCCCCCAGGCAAGCCTTGCCTGCTGCTTTCCCCTTGCGGTTAGCCACCACAAAGGGGTTCTCACTGAAGAGGATCGGCTGAGAGTCGATCATACACTCTTGCTCTGGCGTCTTTGGCATCTGGTCCTGGGACAAGGGACAACCTGTGGGATCCTGCTCGTCTAGCTGGGGCTTTTCTGCCCTGCTCGTGCACTTGTCAGGTGATGCAGGGTCCTGAGGAAGGCCAGCCACGCTTCCGATGATCGGGCCTGCAGCTGTGTCTGGGTATGAATCCCGGCTGTCCTGTGCCACTGGCAGGGACAGCACAGCACAGTCGCCCTCCATTCTGGAGCTGGCCGCCTTATACTGAACAAGCTGAGAGGAAAACAAAAGGATCAGAAAGAAATAAGGAGAACAGAGTAAAGGAGAGGAGGGAGAAAATACTGAGCAGCTGCTGATGCTGAAGGATAGGGGAGAGGAGAATTCCAGTATTAATGCCCACACCACCACCCCTTCTCTCTCTACTCTACCACCAATCTTGTGAGCCCAAATGCTACTTCCAATAGAGGACCTTGCTGTCGGCATGCAATACATACACCAAGTAGTTGACAGGCACAAGCACACTCCCTGTACCTTACCAGCTCTCATACACATTCCAGCCTGCACTTCAGAAGCTCACCAGTAACACTTCAGCTCTCTAGCAAAACTGATTGCCTGCACAAGCACACATCCTCTCCCACCTCACTGCAGCACATTCTCAGTTCAACTCCGTCACACAGTCAAACACCAGTTGTCTCACTCCAACATACTTTCAAGTAGTACCAGCATGGTCACGCAGAGTAAGACCTCTCACCTCATTCCAGTGCATTTTCATAGTTACAGTTATCATCATATTGCCTACCACATGCATTTCTATCACACCTGCATGAGCAAATGGCCCCACTTCATCAAAATACACACCAACAAGTAACAGAGCGTTAAATAACAGCTAAAAGAGCACAGATCCCTTTGAGCACTCTTACTGAAGGCAGGTCTGAAACAGAGCTCCAGTTCTGCCTAGGCAAAACTATACCCATCCAAGACGAAGCACTGACCTTTCCTCTTTTAAAACTATAAAAGAGAGATTGTTACCCCAGTCAAAGCCTTCTTCAGGGAAGCAGAGATAATCAGAGAGCAATGATCCAATCTCCTTCTACCCAAGTGCCTGCCGAGGAGCAGAAAGACCTCCTCTGCTTAGAGCACTTTCTCCAGCTCCTGTGTCATGGCAGCATTCACAAAAATAGCTCTCAAGGGCTGGGTGGGCTGGTGACTACAATGGCAGCTGAGAGGCTCAGGAATTTCTGAGGCCCTCCTCTAACCCCTCAACCCCAACCCAACCTAACGCAGTGCTTGGCAGAGCCCTGGCTCATATCATGTTTCTTCAGACAGTGATGCCTGTGCTACACTTAGAAATTTTGCTATTGTAGCTATGTGACTTTCCAATATAAAAAAACTCTACCAAAAGAAACTCCGAACAAAACACCCCTAAATTCCACCCTTCTTTTCTCAGAGTACCATAAACTACACTATCAAGAGCTCTAGCACACAAAGTTATGCAAGGCAAAAAGTGCCTTTGGGAACATTAGTTGTTCATTGGGGATGCTGTAATGAAAACACTGCTGGCAATCCACCACTGCAAAGTGGGTTTGTCGGTCCTACAGCCAGCCCCTCCAACACCACTGCCGCTTGCCCTTGCAAAGCAGAAGAGCAAAAACACTGACTAAGCCAGGTCCCAGGTGAATCCCACCACCAAGGCCTACTTTGCTTCGCACAAAGGGAAAAAATAAACAACACTTTTAGGGCACTGTGGAGATGGGCATCTCAGCAAGACTGCATGAAGTCCATGGGGAGCATCAATCCCTATTTTGTTCATGAACATGACTGGAAGGGAGCTTCATCTACCCCTCTCTTTAATCTCCAGCACTTCTGCTGCAGCAGTGTATTCCAGTGCAGGATGCCTCGCTCCCTCTACTTCACAGTGGGCTATTTTTATCAGACAAGCAACAATTTCTATTTCAAGTAAGCAAAGATTTCAGCAATGCAGTATGCTTTTCCCAGCCTTGCCCCTGTCACTCCCCAGTCTAGTAGACAGGCCAATCATGTTTTACCCTGCATCCTCCAAGGCAAAGACAGAAGAAATGCATTTGCAGTTCTGATCCATCACTTTGCCCCAGACACTGAAACAAATCTAATTTTAAATCTAATGAACAAGTACAGAGAAAGAATTAATGGCTACAAATTGAAGAGAAATAAGAGTCAGACTAGAAAGTACAGATTGTTAATTAACTAACCATGGTGACACACTACTGAGTGATGTAAAGTCTCTGTTTGTTATAGTCCAGAAAGCAAAACACGATTTTAAATGTTTGCAGTGGCTAGATGCAGTCATTCATGGGTATGGTTTTCAAGCTTGTACTATGCAGAAGACACAGACTATAATAGATCTTTTATTGCTGTGACGGCAGTATCCAGACACTGTAGTGCACTGGGTACTCTGCAGACATCAACTTACTGAGCAGCTGGCACAGCCGGTGGGCATCACTGAGAAGAGCATTCTTATGCAGCTTTCAAGTGGAATTTGTCAGTTGGGGTTTTAAAAGTATGCAGACAAAACAGGCTCACATCTCAGTAAGCCTTTGTTAAATCTTGCTCACAAAAGGACCAATACACATTAATAGAGATTAATCCAAGAGAGACAACTATCTGCTCCTTTCTTTAGAGGAAATCCTCATGACAAATTCCACCCGCAATCTACAGTGGTCACAACAGAGGTCTGCACTTCCTCCTGTTCAACAGCACGAACAACAGGCCCTGCACCTCTCTTGCAGGAACTATATGGCAACAAAAGATATGCAAACACTGCTTAGAGGAGAATATACGTGGTGAGAAAGTTGGCCCAGACACAGGAAGAAAGAGAAAAATGCTTGGGGAACTGGGCAATAGTATTACTCATCTTAATCCAGTCAGACTGTCTGGAGATAGAAACCTGTTAGTTGAGCCGCCTGCTTTTGTGCTGGCTGGACTGATCTGTGTGAGTCTTCCAGGCAGTCACCAAACAGGCAAAGTGCAGCTCCTGAAGGAATGCCAGAACCTTGCTGTCCTTGAAGCCTGTATCTCCCTGCACTCACAGTCTAGGCAGATGTATTTTTTTAAACAGAGCAAAGACAGGGCTGGGCAAATGACAGCTGGAAAAAATAAACATGGGCACCAATTGGGCTTTCCCCTGAAATGGGACATTTATAGATGCCGCCCATACACCCTGGCATTCCAGTGTGTTCAGCTCCACATTCCAGTGCCAAGCGTTCCTGGGCTTATATAGACTGCTAATGCACAAGTTCCCAAATGCTGCTCTGCTCTGGACAACAGAGGACTGTTCAGCAAAGAGGCAGCTGCTTGCATGGGGCTGGATCTCCCCTTGTTTCCAGCTACTAAGTTACACTAAGAGATGCTAAAAATATGTTAAAACTTTTCCTGATTACACTTTTCTGTGTGAACAGCTGGGAGAAAAAGCTGGGGAGGAATAAAATGAGACAAAGCCTGAGACAAAGCAGGGCACTAAGCAGTGTGAAATCAGAAAAGTAAAAGAGCCTGAAGTCAAAGAGAGGATAGATGAATAGGAGAGGAGACCTGGCTGGATGGAATGAGATGGAGACAGTAAAGGTAAAAGAGATAATCCCGAAACAGCAGAATGGGAATGCAGAATCTGATGATGACAGCAAAAGGTGATCTTGCTGCAACAGGAGGAAAAGAATGGAGGTGAATACTGAGGATGTGTGTGAAGGTGCAGGCAGAAACCCAGTGGAATAGGTGTGATGCAGGGAAGATAAAACATGATCGAAAGAAGCAAAGATGGAGAGGTGAGGTGAGATTTTAAACAACACAGGAGAGACAGATGACTTTGTAATCTGTGAAGTTTGTGAAATCTGGATTTTCTCTTGGCTGAGCTGCCACTACGTATCAGGGACTGAAATGCAGGTCACAGGGGCAGGAGTATCCAAGGCTGTATCAGGGCTAAGTCATGATATGCAATCACTGCCACCTTGCCTTTTGTAGTCCTAGGTGGATCCTGACTTTCTTTTAATACTTTTGGTATCAGCACACTGCATCCCTCCTCAAACACCATCCCACAATTAATTTCAACTAAGTTTTGCACACAACATTGTAATCTTCTGTGTCAGGAAGAATCTTTCCCTCCTTCCTCTGCAGCTTTCAGTAGTTGCTTCCTCCCATGATAAAACCCCTGTACACTCCCATTCATATGTATCCTCCTCTCCTGCTGGGCTGTTCTTTCTGCCTTGTTCAAGACATGTCCTTTTGCATCTTGGTAATTATACAGGGCACCTCCCTTTCCAAAACAGAAAGCAACCTGGCTCTGCTCTTCTCATTTTCTTATTCTAATCATTCTTTTGTGACTACCTCCCATTTCTGAGTGTCACAGTCTAGCACAGTTCTGCTTCCCAGTTTTCCTCTGCAGAGAATATTGTCATCTCACACCAGGGCACAAGGAGGGGGCAGATAACAGCACAACCACGGCTTCTCCCACACAGGGACCCACGTCTCAACAGCCCCTCACTTACAGTGCGATTGACTCTCTGTAAGCCACTGCTGGGCAAAGCAGCCAGGGTCCGATAGTCCAGTCTCAAAGGTTCACTGGTGATATTCTGGAGAGGGGCAAGGGGGGGAGCAAAAAAAAACACAAACACCAGGAAGAGATCAGGCCAGAAGTCAACTAAATCAACTGGAAAGAGCAATTAAAAGGAAACCACCCCTAGTAATAACCAAGGCCTTATTGCTAAACTCTGCAGAAAGTTCCCATTGTGTGGAAATGAACCTGAAATTGTTCCAAACACAACCACGGGGGCCCATGACAGAGGCCAGGCTTGAGAAATACTGCAGAGAACATGTCGCTCTGTGCCCTGGTCACCCACTGGTGCACAGATCCCCACCATTCCTCCTGCCCCCACGTGCACACATCCACTCCCCTACAGGGAGAGAGGAGAATGTGACATACATACCAGTTTTCTCCAAAGAGCATCCAGAAAAGTTTCCAGTCTGGATCTGGAGACATTTGAGAGTACAAATCTACAACTCCTCTACAGTATCTTTTCTCAACCTTAACTCACCCTCATTGTATAATTTCGTTTGATTTTGTTTCCCATTTGCATTTGTCTGCCTTTCTAATTCTAGCCATTGTTCTTCACCATTCCTTCCTCAATCATATTACAGATTTCTTCATTTCTGGTATCTTCTCTTATACCCAAAAGTCAAGTCTTTTGGGGGGGCAGAGGGGAAAGTGGAAAACAGAAATTATGGAAACAAACGCTTTTAGAGATTTCTCCAGCCTTCAAGTCCAGTTGCATCCCTTTTCTGCGACTCTCCAACCCTCCCACCATGCTCCTCACCTCTGCCTCCTCCTCAAGTTGCTGCGTGGCTGCCTCCCGCTCCCTACGCATCCACTCCTTCCATTGAGACAGGACAGAGTCAGAGCAGCATCCAAGCAGCACAGGCAAAGAGAGAGGGAAAGAGGTCAGCACCATGCTGGGCAGTAACTCCAGGGGAGGGACAGAGGAGCATGAACAGCATTGGCACCAGGAAAGGGCGAGCAGAAACCTAGCACATACATCGGGCCCAGGGAAAGAGGAGCTAGAATTCTGCATGAGCTTGGTTATCGCCAGCAAAACGGATGGGAACAGACACCCCATATAACACAAGCCAGGGTGTCACCAGATGAGGGGAAGGGAGCAGAATGTCTCTAAGATCCTCAGTGGGGTCAATCCTGGGGAAAAGCAAAGGTTGCTAAAGACCCCCTCCCCCAAACACAGGCTATGTCATCACCAAGGGAAAGAAGAAGATTGCTTATTGCTAGAAGAGACATCTTGACAAAGCACTGACTGGAGAGGCTGGAAGGGAATGGAAAAACAAATCTACAGAGCACAGGCCTAGCTGTCACTAAGGAAAAAGACCTAAAAAAAAAAAAATCACATGCTTGTTAATAGCATCACAGCCAAAAGACTATATATAGAGACAGAAATTGTATAAGCATAAGGCAGGGCTTAAAGTCAGCTGGTCAGCTCTCAGTCATTCAGCACAGCACAGGAATACTGTAAGAGTGACCAGTGACTAATCTCACAAGCCCCAGCTACGGGCTTGCTTCCAAGCTGCAAGAGGAAGGTAATAATATGTTACTTGTCTTAAAGAATTATTTCTGTGCACTTGTACTTTTGTGACTTTTTGCCCAGCATCCATGCTACACAGCAAGGGCTGTGGACAAAAGCAACATCATTCTTCTGTTCTGTTGTGTATTGCAACCCTCCTGACTGCTCCTCCCAAACAGCAGCAACCAGATGGTCCAGAAGTCCCAAGCCTAGGAGGATGGGAGGTGGAAGGCATCTGAGAAATACAGAGGGAGCTAACTGAAAATTCTGATAAGCACCTAGGCCCTTCTCTTCAAAGTTTCTGTGCAATACCACGAGCAAATAATCAGTGTCCCACATCACACCCCCGATCTCCAGACAATAATGAGCAACATGAGAAGAAACTAACACTCCGGAGCATCACAAGACCCAAAGAGATATTTAGGGATATTTAAGCTAAAGCATATTCTGAAGCTGGTTATGCTTATTTTGGACAAGCTTATCTGTAAGGTGAGTGTTCAAGCTGACAGTAATCTTGTATGTGATCCTTCTCTGAGGTCTTAAGAGGGGCAAGAGCACCAGCGAGCCCAGATGGAGCTGCGGAACATTCAAAGTTCATTTCTGACAACATCTTGGGAGCCTGGACAAGCTCTGGAAAAATGACTTGAAAAGTAACTACAGCTACAGAGCTGCGACAGAGAAATGCGCCATGAATCAGTCCATGGAGATTTGGAGTTACTAATATTGCTACTAGAGACCAAATTATCAAAGAATTGAACTTAACAGCCGTATGCAGTGAGTGCAACAGTGTTATGTGAAAACTTCTACAGGACTAACAGTGAGTATAGCAAAGCCAAAATTCTTCTCATTTCTTCAGCTCACAACCTTACTGTAAGGAGACATGTTTGATCTCTATCACTCTTGTGCAAAAGTGAACATGAAACATTGAAGTATTAGAGGAAAGGTCCAAAAATGTTGACACAAATAGTATTCCTGAGGATCTGGCACTGAGGTGGGAACTTCCTTTAGCACTACAATAGCTACCATATAGTGCTGGCTCCATCACTGGTATAAATTTAATCATCAAAACCAGTAACAGAGACAGAATCCCAGTTTCAAGGTCATGCTAAAAGGCAACAGCAGAAAAATGTGTCTTTGTTCTTGGGTCTCAGGCCATGGATCCTGAGACATCAGAGGAGTCTGGAGCATCCACCACAACCTCCTCCTAGCAACCTAATGCAAGGGGCACCAAAAAATATAAGATATTTTAAAGGCACAGGCAATTCTGGAGGGGAGTCTTGGTCTCTGCTGATCACCAGGCTACAGGCATACTTCTCAGACTTGTATGAGAAGAGGTTGGGATAGACATCGCTGTAATTATACTAAGCCCTACTACAGTGAGAGAAAAGGCAGTATATATGGGAATACAGACTTTAGAAGTCCTTAAATACACGTCACTGCAACCTCAGAATGTTGCTTTAAAATCTATCAAAAGTAAAACATCCAAGAAAGATGAACCACGATTACTGTGCATTGTTCAGCCTCCAGGAAGAATAATGGTATTTGTTGTAAGATGCTCATCATTGTTTTGAAATATTGCTGATGGCTGAATGACTAGTTATTACTAAGGGTTTTTTCTTTCAAATTAACCATTTTAATAAAATTTCAAGTTTAAGTTTTCCATAAAAAGCTATCATAATACCATTGGCGCTTTTTAAAATGAGATATGGCCAAGGCTACGTCACCAGTCATAAAGTTTTTTCTGCTTTTTTTCCACAAAGTCTCAGGGCTATTTTTAAGTAATCCCAGCATAAATTTTGGAAAAATTTTTTATCTATCTAAGACTGAACTAATGCAACCCGCTCAGACAGAACAGCATGGTTTTGGGGCCAGACTTGCTCTTGGTTTATCCAGAGGTGTTAGAAATGCTGATAATGACTCATAATACCTGAAGTCTATAGTACCTGAAGAATATGCAAATCTATATGCTACTAACATAAAACTAGTAGGAACACCCTTTGCTGCAACACTAACACTACAAAATCAGGTCTTCTGAAACCATTATACACCACTCTCAGTGCCTTCCTAGGCAAGGAACAAGAGATATCATAGGAAAAACCTAAATCTGATCTAAATTGGCTCTGCTCTGAGCTGAACCAAGTGACTTGTGGAGGTCCCTTTGTTATTATTCATAGAATCATAGAAAAGTTTGGGTTGGAAGGGACCTTTAAAGATCTAGTTCAACCACCCTGAAATGAGCAGGGATGTCTTCAACTAGATCAGGTTGAAGATTATTCTATGAAGTCGTTTCAGTGGAAGAATTCCTATCTAAGTATAGATCTCGAATACCATCAGAACACCTTGCAGATACTTAGGACAGGACTTATTCCTGCACATGCTGACATCAACCTAAGCTGTAGGCCAGCAAAGATAAAGCAAAGCTTCCAAAGGGAGTCTGCAATGCCCTCAACCCTTCTGTCTCTTTACCCCAGTCTTTTGTAAAATCATACCCTGCATAGCCCACTGCAGTCACTGACAAAAGGCAGATTAGGATTATATAAATATAAAATATATATAAATTTAATGATTACACATATATTGTGCCAGAAAGGTCATATGGCCATTTTCTTGTTCATTGCTCTGTCCTCTTACAGTCTGTGCCATTGCCTATTCAAAACCTTGGCTGTTTTTTCCAAAATAAGTAAAATCTCAAGTGTGGACTAAGTTATAAATATCACCTCCATCCAGAACAGCAAACACAACTACACTCCTGTGGGGTGTAATAAATGTAAAAAAGGCTGAGTGATTATGCCTACAGAAAGACCCTAGACAAATATAAGGTATATCTAAATTGGAAACCTGAAGAAATGCCTGCAAAAAGTACACGTACTTATCTGACAGGAAAAAAGATTCCTATTTGACAATACTGAAGAATTCAATTTTCCCTCATCTTCCAAACGAATCTGATTGAATAAGTTACAGTTGCAAGAGGGATAACTAGAAAGCCCAAGTCCTTGAGGGGCTTGACGTCTGCTAATCTATTTCTGCGAAAGGCTAAAATAGTGGGCAGAGATATAAAATTCTCGTAACAAATCAGAAAAATGATCACATAAACTGAGGAGCACAAACTTGGTGATTAACAGCACCACTTCTTCAAATCAGGGCTACTTTGAGCTGTGTGTTCTCAGCTTTGCTCATAAAAGTTCTGTCAGGTCATGGAGTGCTGTACAGAGAGAATTGATTAAATGCGGGACTTCCAAACTAATAGGCCATTTTTCTCAAAGTTGCAGCTTGGCCAGAAAGTACTAGCAGGTAACAAAGATGAACTCTGTAAATAACAGAAGAGTACCATCAAAGAGGTACATAGGAAGGGTATGGCAAAGCCAAAAAGCAGCTAGAGTAACTGAGCAGCGCACTGAAGAGAGAAGGCCCAAAGTCTGTCATAGCACTAACTGCTAGGTAGAAATAATCTGTGGCATTTTGCTTAGGGCTCACAGGCTTGGCAGAACCTCTGTCAAGAACAGATTCTGCTACATGAAAAATCTCTCACCACTTTCTCCATTTCTTCTCTCTCCCATTGAGTTGCTTCTCTCACCATTTCCATCTCCTAGGAGAGACCAAAGTTAGAGCCACTTCACCCACTGCTCTCTCCCCACTTGGAGCACCTGTAACCTCATGAAGATTTCAGAGTCCCATCCTAGAGCATTCCTGATGAAAATGCTGGGACCCGCTAATCCCATAAAAAGGAAGTCCATTACCCGTTACATTGCAGATTCTATGCACCAAGGGAGACAGAGACACCAGAGATTTTGAGAAACTTTTTCCACTCCATAACATTGTCCCAGTTGTAGCCAGAACACCCACCTTCTGAAGGATCTCCAGTTCTTCAGGGCTTAAATCCCGATCGATAGAAGAGATACTTTCCAGGCTATTCTTGCGCCCAATACCAGCAGCAAAAGGGTTTGCAATAATTCCTGGGGACATCTACAAAACAAAAAGGCAACAAAACATGGTGGAAGCCCACAGTATGCCATACAAAAAAATTCCATATCCTAGGCTCACAGACAGAGAGTGCCAAGATGATCCTAGGCAAGTCAGAACTCCTTCACAACTTGAAACCTTATCTCAGCTGTCAATTACTCAAGGAACTTGAGGACTAAGAAAGATGAATTTGAATTGAAACAGGTATAGAAAGGGGATAGGGTGACCAGGGATTGGGTACGTAGTCTAGTGGACAATAAAAAAGTTTACTCGCTAAGCCTTGAAAAAAGAAATCTGAGAAGGCACAGGACTGCTGGGAGTGTTTCCCTGTGGGGAAAGGCAAACACCAGTGAACAGACAGACAATTTACCTTAAATATAACACCGGCACAAGAAAAAACAGGCATAATTAACCTGGAGAGAATAAACTTGAAAACTACGTTTCTAACCAGCACAGTCATGTTGTGAAACAGTTCTATAATCAGCAGAAGTGAGACAGGCTCTAGAGACTACTGCTTTTATGAACTGACAACCACCTCCAGTTCATGTAGCAGGAGACCAGACTTTGAAATCTGGAACCTAAAAAAAAAATAAATCTACAGCAAAAGGTTAGGAAAATCCAGCAATCTTCTGTGAAGAAAGCAGTGGGACCCTTGTGGCACCGGTCACTACGAGGGCACCCTGAACTTAAGCTCTCACCTCAATGGCAGCTGCAGCCTTCGGATCAAAGCCATCACACACGAGCACAAGGAGCGCATCACCCACGCTTCGGAGTATCTGTACTGCTTCTGTATGCGTCATTCCCAGCAAACTCTGGTGATTCACCTCCAGGATCCGCATTCCCACCTTCAGACGGCCATCCCGGGCTGCAGCCCCGGAGGAGCTCACCTGTAACAAATGGGGGGAATCAAGGAATCACCTAAGGAGGTAAGAGAAGACTGGAGAGCCCTTGTATGGGGGCCATCAGGAAGAAGGAATGAGAGAGGACAGCATACAAAGGAAACAGGGAGAAAAGGCTGTGGCTACAAGTTGGGGAAAGTGTCTGAAAGTACTTATATATAACTTATGGAGAGGGTAGAAAAGGGAGAGCATGTACAGTTTGGTAGAGGAAGCAGGTGTGGAAAAAATCTCTTATGGGAGATAAAAAGAATCTGTATTTGAAATGTGTTGTCCCAAGGAAAGAAGCTGCTTTTGTTTTGTCAATGAAGCAGGTGAGAAAAAGCTCTTGCATTTATCTTCACAGAAAGGAAAGTATGATTTTTTTTTTTTTTCTTGGGAGAGACGGAAAATGCAAGCATAGGGATAATTTTTGTGGATAAAGATAAATGAGGCATAAAGACTTTTCACTGTCTTTGTGGTAGAGACAGGCATAACAAATTACACGTCTGTCATTTTCCATCCTTTGGTTCAGAGAAAGAACATGTAACTCCTATTTTCTTTCCTCAGAAAGTCACAAGAACTCATACTTGCCTCACGTACACAAGCTGTCACAAGGGAAAGCAATGACATGCAGCATATTGACAAGGCACATGAAAGTCAGAGATTGTCTTAAAGAGTGCAAGTATCCATATATGTTTGAGGAGAAACAAATATATTGAAGTACATGCTTTGCCACCAGAACAAAGGCAGTAGAGGCAAGGAATTTTGTTCAGTTTTTCCCCCCTTCAGAACAGGGAAAAGAGACTGTAGGACTTGCTGTGGACAGAAAGTGAAAGAAAAGGGGAAAAAATCAAAAACCCAAACACATGCAAACATAAGGCTCAGGAGAAACATGCAAGCTGGGGAAGTGAGGGGGGGGAAAAAAAAGCAAAAAAAATAATTGAACAATGGTAATAGAAGAAGCTACTATCAGGAACCAGACAGAAATACAGGATACAAAATGCCTTACGGAAAGGAACAGAATCACCAAATGGGCATTATTTTTTCTAATGGGAAATAAAAAAGCCTGGAACAAAATGGGATGTATACAGAGTCAAGCTAGATCAGATAGAGACCTTGGTAAACCTGGTATATAGACAGACCTCACTGGGAACATCAGAGACAAACAAATGGCTTCAATTCAAAGGCCCAGTCTCAAAGTCAAAGAACCAACATGACTAGGCTTTACAAAGAGAATTATGACTAGTGCTACTCAAGGGCTTCGCAGAAAGAGTATGTCAATGTCAGGGATCTCAAGCAAAGCCTGTAGACCTATGACAAAAGAATAAGGAGAGCACAAGGACACACAGCAGTGGTGGGGGAAAGACAAGGACATGTAGGACTCATCAAGGTAGGGTGGAGGCAGAGGTAACATCACAGGAAGTAAAGAAAGAAAGGACGGACCACTGCACACCACGTATTACTGGGATCAGAGAGAAAAAAAAACTAAAACCAAAGGCATGGGTGTTTATTGGATGAGAGCTGTTTTGGAGAAAAAAAAAAAAAAAAAACAACAGATAAATGTTTAATAAAGTACCTGTAAAAAGAGGAGAAAAAATGCTGCATGCATTTTTATTTAAAAGGTTTTGGGGGAGGGAAAGCAGCCATGCATGCCTACGCATAATTTCTTCAGGGCTGTAAAGGAAAACATTTAAGTGTGTGTAAGTGCATGTGCATGCACAAAAGTGGACACATGCAGCTGAATGGAAAAAGACCAAGTACTCACATTTTCTTTTCCAGGGAGAGCAAGTGCATAAGTGTGACAGTAGAACACCCAGAAATAATGGGAGGAGGTGAAGTTAATGTAGAAAAATGTCCTTAATGCCAACTGTCATCTGTATTACTGATATGTCACTGAGGTACACTGAGCTATCCCCATTGAGACAGATCATGAATTTCAAATTGCAGATGTAATTTATACTTCTCATGGTATTCAACTTGCAACACTTCATCAAGAAGGTTTTAAAAAAGAAGCAGCAGGTTACAACTTTTTTAAAAAATGACGATTAAGGGACTCAATGGAAATGCAAATTAAGAGAAACTAAGGAGAAAGAAGATATTAATCGGACATCCAAAGAAGAGAAAAATGAAAAAGCACTACTTTGTGTCTCAGTTACTAGAAATACACAGACAAAATAAGAAAAGCAGGAAAAACACTCTGGTTAGAACAGGTAAGAGAGATCAAGCTGAAATAACACAGTTGAAGGGAGAGCAGAAAAGTTCAGTGCTTTGGTTCTCCACAGGCTAAAACAACTACTGTTTAAGAAAAAAAAAAAAGGAGGGGTAATGGGTAAACTAACCCTGCAATGGGGCTAAACTATAAGCCTTCCAAACCCCTAAATGCTGTAACACTGAAGGAGCTAAAACCAAACCTAATTATTAAAAACAATTGTCGGTTACAATAATCTTAGGTTTTCTTTTATTGCTACAACAAATATTGCAGTTGAATGTGCAACTATTACTTTGATAGAGTGAATTGACTCTTGTAAACTTTAAAACTCAGATAAAGAAGTTGTATCTAAGTAATAATGAACGCTGAGTATTCCCTTTCTTTGAAGGTAGCCAATTATTAGAAAGAGTTAAGTGGCAATTATGGGGTGTCCACCATCCAGCAAGGATTATTAAGACCTCTAGAGCTAGAGTAGAATTTATACCCTACCATAGCAGCTAAAGAGGGAACCAGTGGTAGTAATGTGAGCATCCAGAGTCCCTCTTTGGTCGGCACCAAGACCAAATAGTACACCACTTATCACTACGCCCCGTTGCTAATGAGAAAGGGGTGGCAATACTTTCTGGCAAGAGTCAGGAGGAGCATAAGCTTATACACAGTGTATTACTGAAAAGAAAATGTGCATTACTTCTTGGGGAAAAGTGACATGACAAGTAAGTATGCATACAACCAGTCATTTACAAAGGAAAGGGAACAAAATTGCATAAATGATGCATGGCACAGGAGGAAAGGTGAGCAATTCATAATGCTTTCAATGAGAGGAGGAAAGATCATGCATGTCTGAGAAGCAGGAAGGCCACAAGCACTTGAGGGAAGCAACAGGAATGGAGGGGAAAAGGAAAGATGGATGACTACATGTTTTAGAAAAAAAAGCAAGAAAAGAAATGCAAGGCAAAATAAAAGCAAACATAGGAAATGAAAGAAGAAATTCTGTAGCTGTTGTAGAGGAGGAAATCTGAAAGGAAACAGATGTGCCTCATTCAGTGGATGGAGAATACTCCAGGAGAATTGACGTACCCAGTGAAAAGTGGAGAGAGCATATCGAACAAATTCCACCAGGATCACCCTTTTCCCTAGCAGCCCTTGCATGCAACCAAGTTGCAGAGTTAGTGGTCTGGTACCTTAGAAATGAAGATGCCTTCATCAGTGGGATCAAACGGATTTCCAGCATGACCTTTTGCTCCACCCCGGATACTGATGCCCAGCTTTTCTCCTGGAGCTTTTTCAATGCATATTTCCTGTAAGCACAGAAAGGATTTCCTTGTTTCTGGGTCAAGTTCAGACTGGAATTGTTGAGAAAACACTTCTAGTAGCTGGCCATATTCTAAGTACCCTGAAAACGACCTGAGTTAAACCCCTCACTCATTTAGCACAATTTATTCCTTTTGATGAGGCTCTGCCCTTTTCTGTATTTCTGTCTCCTGTTCAGGTCTGGTCTTCATGAAATCGGGTCATTCTCTGATCACAGTATCACCATGGGCATGGCAAGAGACCCTCCACAGTCCTCAACTGTATATATACTTATTACAAGAGACTGGATTCTGCCAAAAGAGAAGGAAATTTCAACCGGAAGTTGGGTTGTATCCTAGTCCCAGGCTTTCAGCTAGATAGGAAACTGCCATCAAAAGTGATCCTTCTGTCAAGAAGAGTGAGATTCCCCCCGTTCTCTTACTCAGAACCTACCTGCATACCAGGTGGTGGCGGATCTCGCCTTACTAGCATAGTCAGCTCCTGGGTGTTTGAGAGCAGGGCATTCACTGCTTCTTGGTGGGTAGCATGGCGCAGGTCAATACTATTTACTTCCAGGATCCTGTCCCCTACACGGAGTCCACTGCGAGATGCCAGTCCACGGGGAATGACCTACAAAGAATCATTAATATTACAATTAGAGAAGGAAATTCCATGTCTCCTTGGAGAGACACTGACTGTGTCCCTAGGCTATACCCTTCAACATCTTCTGAGGCCTGTTTTGATGACTCCCCTCTGCAACCAAAGTTCCCCATGAGGTAACATATCTGTGAACACTGACAAAGAATGAAATGAGATTTGCTTTAAAGTGTCATCTGATATGTTATTATATTCTCATATTAGCATTTACCATCTGAAGCAATCCTGTGTCAGCTTTTCCGTTATTTTGCCTATGACTGTAACCAGAAGATAGTTTTCTCACTCAAATGTTAAACTGCAGGGCTGTTGTTAGACGTGCATCATCTACAACTACCAATGGCCACTGTACCAGGACTGACAGTGTCAGTACAACTCCAGTCCGCAAGAAGTGCTCTGGAAGGGATCTTGAGTGCCTCGAAGTTACTAACCAGGAAACCTAACTTCTATTCCTGGTAAAACAGTAGAGTCAACAAAGAAAGAGTAAGATCTGTGATCATGTGGATACGCAGGGTTTATTGGGAAAGAGTTAGTTTGGCGTTAATAAAAGCAAATCCTGCCTCATTGACCTGCTGAAACACAGTGAGAGAAACAAATGAACATATGAAGGAAGGAATCTGGTAGACGTAACTTCTGGATTTCCAAATGGCCCTTGACAAGGTCTGAACTTAAAGGCTAATAGAGAAGCTGTGTCCACTGGACTGGAGCAAAGGCCATGTTAATGGACCAAAAGCTGGTTAAAGGAGAGGAAACAAAGGGCAGGGCTGGACAGCTGCTGCTCAGGACACAAAAGATTCACTAGTGGGGTGCCTAGAGGGATTGGTGTGAGACTGCTGTTATTCAGCATGCCCAGCTGTGACCTGAAAAAGTTAGTGGGCAGTGAAATCTCCAGGTCTGCAGATGATATTGTGCTGTTTTCAGCAGCCAAATGCCACCCTGGTGGTGGGGAACTTCAAAAGTGGTCAAGAAAACTGGACAAAAAAAACATGGCGTGAGCTTCAGCACAGACAATGTGTCCATGGAAAAACACCATAAACCATGCACACACACCACTGAACTCAGAAACGATAACTTATGGAAGTTCCTAGAGACACTGCCACATGTTCTCTGAAATCATCGGCTCCATATGCAGGAAAAAAAAAAAAAAAAAAAAGCCAGTAAAACTTTGGGGATCATCAGAAAGGGTACTGAGACCAAGACAGACAGAATCACCCACATTTCCAGGACTGTTCAAGTTCTCTGCTCCCACAAAGGCAGAGCAGAAGGGGACACAGAAACTGTGCCACAGACTGTGCATGGATGATGGTGATATGGCACAGGGTAAGGTCAGCAGCACCAGCCGAAGCACCCCTGGTGCTTTAGAGGAAGGATACAGCTTTCAGGGTCCTGGGCCACAGGGAGTGCTTAGAACCTCTCCCTGAGGCTGGTGGTGGCCTCACCAGTGGAAGGTGTGTGCTGATCAACGTGATGAGCTGTCAGGTGAAAAAGCTACAGGATGAGATAAGCATACTGCATAGCATCCATGAAAACAAACAGGAGAGCAACAGGCTCTTTGCAGAAATCTTGCAGAGAGAAGAGTCCAGACCCCACGTTGTATGGAAGAAGGGTCAGCTATGGGCTATGCTCAAACGAACAGCAGGGGCTCCCAAGCTGGGGAAGGCTGGGAGCTCGAGATTGCTGGTAACAGAGGGAAGAGTCCTTCTCTCTACTGACACACATCTAAAAGATAGGTACGGTGCCTTGTAGCAGATGAGGAAAACCAAACTACACAAAAGGAGGCACTGGAGCCATTCCAGAATGAACCCCGTCAGCACCAACAGAAAGTGTCAGGTGAAACGTACTGGAAACCACTTCTGCGAGGGACAGAGGCACAAAGCTGTCAAACAGACCTGACTAGCAACAAGCCTCCTGAAACAGCAGAGGCTGCAACTCAGTATACTGTGAAAGACAGCTAAGTCAGCAGTGTGCCCTTGCAACAGTGGAGCGTGTAACAAAGGAGCTGAGGGAAGTGATCATTCCCCACTAATCAGTGCTTGTGACATTGCATCTGGAGTACAAGACAGACACTGATAAACTGGAATCAGTGCGGCAGACGGCCAAGAAGATGAACAGGGAGTAGAGAATACACTGTACAGAGGCAGGCAGACAGACCTAGGGCTTTTTGTTCTTGAGAAAAGAAAGCTAAAGGTGATGTTGCTGCTGTCTTCAACTACCAAACACAATGGTACAGAGAAAAGAGGCCAGGCTCTTCTCAAAGGTACACAGTGGTAGAGGGAGAGAGGCAAGGGATCCAAGTTGGAACCAGGAAAATCTGGACTAGATATGAGGAAGAAAATGTTCACCATAACAGTAGTTTAAAGTTAGAAGAGGAGCCCAGAGAGGCTGTGAGATTTCCATCTTTGGTGATACTCGGAACTTGACTAGACAAGGCCCGCAGCAAGCTGATCTAGGCTGGCCCTGCACTTTCCCTGAGATCAAATCACCTCTGCAGGTCCCTTCCAACTTGAATGATCCTGTGATGCCACATATCAAGGACATAGTGGGCTTATAGAAGGTTCAGAGAAAGGCAACATAAAATGAGGGGATGGAGCAGCACCTTGCAAGGAGAAATGAGGGCCACAACTCTTGAATTTGGAGACAAAGCTGAGGAAAGAGAATAAATGAGGTTTACAACACAGAAAGTGGTGAATAAGCTGAATAAAAGACTTCTGTTTACCAAATTGGCAATACAAGAACGGAGGAGCACTCGGTGTAATCAGTGGGACGTTGGTTTAGAGCAGATCGAAGAGTGATCTTCAGGTGACAGGTAATGATGTTCTGGGACTTGAAGCCATGGGCGTTAGAGGAGACAGATTCAGCGTGTCCAAGGGACAAGAGACATATGGATGCAGGAAGGGCTGGGCAGAGATGTCCTCTCTGACATCTCTAATCCAACAAGTGTGAATGTGTGGGACTGTGAAAGGAATGAGCCACAGCAAGTGGCTGGCTTGTGTGCTGTCTCTAAATAGCATCAGCTAATGCCACCACTGGAAAGAGAATGTCGGGTCGAAGGACACTGATCTGAATGCAGGAGAGCGTTTGTGTTTTCCCTTGCATTTACACATTCATCCCACTAACACGTTCTGAGTAATGACTGGTTTTCTGAAATGCTTGCATCTTTCCAGGATTCATTAAAAGCTAACATAAGCCCAGAAATTTCGAAAGCCAAACTTCCCAAACAGTTCACCATGAGCTACGTATGTTTGCAGGCTTTTACATGACATTTCAATTTCTACAACAGCAGCAGTATGTCTAGAATAAGCTAACTTTTTACATATGCACACATCTCTCCCCATCCCTTTTTTAAAGAAAAATCTATACTGTACTTCTTAGACTGCTGCATCAAAATCCTTCATCTTAACCCCAACAATTAAACAGCTCAACAGTGTCCACTGCTAGACTGCTCACCCAGGACTCTACCTTTGAAATGAAGACACCTGGTTCATGAATCCCAAATGGATGGCTTGAATGGTCACTGCCTCCTACAATGCTGAGTCCCAGGGGACCACCTGCTTTTACAAGGTGAATTTCCTTGAGGGAACAAGAAGCAGAGTCAAAGGAAATAAAGGTTATCACATAAGGACCACAAGCACTGAAAAACATGGAGTCAGGGACGTTTTGCATGAGTGAGCACAAGGCAAGCACCCACAGGACAAGGGGGTTCCCCATTACTGCTCAATGCCCCCATAACACAATGGGCCAGCCCTCATCAGACTACAATTTTTTCTAATGAAAACCACCCAAGATTGCACTATCCCATATTCCAACAGACTCACTCACCTCAATGGGATATTGATCCTCCAGGCCTTTAGACAGATGGTTCCTTTGCAGAGAAGGCATCTCCTCCGGCGGGCTCTCCCCGTGGCCGGGAGGCGGTGGTGGGGAGTGCATGCGCACCCGTGGCACGCCTGGGCAGTCTCCCTCGCTGAGCTGCTCTGCACACTCTCTCTCTACCAGCAGCACGATGGTGGGGGAGGATGCGGTAAGCAGCGCTACTGCCTGATCATGCCTGGCTTCTGTCATGTCTACCCCATTGATCTAGAACAACCCGCAAACTCAGTGTCAGACCACCACCTGAGTACACCCTGTCATTTTAAGCACTTAGCCAAGCACCCTAAGGGACCCCATCCTGCTGGAACACTGCCCCTTCTCAAAAGCCTGTCTCCCACAGCACTCTGTAACTTACCACACTCCTTCCTATCTGGCAAAGGGACATAGGCACCTGCTTATTCCCACCTGACCACAGTCCTCTTTCTAGACAGTTTACCATCCCCTTTCCCACCTTCTATGTACATCTCCAACCCCTAACAGCATCATTTGTGCCTCAGAGGGCCATGAAGACCAAGTAAGATGCTGCAACTCCTGGAGTACTACAAGCCTAGCTATTGCCCAGACTCAGCTGTGGCTCACTCACTACCAGGAAAGTACCTGTCACTGCTGCTTGGCTCTGCATTCCACCTCTGCATTCCAGCTTTCCTACTGGGTCACAACAAAAGAAGCCCAAGAGGTTGCATTAAAGAAATGGGTTCAAAGATCTCAATATGGGAAGAAGACAAACCAGTGATTCCCAGAAGCGATGCCACAGCACAGTAATGTGCCATAGCATCCGCTGCCTCTGCACGAGGTCATTTGCCCTTATCAATCACTCTCAAAGCCCAGACACAGGCACTGAAGAGCATGATCTGATGTGCGACAGGGCTTCCCACTGGACACCGGGCTGCTGTCTGCCCCTGCTGGGCAAGTTCATGGCAGCTGGGAAAATGTCAGTTTTAAGTCATAAAAAGTGCATCCCAGGTATAAAAAGACTTGGAAGCACCGAGAAAGAGATTCTGCTAGTCCACAGCGGCTGAGTGGCTGACACAAAAAGAAAACTAGAATTCTTTTGGACAAGAAAACATCCAATATGCTATGCTGAACAATTTCAAGAATGCAACTACAGTCATCTTTTGTTACCTGTGAAAGATATAATGCCTCAGACCAAGAGGTACTTCCAGTACATACAGGGAAGCAACAATGTCATTCATACAAAGCACTGAAGAAAACTCATCTGAAAAACTGTGTACTATTCTCATCCTTCACACACAGAAAAATTATCTCACGTAAGTTAGCAAGATGTGCAGACAAAAGCTGCTGCAAAAGGCAGGGGAACAGAGAGCTTTTCCTACAAAATTTAAAACAGCTTGCCTAGAAACTCAAAATGACCGGAAAGGATGCAACTGTTCTCCATGAATGTACAAGGGGCAGAATATTGAGAGGAGAACTAAGCTAGAAGAACACTGCCAAAAAGATGAAACTTGCCATGAAAAAGTTGGAGCTGAAAATTAAAAGGTTTCTACTTCTTAGGTCCCGGAAAAGCTTTCCAAAACGAACAGAGAGGACACAAAAATAACAGCTGTTAAGATGGAATTCGATCAGCTTAGAAAATGGTAATGTGACTTTGTAACAGCCACAGCAACTGGATTTAGTAGGCCGATTCCTAGAAATATTATAGTTGCTCCCCAGTTCCTTCCAAAAAAGCAGTTTCTGGACAAAGCTGAGTCCACACAGTCTGACAAGGCTTTGTCCAGAACCTCCATAAACACCACCCCCACCCTCACCCGACCTGCCCCATCCCATCTGCAGTCAAGTGTGCTACTCCCCTTCCTTACAACATGGACGATAGGCAAGCCAGCCCTGTGCTGTGTTGGACACAGACAGGAAACTCTCAGCCCCACAGCATTGCCTCTACTCAGAGGATTGACCCCAAAGGGACACCTTTGGCACCAACCACAGAGGACAAACAGAAGGATGTGAAGGCATGCCAGCCTGCACATGCATGCAGGAAGAGGAAGGATGTAAAGGCACAAGGGTAATGGCTGATGAGCATAAGAGACAAGATAATAAGCAGGGAACGTAATAAATTAAACACACAGGTGCACAAACCTTGATGAAATGCACATAACAGAGACAAGACTCGAGACACTCATGGATGGATCATTAAAGGAATCACTCAAATGGTAACATTAAAGTACAACCAAAAACTTGGTGATCAATATGCAGAGGAAATCAAGATTACCATGGGTTATCAGAACAGCTCTCATGGGAAAGAGCAAACTTGCTATAGGAAGTCTTAAGGGGGACTGTGGACATGTGCAAACCTTATTATGGGATGTTCAGCAGAAGGATCACAGGTGGAAGAGTGGCCAAGGAGGAGAGGGGAGGAACAAGCATGGGAGAACAGAGAGGGTGGAGAACAAAAGATGCTGATCACATGCAAGCAGGCTGCTGGTCAGTATGCTTGTCTGGCCAAGCCCTGTGCCTGATCACCATAGTCTGCTCTATCTTTTTATCAAACTCTGTTTGCATTTACTGTGCAAGTGTGCTCTCTATTCTGGGTATGTGTGCAAGATCTACTAGTAAAATTCAAGTTGGACTAGCCAGCAAGTAGGAATCCAAAATGTGGAAAGACCCAACAGCTGGCCCAGAAACTGGATAAAAGGCTCAGGGTCTGACCAAAGAGCCTTAAAGAACTTAATGCTTGGGGCAGAGACCAAAGAGACCTGCAAACGTGAATATTTATAAAAGTTGAGCGAGGGAGTATATGTGCATGTTTCACTAGCAAACCTTAAACCTGCTTAGCCGGAGGGCAAGAACAGGGTTAAGTTATCTGCACTGTTCATGCCCTATGAGGACTGTTTGTGTTTATGTGTGCACCTCTAAAGGTACCGCCCTGCTTCTTGTCTGTGTAAATCTGTGGCCAGCCATGTCTGCAGAGTGTTTCATCTTTGGAATCTGCAGTTAGCCTTCCTTAAGAGCTGATGCTTTTCCCATTCCCAGGTCCGTGTCCAGTGGACTGGGAAGAGAGGATTCCCTTGGGTCCTCCTGTCTGCTATATACACGAATTTTTAACAAAGATGACATGCAGAGGAGACTTGGCCCTTAGGTTCTTATCACCAGATCAAGGCCCAACATACTCCACAGACAGACCTGCTGTAACAGCATACACACTTGACTTCATACACTTCCCTGTTATTTTTCTGCCACTGCCAAGAAGATGAGAATGGTCAGACTTGGTCAGACCAAAAGTATACAGTGGTACTCCTCCAGACTAGTGAACATGGACACGGGAATTTCCAAGTCAGAGGTATATCACATGTAACAGCCCTTGATGGCATTTTACTCGTTAACTTCTCCATTACATAGCAATCATGATGCCTTCCCAGCTTTTGCGCAGCTAGTTTTCTGTGGCCTTTTTTGCTACGTCTCTGGTTAGCAAGGCAACCAGGCCAACCAGTGCAGTTCAGCTAAATGCCCAGAGGAAGGGAAAGAGTGTCATCTTGTCCTTTTCCAGCTCTACATATTTTGACATGTGCCAGGGAGTTATATTATTCTGGCAAATTTCTTAGTGATCAGACCGCTCTCATTAGAACCCCCATGTGTCGCCTGGTGCTACTACTGTCCTAAGTCTCCCCCAGAACCAGTTTTATTCAGTCTACTCCCAGTCCTATCCCCCCAAACTAGCTGCCCTTAGCCACTGCTCCCAGTCCTGCACCCTCCCTGCTAGATTCTCATCCCATGATTCAAACTCTCCAACATTCCCCCCATTGCAGCTTCCTGCCCTCTATCTTCCACTACCAAGACGACTCTCAAGATGCCTGTGATGACTCTCAAGACACACTAGAATACAGGGAAAGCTGAAGCGTTAGTAGTCAATCACTGGTGAGTTTTGGGGGGTGTTAACTTTGAAGAGAGATCTAGGCTGGGCTCTTCAATCCATGTACTCAAAGCTCCCTTAAGAAAGTAAAAGGAGCTATCCCAGTCCTTCTCCTGCAGAGAAGTCCAGGATGATTTAGAGCACAGGGGAAGAGTATGAAGCTGTGCTGTATTTATTTTCTTAAGAAAACAAAAATTCTTTGGCAAAGTGAGAACTGAGGCATGACTAGGAGATTATGGCTTTGGAAATGGGTCTCTGCCTGCTGGACCTATGAAACTGCCTGTATCCTAACGAGGGCTCTCCTGCTTTCCCCATGCAGACAGAGGGGAACACATGCAACCTGCACTGCACATCCCAGCAATCATCACATCCTGAAAAGCTTTCCAAAATGGGCAACCACTGCTTCGAAAGAGTTGTGGTAAACAAGGAATTTATGTGATGCTATGCAAGCACCGCTCTGAAGTGAACAACCACTCTCTCAACATCCAGTATCACGGGGCAGGGCAACCCCACAGCTTTAACTTAGCACCAGATTTTGCCAGAGATGGAACAAAACTCACACAGCTGCTTATGCATCTCCTGCAGCAAGCATATATTCTCAAGGACAAATATCACTAATATGAGGCCTTAGGATGTAACACTACCTCTATGTGGACATCATACTTAGCAGTGAACCCCACAATCAGGAAAGGCAGAATAGCAACTGCTCCCAGAAGACATGGCTGCTGGAGAAATGACAGTCAGACTCTTGCTGGAAGGCAGGGAAGTTATGTGAATAGTCCAGACTAGGTAAGTGTTCTGGAAGATAATTATTTGTTCCTGCTTTCATCGTAACTGAGCACAAGATTTGAGCTGCAGCTGATGCTCAGCACCAAACCTTTTATGACTACACACACTTCAGAACAGGTGGCATCCTTGAGAGCAGAAGACCATGCTCTCAAGCATGGGCATATTTCCTACCTATGCAATAACACCGCACTCGTCATTATAGCAGGGTGTGTCAGAGGACTAATGACAGCAAGGCCTTCACCCACAGGCCCTGAGTTCTGTAAGCCCTGAGCCCATACATTGCAGTCTGAAGACACTGCAAGATATTACTAGGGAATTAGATCTGCTTTTCCTATGAAGCTGCCCACAGATATAAATAGAGCTGCTAATGGGCGGTGGAGACAGGTTTGACTTTTGACTCTATTCTGAGATTTTGTGTTTCCTTCTTGCCACAGGTATAGCAAAATCAACACCACATGATAGGCTGTGTGCCTGCAATTACACCTCTCAGTCATGCCTCTGTACCAGTGGAGCATCAAAAGATGAGCAACACCAAAATAACGTAGGCTCTCTGGCAATAATCGGGGTCAGGGCTTGATTTTGGGAGGAGGGGGGAGCACTAGCAAGGAGGGATAGATACTGTGCCAGTTCAAGTCTCCTGCCAAGATACATGTGTCAGAACCGGGCCAGAGCTCCACTAAAACTTTGTGCCAGAGCAAATACAACACAGCCCCCAGCCTAGAGATAGAGCAGACAGAAGCCAGCACTGACAAGGCTGTATCAGTGTTTACTCACGCCAGCTCTGTGGTAACACGTGCTCTTACCACAACAGCTGGATCAGAAACCCACCACCAGCACCAGGATGCAGGAGCTTTCAATTGGAGGCAGCATGCGAGCTTGGGAAGAGGGTCAGGAGACTCAGCAGACTCTCCCCGCAGGAGGGGGAGCAAGTGACACATTACGCAGAGAAACTTGAGGTTAGAGGCAGCAGTGAGATCCATACCACTGGCACAAACAGGAAGGGAAACCGAGGCCGAAGTTTCAAATGAAAGCAGGGGGGAAGCACTGCAGTATGCCCTGCCCAGTTCCACATCACGCTCAGGCAGCCTCCATTGCTTCAGCCTACGCCTGCCACCTTGCTCTCTGCAGGGAGCCGGTCAGCTGTGCCCCAAAGGGCTTCCCTCCCGACATGCCATGCTGCAGCAGAGCCCTCCGAGGCTGTCCTACAAAGCTCTGGAGGGACACCAGGCCATGGCAGTGCTGTCGTATCATCTCTCCAGCACAGCCCGGACTGCTGCACGCTGCTCCCATGGGGAAGCGCTCACGCACAGCGCTTGGGGAAAGGGGAGGCATTAACTGCACCCACCACCAGTCACAGGCAGGGGTAGAACCACCAAGATTAAATGCTCTCCCAGAAGGCTCAGGAGCTGAAAGAAGGACCCCCAAAATCCACCTTCAATAACAGAAAAACAGTCCCTGCATGAGGAAGGGCAGGGAGCTGAGTCAGACCCCTTCCCTGCACACCCGCACTCACCGAGATGACCCGATCTCCTACGTGCAGGATCCCGTCTCGATGGGCTGCACCCCCCTCTGCAATCCGTGAGATAAAGATCCCCTGAAACACAGTCAGAAGGGTCAGAGCAGCCTGTGCTTCCCCTCACCGGGGCTTGGCTTTCCAGAACTGTACCTGGACACCAGGCAGGTCTCAGTGTCTCAGCCCCTCCACCCTTGCAGACCCCTCCCTTGCCCTGGCACTTCCTATTTGTTCCTCACTCCACACAAACCCTCTTCTGCTTCTAGAGCCACCTGCAAAACCTCCAGCTGCAGCAAAGCCTTCATGTGGCCGAGAGCCCAGAATGTATGTCAAGAGGACAGTGACAAGATTAAATGTCACTGGCAGGGATTGTGAGCCCGAGCCCCACCTCCTTATGAACTTCTCTCCTTCCCTGACTTAAGAGTAGATTCTGTCCCTCGGAGCCCTCCTGGCCCACCAGCCCAGGGCCAGGCTGCACTGCTGCATGCCCATGGGTGAGGAAGACTCCGCACCGCTCCCACAAGTAGTGCCGAGACTCAGGGATAACAAAGCACCTTCCTTCCCAGGAAATCATTACTGACCGTGTCACCAGCCCGGTATGGTGTGGAGCCTTTGCCACCAGCAATGCTGAAGCCCAGGCCCTTCTCATTGCGCATGAGGCAGGTGGAATATCTCTCTGTGGGAGGTGCCCCCTCGGGTCGCTCTGGGAAGCGCAGACCACCTCGCCTCTCACGAGGGCTGTAGTCATCCTCAGGGCGCAGCGGTGTGACAGTGATGGCGTTCTCCGGCTCCACCATCCGCTCCCGCAGAACTGTCATGGAGACGGAGCTGCCTGATCCACGCAGAGCTTCCACCGCCACATGATGCTCAGCACAGTGCAGGGACACACCGTTTACCTGGGGACAGACAGAGCCAGGCACAATCCTTACCTCTGTGGAGAGTTCCTCCAACAGCTGCACAGACAGCTCCAGCCTTAGTAACTGCTGCCCAAGGCAAGCACAGCTCATCCCCTGCACAGCTGTGTTGACTTGTTCCCGGAGGGGTGCCCAGACCTCACCTGCTGCTTGCAAGGGAGTTTCCCGGCACAGGGGGCTCCCACAACACGTGCTGCCTGTCCCAGGCCAGGGCAGCCCCGGCCTAGCACAGTAAAGACCCTTCCAGAGGAATTCTCCCCCCACAGGGAGCTCCAACTTCCCCACCACCTGTATCGTCCCTGAAGGCAACAAACTCCCAGACAGATAACTACTCACCCAGAACTACCTTCCCTAACAAATCTCGGTACAACTCAGGTCAACACAATTTCTCTTTCACCTTCAAGAAGGACATCTACTTCCTCATACCCTGAAACACTCATTCCCTCCCCCGCCATGCTAAACTAGTAAAGTACTCGCAGGGAGGACACCAGGTTCTGCAGCTCTTGGGGAAGCAACCTGATTCCCTCCACTTTTGCTTCCCTCATTTCAGAAAGAGGTCCTACCACATCAGAAGACTCAGGATATGCAAAGCAGCGTCCCATGAAGCTGAAGAATCTTCTTTTCATAGCAGCTACCTCATTGCATATTAACACACACTTACAGGAAGGATTGTCTGGTGCTCAGCCTGAAAACCAATGTTCAAATCTATTTCCTCCACTTGATGGCATTTAGGGTTTCTTCCCATCATGACCTTCACTCCTGAGCAACGCTCTGTATCCCTACTCTAGGGGTGAAGACGTATTCCTTACAATTCATTGCCAATGAGAATGGAATCCAAGACTGATGTGCCTCAGTCACATCTTACTTGTAGTCATAACAGTCTTTTAGAATGAATATGACAAATCTCTGAGTTATGTTGTGAGGGTACAGCCACTTCTGCAGAAGGCATAGATGAATGGGCATCACGGGAAGTGAATCAGAAAGGGAAAAGTAAATAATCTCTTCCCAAAGTTGTAACTGAAGAGGGATCTACTTTACATGAAATAGTAGGGCACCACAAATTTAACTGTTGGGAAAAGGAATAAATATTAATCTCAAAATCTTCAAGATCTGACCCCCTTTGGGAAGTCATTCTGCAGCAAAATGCAGTATTATGCATGCAGCACAAGGATGTTCAGTAACAATGAAGGTCCTAAAACATACAAGAGACCAGGCTAGCTCAAGTGCATACTCCCTTTTTTGGACTCCATGGAATTATCAAGACAATCCTATGATAACTGCAGAAGTGAACAAGGTAAATTTTGCAACTCCAGAATCAAGTCTTCTCATGAAGCAACACAAAAACTTCTAATTACAGAACCATATAGCAGTTTATTCGACTTCTACCATGGTCAACAGCAGGTAAGTGGTGAGAAAGACCGGAACACCTACTCAGGCAAATGCCCAGGCCTCCACTGCTAATGCGTAGGCTGCAGTGAGTAGGAGCGCATGAGCTACCCAGAGACACCATACCAGATCGCACAAACACAGGCCACTGCCCAAATACAGACCACTTATTCCTCTGATCTCTGTCCAGCACTGTAGTGACATCTATTCCCTCCATAATGCAATCAATCCTTCCTCAAGTGCATCTCAATCCTGTATGATTAATCACGTTTTCAAATTATTTGAAGACAGGCAAGCATGGCATATGGCTGGCTCCCTGGTTCCAAAGTTATCTCCCAAGGCCCACTCTTGCCCCACACAGGAAAGCAGATATGTAGAGACCGGCTGGTCAGCCTGCTGGGGTCATGGGGACACACTGCTGAGTATTTCTTCCCACCTGAGTTACACAACACTTCAGAGTTGGGGGAGAGTGAAAGCAGGAGCAATTTACATCCTTACAAAGCAGCAAAAGATTAACGGTAATGTTAATTAAATACCTAACTCTTTGAGCTAGGGGAATTTTGTTTTGCTCTTGCACAGCACCTGATACTTAATTTGGCCTACAAACTAGCATGATGCAGATAAATACCAAATCGTATTTCCTCCTCCAGTCTGAAGTAATCAGAAGCATTTACTTCTTCACAGTAGCTAGGTTCTTACCTCCAGAAGCTTGTCCCCAACACGAACCCCTGCACGAGCTGCAGGACCCTCTTCTGACACACGGGAAATAAAGATGCCCTGGAAACAAAACTACTTGTTAGAAGAGGTGGAACCCATTCGTCAAGCCTCTAAAGTGTAAAGAGACCGCTCCACCCTGTTCACCGTAAGGGAAAGGGGAAACCCCTCGCCAATCCTGTACCCTGGATGTGGGGACAGGACAGCCACATCACCCCATTCAGGAGTTGGTAGAAAGGGGAAAGAAATCCCATTGCAGGGCTACCCCATAGGTGACAAAGGGGAAAAGGGAATGACACTTTAATCCTTTTCCAATGGGACAGGAACACGACAAAGCTGATGCCACCACATGTGTAGAAGACAACCCCATAATCTTTGCCTTGTGAGTCCTGTACATCAGGACACAGATGGGAAAAATACAGCTGTTCTCTGCAGCCAGTAGCAGGAAGGTACAAGAAGTTGTGATCCAGAGGCAAGAGCCCACACAGCCCACCTGCTCCAGGGTGGGCCAAGGGCTGCTCCCACCCTGCTCCAAAAGCGCAGCCCAGCCACAAAGCTGATACATACAGACATCCAACCTCCAGCTACAGAGAACTAGTCCCTGAAAGTGGGTGCTTCAATAATTATACAGTCCAGGGTCTTACCTCATCATCACCCTTATAGGGGGTGGAGCCCTTGCCCCCTGCGATGCTGATGCCCAGCCCCCCCGTCTGCCGCACGATAGTCAGTGTCAACTGGAAGCAGAATGGACACAGGTTACAGGTCAGTGCAGACTGGGAGAATGCCCAAAACATCTTGAAGAGCAAGGGATGACTACTTAAAGAATAAGCACAAAAGTATAAACTTTATCTGCATACATCTGCTCACATATTTTTGTAGGCTGTGGTATCCATGCCTCAAAGGCACCGAAGTCATAATACATTTAAACAAACAAATCCTTTTTCACAGTTGAGTCCTGAACCGTATTTCAAGACCACGAGTCAGTTTGCCTGTAATGAACACATCAGAATGAGATGTCCACCACGAAGTAAACTGAGCAGCAGTAGGATGGGACTGGATAAAGAAGTAGGGATAATGTTCACATCACAGCCCAGCTCTACCACATGGCTCCCTTTGGGGTGTAATTCCATACAACTACTGGAAGATTACGGGTCACCCCAACGTAGTGTACAATAACAAGAATGGCACCTCTTCCAGAATACCCTGGACAGATACATGACTTTGCTCTATTGGTGGAAATCAATATGTGATTCAAGAAAAGCCATTTGCTTTGTCCAGCTGTCTCCTTTCTCTTCTCCCCTCTGCAAAGGCAGGCTCAGGATTGTAGCTGTGCAATCCAGAATTCTCTTCTCCTTCCTGTCTCCCCCCTCTACATACCAAATTATGCCCACTTCCAATAGCAAAACTTTCGGTCAAACCTGAACTGAAATTGCTTATATTCAGGACACCAGCATAAACCGTTCATGTTGCCCCAGTCACAAGAAGGAAAACAGGGAGCATGTGGTAGGATACAGGGAAAGGAATGGGACAGAAAGGACCCTCTCAGGGATCTGTCAGGGCCAAGGACCAAGGAGCTGGTGAGGTAAGTGACAGAAATGCACAAAGACTCCTGGAGAGAACCAAATTTGCTGTCCTCCAGATGTCAGTTCTCTGGAAACAAAGTCCAGAACAGAGAGCGGCTGCTGCAGAGGTGTCTAGCTTCAACATCAGGTCCGCTTGGCCTAGGTCAGGCCACTGTGTGGGCAGCAAAAGAAGCAGGAGACTTGCTTTCTTTAACCCCTTCCTTCAAATCCTTCTTAACTTTCTACAATGCCAGAAGCAATAGCCTGTGGGGAGCCACATTCTGCTAAGTTTGAATTACAAAACCAAAAACAAACAAACAAACAAAACAAATAACCCCACAGGAAATGTAGAACTAAAATGAGGTTCCTTGCCATTTCCTTTGGTGTCCAGTCAACAGTGTAGCAGAAAGCTGATGGGATCTTCACAAGGACACCCCTGATTCTAGACAGACCATAAGTACATCATCTCCTGTGCAACACCTAGAGACTGAATAAAATCCAAGTACTGAAAGACAAGGATTATTCAGGTGAGACAAAGCAATGTGGTAATCATGAGATAGCATTCCATGTCATTGATAAGCACACTTTAAAAACCAGTTATTGATTAGACTAACGCTTCTTGCATGAAACAGTCTGTTAGGATCAAACTACAAATATCAGGGTTTTTTTCCAGTCTCACTGGATTTTACTAATGTTCTAAAGACTTATATCTATATTCAACACAAAAGCTTCTAAAGACAATGGAAAACTAGGTCTCCAGACAAGCACTAGAGAGTATTCTAATAACAGGATCCAGCAGTTTCCAAGTAAGATAGCTGATGGTTTTGCTCACTACCTGAATCAGTAGGACAGGATTGCTATCTTTGACAATGAACAAGGAATATACAATGTCACTGGTTACAGAAAGTCATCTGCAGTTGCACAGTAAGTTGATTGTGTAAATTAACTGAAAGATAAACAACAAAACCCATGGAATTCACAAATTCATAGAAATCAGACTGAAAATACAGGGAAGTTTGCCAGAAAAGTCAACTAGACTGAGTGTTAAGAACCTTTTGTCTATCAACATACACTGAAAAAGGAAAACACCAAGGAGGAACCAGACCTAATTAAACTTAAAGACACTGCTAGAACATCAGCAAATGGACTTGAATTAGACATAAATATATTTAGGCTGGAAAGAAGATTTTAAGCTCTCAAAGCAAATTAGTTCTCCCATAAAAACAGTGTGGTAGGAAACTGAACTGCTGAATGTTTGTTTGAAGTCTATGAAAAGAATAATTGACATGAATATGGATCTGAGAAAGAAGGAATTGGGTCCAGTAGCATATAATGGCCTTTCAGTTTTATATTCAGTATTTCACATTACCACCCAGACACTGCTTTTTACACTAAACCATTAAGTTATTTCTTCCCAAAAGTGCATCTGTCCTAAGGATGCTTCAGAGCTGCCTTGGCTTCCATGATGTCTAGACTGATACTCTGGAAGCACAGCAAATAGCTGCCCTAACAGCAGGGACAGCACAGCTTCTACCCCTGCAATCACTCTTGCCAGTGACTTTCCTGGATATTCTTCTCCTCTTGTATTTTCTTCCCTAGAACCAGGGATCCACCTGCCATCCAGCAAGAGCTCACCTCAGACCTAACAACTGATTAGTGATACTCCTTGACTAGAAACATGCTGCTCAACTGATTCTGGCTCCGTTCTTTGCAGAAAGGGCAAACCTTCATTAAGTGAGCAACATATCCGGAGTTTCTTCCTACTTACTCCCAGACAGACAAGCATTCATGTTCTCTATCCGGAGTTTCTTCCTACTTACTCCCAGACAGACAAGCATTCATGTTCTCTATCAAGAAGTACTACTAGGAAAGGTGAAAAGTAGGAAAATTGAAAAAGCTGCCACTTCAGCCGACAGTTGTCATGTCCCTGAACTCCCACTGGAGACTAGGAGGAGACCCATTCATCACTGATGGCACCAAAGCACAACCCAAGGAAGTAGTTCTACTTCCCTCCTCTCTCCTCCTCAGTCCCACCTGTGTTTCTACCTGTACATCTCTGAGAAACATACTTAAACAAGGACTGATTCCATCTCAACCTATTTTTCCTACATTATTCATATAACTATCTTTTAACAAATTCACTTGATCCTGCAAGATTTTCCAGCTTGCAGGGAATAAATGTATACCATTCTGGAGAAATGCATGGACAAGCTTATTTTTCAGTAGCAGCCAGGAATATCTGAGTATTGCCCAACTGACTTGAAACAGTATTCGGTGCTGTGCCTTCCAACTGCCAGCTAAGGATTTCTGCAACTTGCTTTTGGCTGGAGCACAGCAGACACAGAGGCAGCAAACTAGACATTCACAGGATTCAACTGCCAAAGCATGGAGCTGTAGTACTTCAGAACCTGCTGAAAGACCATGTTGTTCCTCCAGACGTACCAAAGGGAGTGGGGGTTTAAGGGCTTTCCAGAAGGCAGCAAGTTTCTGCATGCACAGGCATCTTTGTATAACTTGCTGTATATCTGTAAGTGTCTAACCCCTGCATTTACATGAGTTGAAACTTTAAATGAGACTGGATTGTCAACAGACGCATAAAACGCAAGTATGCGATAAATACTTCTGATTTGCACTTGGACAGAAGCATGATGATGTACCTGCGTCACATGAAGGTGATGGATCACACTTCACTCCAACGGCAGCTGAAAAATCCATTTACTATAATCAATAAGGAATAACCATTTTAAAAGTCCAGAGGACTGGATAACTTGTACCCAAGAGTCCTAGCAACTGACTGAGATCTCCAATACGCTTATAAAGCATTTATAATATTCTGGAATCTTGATACTCTGAAATAGCATTTACATTGTGCTGTTAGACTAAGAGACTACACAAGATGTTGCCTGTAATTACCAGCTTGTCATCCTAGCACCAATTCTAAAAAAGTAACTGAAGAACATGCATGCCTCTTACCAGGCACACAGAAATAGCACTCATGCCAAACAGCTGAATTTTATGAAAATTACCTGTCTCAAAAACCAAACATACCTATATTTCATTCTCTGACAAGACTCCGAACTTGGCTGATAAAGTAATAATAAAGATTTAACAAGCATATTTTGTAAAACAGGAAACTTGTTACCCCGATACATTCTTACTGACATCATATGATGCTGGTTTTGGGCGTATGTTACACAAGCTAAGAACTAGCAGAGCTCAAGTACTAGTGATCAGTGAAGAACCAAAAAGTAAGGTTCTACTGAGACTTCACCAGGCCTGATTGTATTCCAAATCACTGACAGTAGAAGTGTTAATAGTTCCATATGAGGGGAGGCAAGGAGCCTTCAAATGCAGAAGGGGGAGGGACAGACACATGTTTTTTCTTTTCATGCCATTAAATAGCTTTATAGGAAATTATTATTCCATGTTTGTAACAACAAAGGAATTAGGGATACCCAATGAAATTTCAGCAGCAGGCTTAAAATGCTTTTGAATGTAAAGCAGAAGTAAATTACAGAATTTATTACCACTAAATACTGTGGAACTAAGATGTGTAAAAGGGAGTGGAGAGATCAGACAATTCCACAGACAGCAGCTCCACTGTGTCTAGTGCAATAGTATGAACAGTCCAGAAATCCTAAACTACAGATTGCAAGGACCTGGGAAAATACCAGTGAAAGGATCACCGTACCTCGCTAAGGTCTGTGCTTCCTAAATCCTAAAGAAAGTCCCCACACTTAGAGACATCCTTACACAGACATGACATTCAATTCTGTGTGTCCTTTTTCCAGGAACTCCTCAGCAAAAGAGAGGGTACTTACGTAGCACATAAATGTAAGACACATAGGAATTCAGGAGCCAGAGGCACTGACTCAACAGGAAAGATTAGAAGAGCTAAATCTGTCTGGCTTCAGTAAGCAATAACTCATGAGGACAAGAGGATAGGCTGAAAATATCAGTGACCAAATGGAAGGTGGGAGATTCCTGCATGAGCTGTTGAGAACTAAATTAAAACCGAACAACGGAAAAAGGAACATGAAGGAAAGATCCTGCCCTGGCAGAGGAGCAATCTGCTGGGTATGAGCTGAAGATTTTCTGGCTCTGATGTTATTTCTTCCTACATTCAGATGTTTTTTTAGTTACCAAGGCAATGGATGCTTACAAGGCAGAGATGGCAGGGTACAGATCAGATGAGTCAAGCACTTTACTGCCTTCTTACTAAACACTTCTCCACCCAGTTTACTACTAATCAGAAAGAGTGCCAAATAAGAGAAGTTTGCAAGCCCCAGTGTCTGACAGCAGCATTAAGAACAGACAGGACAGGTGACCTGCAGTGCTAAATGCTCTGGTGTACTCCTGCAGGTCCCCTTTCCCCAGAGAGATTACAAGAGAGTGAACAACATTTCATGAATTGAGGATGAAGAAGGGATGCATTTTTTAAAACATTAAATATGACGACTTTTGAACTGTAAGTAAAAAACTAGGTTCATCCAGGTATGATTATTCTTGATATGAGTATATAGATATGAATACATAGTTATCTTATAGATATGAATCATATATTATATATATAGATACGAATGTTCATATATATGTGTCTATATAGAGATATGAGTTCATCTTGATATAAGAAAAAATTTTTACAGTGAGAACAATTATTCATTGGAACAAACTCCCCAGGGACGTGGTAGAGTCCCCATCAGTGGAGGTTTTCAAGATGCGACTGGTCAGGGTGCTAGATAATCTCAACTAGGCTCCCTTTCTCTCAAAACGTTGGACTTTTCAAGGGTGCCTTCCAACCTGCACTGGTTTATGATTATATAATTAGCTCTTTCATTAATGAATTCCAGAAACAGGGAATTAAGAAGCCAGTACTTCCTCCTCATCACAATGGGCACCCAGGTTCGTCACAGGCATGGACATGCCACCAGCAGGCTGGGCTGGCTAAGCTAGGGAATGCAACAGGACAGAGTCCCTCTGGGAATGAAAACATTCAACTTTGATAAAGAGAAACAAAATGAGTATTGGGCAAAGCTACCAAGCCTTGAACCATTCCCAGAACTGGAAATAGTACAAAAACCTAGACATGGAAGTCCTGAGGATTCAGCTTGAATGAGTGACACTGAAACACTTTGTATTTTTTCCTCTCTGCAGCAGTAAAGAATTTTTATTCCTATTTTGTATGTGGTAAAAGTGGTATAGTCATTGGTATAGTCATTCATTTTGCATCATGCTGACTACAAAATTTCACTTAGAAACTCCTCTCAGATCAGTAACTTCTTACTATTCTAAAGGTACATTTTAGCCCATCATTTCATATACAATTAAAAGACTGAAAGGACTGAAGAATTTACAACTCTCTTCTAAAATCTGTTTAAACTTTGTGCTGCTAAGGGCAGGCAGCACAGTAGGAGAGCATTTGTCCAAGGTGACAGTGAGCTAAAACACTCCTTTTAAAACATACGAGCAGAGACATCTTTAAGCACACCAACAGTCTGGAGGACAAAACTCACTGAGAACCTTGACACTGAATGCAGGAACAAAAGCTAGCTTGATAAAGAGAATTCCCCTCCATGACCAGAAACTACCACATTTGAAGTGGAAGAAAAACTATGGAATTTAGCGAACTAAAGTCTGAATAAACTGTCATGTTATCCACAGTCAACAAATCTGAATTCAAGTAGAACAAGGGAATGAAAAAAGCAGTGAGAAAGACAGGGAATGGAGATCTATCTTACAAGAGAACACTAGAAGAATTTGGTTTCTTTAAACTAGCAAAAAGAAGGCTAGAAGGAGTTGTGACTCATGTCCATAAAAAAATACCAAGGACAAGAAGACACAGGGTCAGACAGCAGTAAAGAGATTTTTCATGATAAAATATAATTAAATCAATGAATTAGCAAATGTAAGTTGAGCTTGAAAGTAAGCTTTCTAACCACTCAAGTAGAAATCTGGAGAAGTTTTTGGTTTCTCCCATGAGGAGGGACATGAGCATGTGCACACAAACTGAGTAGCAGGAGGAAACAATCTATGTTTAATAAAAAGTTTGACTGACTTATGAAATACAGTATCTGGTTACTAGTGGTGGTAGGAGACTTGGCTCGAGGATTTCGTCTAAATAATGTTATCTTCATCGTAAATTTAGCTTGTTGCTCCTGAACTGAACACAGCACTTCTCTGGCTAAAGTGTATCTTCCCAAAATGGCAACCTATCCTAGTCTTGCCTTGTTTTGGTTCCCCAGCCCAAGCTAGTGATTGTCTTCTACCACAAAGTCTCAAAACTATTCTAGGTGTTATCCTTCTCTTCTATTGATACAGTCAGGAAATATTATTGAGCTTGCAAACAGGGACCAGTTTTTAAAGGCATGCAAATGTTTAAGCCCCATTAATTTCTACAGGGGTTATTTTTAATGCCTAAATTTTTTGTATAATACTCATCCTAAGCAGCAAGACTCATATCTGTTATATATATTGCATTTTCCTATTTCAAAGGTGAAAATCACAAGTCACAGTGGAGCATTTTGTTTAAACAACGGTATCTTCTCTCCCTCTGTTAAAAACACTCCTCTGTTGCCTTCTGTTCTATATGAGAAAGCACACTAGATGATTGTGCCACACTCTTAGAGCAGGAAAAGGAAACTCTGCAGACAGTTCTGCACCTGTGTGAGAAATCACTCCACAGTTTGCTACTTGGTCCTTAAGGAAGCTCCAGATCAGATAAAATTTGCAGTTGACACATAGTGATATATTAAGATGAATAAGCAGCAATCACACAAGTAATTTGTCACCTCGTAGGTGGATTGTATTCAAACTGTGCCTTAATAGACCTGAATGCTAACCTGTACATCTACAGGAAGAGATTACAGTCCCTACTTCCAAACTGCTGGAAGGTCACAGCATAAGAAAGAATACTAAGGGCCATTCAACCCAGTAGAAAAAGGTCGTAAAAACGTCCCCATAGCAATTAATTAAAAGCCAGACACATTCAAACAGAAAATATGGCATATTTGTCCTTGCTTAATGGGAACTTTAGTCATTTAAAAAATTAAATGAGAGGAAGTAGTGTTGCATCTTTTCAGTACTTGAAGAGGACTCTGCTCTGTCAGAAAGTATATTCTAGTCAAGGCAGCTGAGCAAATACAGGTGACATGAACTCTCTTGCATTATACGGAAGTTTATTAATCTTTTCAGGGTTTAAAATTTATAGGTCACATTGTGGGAAAATCAATTTGCTGCATAACAGTTACAAGTCTGACAATGTCCTGATAAGAACGGTCTCACCCAGGAAACAATAAAAACAGACAAAGGTGCAGAGGTCCAAGTGTAAAGACAGCATCACAGCAGCACCACTGAGATGAACAGGGCTGCTCATGACAGCAGGGCATCCCGATGCTATGCACTGAGTGGGCCAGCCTTTTCAAAGCTGAACCCCCTTAACACTGTAAGATCAGGACCAAGCTGTCCTGCCTCTGGCAAACAGTAATTGTGGTGCCAAGCATGAGGCTTGCATTCAAACACAAATGGTAGTATTTCACAGCAATTTCCACAGGACAAGACTCCTTTAAGAAGACCTGACTTGCTTCTGACTCCAGAGCAACAGGATACGACATCTGAGCAGAAGCAGCTGGCAGGATCTTTTCCACCCTCCAGCAAGGCACTCTGAACATCTAAGATTAGCCTATCTTTTTCCTAGGAAGGGAAATTAACAGCATATCCTTTCTAGACAGCCATGTACAGCTGGGAGAAAGCATCCTGGCAGAAGCAAAAACCTATAAAGCTCCTCAGTCAGCACAAGTTTTGTCAGTGCAGAGCTCTTCATGACTCCTGTATTTTCAGGTGCTCTGCAGAAGACATGCAAACACAGAGGAATGACATCAGCCATTACTGCAGACAAAGAAGCACTGGTCACTTAAACAGAATTTGGGGCCCTCTTTCCACTATTATCTTCAATCTGCACAGCAGCTCTCTCTGGACTGTTTCTTCAAAAATTATCTGAAAGCAAACATACTTCAGGTGCAATGCCATGCCTTCAAATAGCATCTTGATATGCTTCTTTTCTCTTCCAAAAGCCTTCCTACAACCCAGATACAGCCATTTCTGCAGTGCAGATGGAGCCTGAGACAAAACACTGGAAACAGAGTCAGCAGTAGAATCCAGATATCCACTATCAGATATCATGTGCTTTAACAAAATGATTTATTTCACTGTAGTAGAGTCCCATCCGCACTAACAGCTAAAGGAGCTCTGGAAGTACCAGCTGCATACATAGCACCAGGTTCTCTACGCCCTGATGCTGGGGCACTGACAGAAGTTAGGCAGATGTCTCCAGTTCTACTCTGGCAAGGTTAGTCTTCGGCTAAGAATTGTGGGTTAGGCTTAAAGAACACAAAATCAGTAGTTCTTTTTCTCTAAGAGGTGTATAAAATAATACAAATAATGTGATAACAGCATTATGAACTTAAACTGTGCTGCTCAAGGGGCACCAGGCTCTCCACTCTGCAGTGGTCTTGCTCAGTTTCATCAGGCCATTGCTTTAGCTATAACAGGCTCTTCTCAAGGACATGAAATCATCCCTTGAAACAGCAGGCAGATGCTATTTCTGGGATCACTCCCTTCCCAAGCTAGTTCTCTACTTGGATGCTAAGTAGTCTTTAAGGCCCTGAATATTTCTTCTGTTGTCCTCCAACTATCCACCAAGAGGCACATGTGTTTCACAGCTGACATGTTAGGAAAGATGGCAAGGGCACCCCTCTCAGTACAAGTGAGGTGTCCTAACTGCGCAGTGCCCAAGTTCAGCTCTTGCTTACAGCACTCTTCTCAGCCCGAGTCCCACAGTTTGCTTTCACTGATGTTTCTGAAGACTGAATCTTCCACATGAGCTGCAGTTCTGGTAGGTGCCCTGCACGATTCCACTAAAATGGCTGAGTATCACTGACTGAAGAGGTCAGCAAATATCCACTGAGCTGACCACTCCACCAGAGCTGTAGGACAAGCAACTGCTTCCCAAAGCTGGTCTCCTCTGGGGCGACTTCAGCTACCACCACCCATCTGGTGGATCTCTACTAGGTTTGTCCTTGGGAGCTGCACTACCAACACTGCTCTTCACAGTGAGGGAACAGATTTGTACAAAGAAGATTACGCTGCAGGGACACCAGAGCAGACCTGGTGCCTCTAACCAGCTGCCATCTCCAGCCACCGCAGAGAAGATCTCAGCACTTCCATCAGATGCAGGTGGACCACAGGCAGGAGCCGAGGAAGAGGCAGGCAGACAGTTTCCTGACACAGGACTGAGGGTTTCTGGGCCACTGCACCTCAAGGAGCAAGGTGCTCCTGCAAATGGAACATGACATCTAACAGCTGGAAAGAAGGGCCAAGAGAAGTGTTTTCCCAAATGAGGAAACAGGAAGCACCTGGCTATACTCAGTTTTGTCTCTGAGAGACAGAAGAGCTATGCAAAAGAGAAACACAAGAAATATTAATGCCTTTCAGTGATCTAGAGCCAAGATAGACAAATCTTCAGGACACACTGACAGTGGACCACATCTGAGCCAGCTTGTGTTTCGCTGAAGTGGTGTGATCTGTCATCTCCCTCCCAGAAAATCAAGAAAGAAAAGCCTCCATTTTACACCCGAGGGAGTAGCAAAGTGCCAAGTTCACAACGACAGTCAAGCCAGCACTCCCATGTAATACATGAGTCTGGTACCATTGTACTGTCCTAAGGGAAGAAACCTTCATGCAAGCCATTAGTACTGACAACAGCTTCTGCCTCTTGCCAGTGGCAGAAGCACTCTGCTTCCAACAGTTCCTCAGTAACACTGCCTGCAGAAATCCCACTGACCCAAAGAATCAGTCAAGCCTACTCAAAACGTGGAAACAAGAGGCTGAGCTAAGGCAGCAAGACACAGGACTTTAAACTTTGGCACAGAAGACCATACATGTGCCAGGGCTTTATGGACCCCCTGGTGGCACTTGCCCCTTTTCTGACATCCCAAAGTGCTGCACGTGAAGACTTGAGGAGATTCTACAGTTGGGGCTGTGTGAGATACATGAATCATTAGCTCCAGTCCACCTTTCTCATGCAATGGCAGAGTGTCCTGAGTTAGATCCTCCTCCCTCTCCCAAAGGGTCATACATGGCACACAGCAAATTTGTGAGGCCTCTACTCCTTCAGGGTTACCTACCACTCCCAGCAGTATGCATTTATTTTCTTCCACCTTCTCCTTCCTCAGTGCACAGCAAACAGGAACTGAACTTTCCATCTCAGCCCCCTTTGTTTTTTTTATATTCCTTCCATCTCACTCCTGATCTGCAGCAGCCATTCTCACCTCAGGTATGGAAAAGTAGGGAAAGGAGGTGAAAGCAGGGGAGGAAACAATCATTGTGTGTTTGTGATCAGTCAGGTCCAGAAGCCACTTGACCCAGAGAGATCAGTTTCCCCTACAACAATGGGTGAGCCTGGGAAGCAAATCAAGCAGACTGAATGATTTTTGGCAGAGAGAGAACAGTAGGAGTGGTACAGACCTCTTCCTCCTCAATGCGAGCAGGTTCAATCAGCAGATTATTGGCTTGATCAAACGACACCCCCTGTTAGGACAGGAACCAGCAAAGAGGCATGCGGATTAGTGGAGCATAAACCAAACCCGCCACCACTACCACCACCACCCAACACACAAACGCACACCACTCTGACAGGTCTGGCCACACAGCACCAGAGCAGACCCCACTCACACCACTCCTGATTACCACCTACCAGCGAGTAGAGCGACAGGGCTGCTCCTGGGACTCACAACATGCAGAGTGTCAGCACTCTTTGGACCAGCTAACTGGAAACTGCATCTTTAAGGCCATATTTTGTCTGTGTTGGCACTCTGAGGCTGTCACCACCAAGCTCACAAGCTAAACACTATTAGCTGATTTTACACCCTCTGTACCAAGTCATTCAGTGAAGAAGGAAGGATTAAACAACAAAGGAGAAAAGCACAAAGCGACCTCTGGTGCCACCCAGCTGCTGCACAGGAATGAAGCGATCTCAAATCAAACTGCACTGGTCTCTCTTGCAAATGGAAGAGCCTCCGGTGGAACAGTGCATCCTGCCAGACACACAGGGAGCTTGCTCCCAAATGCAGGAAACCTTGGAAATTCTCTTTAAAACCAACCATCTGCAAAAAAACCCCTCTGGTTTAAGGATTCAGTTTCCTGCACACCCTCTTACCTCCTCCCTTAATGCATGTATGCAGCACCTCCTACTTGAAACTCCACTGCACAGGGACACTGGTCCCCACATTCTCACTTCTGGAAGATAGTTCAGGAAGCAAGCTAATAAACCTGCCTTCATGGAGCAGGCAACCAACCCAGCCCCCCAAAAAGGAAAACTGATTTCCGGGCAGAAGGCTTAGCTGATAACAAAGGTAACTTTCTGATAGATACACCAAACCTGTGGTCTCAATGCCTATGTAGGCTTTACAGGTTTTGCCAATGGGTCAGTGCCTCCTCAGCACTGAGTCCCTGACTAAAATAAGCTTTTTGGGTGAGGGCATTTCCCCAAGTACGGCAGGTCTTGAATGAAGGGGACTCAAGATGGCTTCACACATTCTTACAAGCAGCAGCAACTCCTTTTCATTCTGAACAACTCCACAAACAAGCTGTATCAGCTCTGCTACAGCAAGGCAACCATCCACTGAGAGAAAGGCTCCAAAGCAAACTTGAATACAAGAACCTTCCCCTGAGCAACGTGAACTCCAGCATGGGGTAGAAATGATCCCAACAGTCTGGAGTGTGTGCAGTAAGAGCAAGAGAAGACTTTACTCTAGCATCTTCAGAGACCCACATCTCATCCATGAAATCTGTTGGTGTCAGACTATGATGGAGGTTCAGCCACACCCTAATCTCTGCCTGCCAAATGCCCCTCACAAAACCATCACACCAACTTCAAGAATTGGTCTAACCTCATGCAGTGTCCCTCATCGGTATCTTCCTATTCCACTGTGAGAATGTTCCTCAAGCAAGAATCTCCGTGTGTCCCTAACCAACATGGTGGTTCAGCTGAGTAGAGCCAAGGACTTTCTATCTCATCAGCCCCAGCATAACCAGAAGGGCCCATCGTGGCCTCATGGCAATGGCAAAACTCCAGAGTATGAGTTCCCCTAAATCCCAGTGAACACTTCATCGGATTGCATCTGCACTGGTGCAAGCACAGGGTGGAACCAGAGGGGCACGCTCCTGTCTCCTCTCACTACCCACTCCTCTCCAAGAGGCACTGTAGCAGAAAGACAAGTGTAGAGCAGCCTGAACATCAGCCTGAGATTAGATCCAGGGATAAAGCTCATCCTGTTGCAAACGAGGTGCAACAACCAGCAAGCAAGGAGGTGAATGAAAGGAATGAAAAAACCTGTCAATGATGGGACAAAAGAACTGTTCTTGCAGCACAGAACACATCACCACACATAATGGGGAGGTGCAAGAATCTGGATACAGCGCGAAGAGTCAGACATAAGCAACACGGCACAGCTCTTGGACGATCATATGAGCCCCAGAACGACCTTCAGCTCTCCCACCCTCAGCATGTCTCTCCTGAAGTGCTGGAGCCTCTTGCAATGTTTTAATTGGTAACACAAGCACCTGGTTGATAGTTCAAAGTAGCGGAAGGGAGGTCTGGCACCCCTCTGACCTTTCCCCCTCCCCACAAGACTTTACCTTCACTGATGGCTGAGCAGATAAAGTTCCATTCTTTCTGTCATCCTCATCCCACACTTCCTCCTGCTCCTCAGGCTCTGTGTTGTTATTGCAGCCTCCTAACTCCTCTTCCTCTTTGGGGACTCCATCACTGTTCAGTCCCTGCAGGAGTGCCACCACTGCCTCTGGCTTGGGCAGTTTAGTTATCTTAAAGTGTTTCTTATAATGGGGTGTGTCCTTGCGGATAAGCCTCTGTTTCTCCACTGGGAATGGTCGTTCTTCATCCTCATCCTCATCCTCACTCCGTATTAGTGTGTCCTCAGCAAAGTGTACAGTAGGCTACAACGGCAAAGCCCCAGAAAGGTTGTGAACATTAGGTAACAGGTATATCTGGGAACAGTGCAGAAACTTTCTGTCCCCCCACTACCAAAACAGGCAAAGCCAGTGTTGCTGCTTTTATGCTAAATAAGATGCAAGAATACATGTTAAAATTTCATCATACTTGCCTTTTTCTGTATTAACTCCTTCACTCAGACACACCTTCTGTCTGCTCCAGCAACTGAGGGCACTTAAACTGTAACCCTGATTTTCTCAGTCTCTGTCTGGCTCCCATACTGTCCTTTCTAGTCTCCCATGGACACAGTTCCCACAGACTGCCTGAATCTCTGCTTATACTTGGACTCCACAGCCTGTATTTGCCTCCACTGATGCCCAAATCACACTCTCTACATCCATTTACCATTTTCTCTGAAACTTTCAAGTCCTTCCACTTTTTATCATGACTCTGCTGCAGTTCCTAGGCTCCTACCTCATTGTATTCCACTTCCACATCTTCCTCTTCTTGGTCAGCAGCTTCTTTATGCTCCTCGTCAGCTCGGGGCTTTGCTTCCTTCTCCAGCTTGTGCATCTCAGGCACCTGCCCATTTGGCCAGCTCCTCTCTCCCTCCTCTCCCTGCTCCTCTGCCCTAAAGTCAGCAGAGGCAGTGCTGTTGGAAAGGTGGGAGTCCTCACTGCGATTTGACACGGCGCTCAGCCTCTTCTCCTAAGTATAGGATTGTAAAAGTTAAGATGGAAACCAAAGCAGCAGATGGAACAAGGCAGTGTGACCGGTGTGAGGTAGGGTATGAACCAGTACCAACAGAACCAGCTTTTTCTTCAGGCTGCCCTCTGCTTTGCCTGCCAAGCCTGCTACATCTCACCTAGGTCCACCCTTGTTCCACCATGTTTGTAGGCATTTATTCTTAGTATCACGCCTGGGCAGTAAAATGTTTCCTCCAAGCACTCCTGTTCCCATTATTCTTCACTGGGAATATCAGAGCCTTCTTTCCCTCTCCCTGTGTTATGACAGAAGTGGTTCCAATGCACACAATTCCCCTTAGGCCATTCTCTGTCTCCTGGTTGCATCTCTTGCCCTATCTCAGTGGCCCCAGCTGACACCACAAGGCAGATTCCAGCCTTTAGAATCCAGGCAATCCTTCCAATCTTTCCCAGAAGTAAGTTCGTTCTGCCCAGCTTATACACGCTGCCTCCCCATTCCCCAAGTCCAACACATGTTTGCTATGGTTATCCATTTCTTAGTGAACAGCACTCACTTCTGAGTTAGGAGAATTCAGGTCCGTATCAGGCTTTGCAGCATGTACCTCATTGCGCCGAACTTCAATCACTTTCTTCATAACCTTCAGTTCACTGGGATGAGGGGTTGCTCTGCGCTGTAAGCCCTGCCCAGAGCAGGAGATTCAACAGTCAGAGCAGCACAGGCCACGCCTCAGGACTGAAGCACTTCAAACAACATGTTTTATCAGAGTGCTAGATCCCCGGCCGGACATGACCTCAATGTCATGTCTGGGCCCCTCCACTACGATAGTCTGTAGCTGTGAAGAGGAAATAAATGGAGGCACGTAACACTTCTCAGAGCTCTCTCTCAGACATTATCCTACTCTCCATCTGACAGAGGGGTTGGGAGGAACTGTAGAGACAGAGTTTTTAATTGTTCTTCAGACTTAGTAAATGCAAAACTGTCAACACAGAAACCCCTAAAGGAACACACAGGTGGAACATCATCTTAATCCCTCTGGTGTTTCTTAACACATCTGACAAGCACATATGCTACCAGAATTTGTGATACTTAGCTAGTTCCATCCCAGCTAAGAGTCAAGAAAACCAGTATTCTTAAATTAATAACGATGTTAAAAACAATCAAAAAAACCCCACAAAACCTCCAAACACCAGCAGCATATACATGCTGCAAGGACAGATGCAAATACAATTTATTGGAAGGATTCAGATCTCAAGAGAATCCCTCGCCACAAGATAAAAAGGGGAAAAAATCCTGCAGGAGATTTAAACCAACAGAGTACTTGCTGAAAACTGAAACTTTTATCCTGCCCTTTGCATCTGCAATTAAAGCAAAATGATATTCCATATTTTTTTAAGGCTGGTTGTCTACAGCGTTTAGATACTTTAGTAATAGGATACTCCACAGCACAGGCTTGCATCTGGCTCCCTGCCTGGAGGGGTGGAGACTGCCTGGCTTGAGTTTGGCTGTGCAGCTCTTCCCCATGAGTGGGGTCAACTAAAATCCAGTCCTGACAGTGCTCTGGCCATTAAGATCTCTGGATTATCTCAACACTCCATGGACAGATTGTCAGCCACAGCTCAACTCCCATGGGACAGCTCTCAAAACGTATATCTGCGCAAAAACTCTCAGGAAATTCTCTTTCATACCTGCTTGTCTCCTCAGGGCAGCAAATGCCCTTCGGACTGCAAAAACATAGTACACATCTGCAGCAGTATTTCAGGGTGAAACATGAACACCATAATGGCTCCCCATCTTAGAAAAAAAAATTTAGATTGTGCCTACATCTCCATGGGGAGCTAACAAGCCTCCAGAAACTCCTTACCCGTCTCTCAGCTCCAGACTCATCTTCATCATCTACTTTGGGTTCATCCAGGAACTGAATCACACTGACTCTGTTTAAATTGGTGTCTGTCCAGCTGTCATCCACACTGTTCTGCAAAAGATTCTCTGTGGACAAAGATAACACAGTGGGAGCTATTTTCTGAATGAGCAGGGCTGTAGGCTTGCTTGAATGAAAGACAGTTCTCAACACATTAGGGCACTTCTGTTGTATTTGCCTATGGCATCAAACCACAGAGGCCCTGGGGACAAAGGATGTAGCCTCCAGATCTTGTCACTTCTTGTACGTCCCCCACCAGATCTACAGCAGCCTCTACAAAAGGATCTTGATGGTTCAGCTCTAGCACTCCCTACCCAAGAACTAAGGAAAAAGGTAGGATTAAAACATGAATCAAGTACTGACACAAGAATATTATCACGACAGGAAGAAAACCTTACAGAAAATTAACTACTCAGTCAATAGATCAAAGCAGAAGACTTGAAGACTAGGCTGCAGCTTCTCTACCACCTGGCAGAGAAGCAATTTCTCAGTTTTAACAATCTCTGCCTTGGAAAGTTGCCACCAGCCATTCAGGAGCCTAGGTCTGCTGCCAGTATCACAATAATGAACAGTCCAACCAAGCAGAGAGGAAGGGTCAGTGCCTCTTCCCTACAGCATTCTCCAGAGCCCACGGTACTGCAGACAGCGTCCATAATGCAGACTCTTACCTAGGCTAGGAGAGGGCTGCTGGGGAAGCAGGTAACAAGTGAGAACTTTTTCTCCTGTCTTTTCATCATCCTCTGTCTGGAATTTCAGCATGGGCTGGGACTGATTTTCTGCCAGCCACAGGGCTTTCAGGTTAAGATTTGTCAAAGCAAGTGGCAAGTTCTGCAGTCTGCAAAAGAAAAGAAGAACTGCTGGTTAAACTTACTTGGTAATGAAGGAACTTCAACTCAGCTCCAGACTGCCTCACCTGCATTGGAAAAGGACAGAGCCGAGCCACTGTAGGATCCCTCACTCTCAGACACACCGAAGCAGCTGGCTCATGCTCCATATGGCTCTGCCACAGCCACACACTGGATTCCAGTAGCCCACCCTCATCAGTTTTTAGCAGAGGACAACTCCCATCAAGAATGTGAAAATGGGGTCTGAAGACAGAAAAATTATGCTGTCACAGACCAGTATATAGAGAGCATTCCAAACAGAAGCTCTGGTCACCTTCCAACTGCTACAGAAAATACCAGCCTTAGCTAACCAAACTGCAGCTAAAATCTTAAGAATCTTTCAAAACTGATCACAGAAACTTGTACTGCTGTGGGATTGTGCACACTTCAAACAAGGCTGTGGCACCAATCACCTGAGGACTGATGACACAAAACCACAAAATCTACAGGAGGGTCAACAGTGGACCAGAGACTTCCCTTGATCTTTGTTTCACGCATGGCAAAATGCCCCCACACTTCTGCATTAGTTCTTCCCTGTATTCAAGTAATGCAGAGAAGGGTTAACAGGCAAAACTTGAGACACACGCCCTCTTTCCAGAGCCCTAAGCAGCCAGTCTGGGCTTCTCCAAACCGAAGATCCTGGGATTAGCACAGATCCACTGTCTCCCAAAACACACCAGGGCACTGACCATGCTGTTCCTTCACAGCAGACTCCTTAGGAACATGTCTACAAGCCTGTTTACCCTTCCTGCTGCTGACCTGTTCCCAGCTACATCCAGGACGTGAAGCTCAGTGGTGTTGGCAAGCTCTGGTGGCAGGAGGGCCAGGCGATTGTCTCGCAAGGACAACACGTTCAGATTGGCACAGCCTCCGATCTCAGCTGGAAGGGATGTTAGCCGGTTCCGATCCACATTCAGGTTTGTCAGCTTAGCCAGCTTGCCCAGGGACTTTGGTAAGGCCTACGAAGGAGATGATTCAGTAGTTGCAAGAGATAAAAGCACCTGAATACAACGTATAAAGACCTCTACCTGGGGAGAAAAAAACTGCTTTCTGTCCTAACAGACAAATTTTTGATAAAGTTCTCACTACAACTTTGGGACAGGTTTTCCCTCAGGTTCACAGACTGTTATGTGCTAACTCTTCACATCAGCACAGCACACTCAGAACACCACTGGTCAAGATTTTTCTCTTGTTCATCTGTCCATTCCCAATACTTATGTTTTAACAATCAAATCATAAGCAGTTTGGAGCAGGACCATTTTAAACTACACTATTCCATGGCCCCTCATCAAACACAGCCTTTGATGTAGTCCTGCTTGCATCAGATCAGAGGGGCTTCTTCAGGATTAGCTATCCTAGAGCAAGCATCCTAGCCATTCTAGATAATTTTTCAGAGGAAAAAAAAAAAAAAAAAAAAAAAAAAGTGAGAGAAAGCAGATTCCACCAAGGTCTTCTCAAGAGCCTGTGAGCTAGGTGAAACTCTGTGCACCACAGCAGCTGAAGGGAGAGAAGCTGGAACATGCTCAGGAATCCGGCTCAGAGTCCAAAAGATGGGAAAGATCCCTGGCATGTGGCTAAACTGAACAGCACTGGAGAGGCAGCGTGGCTGCTGGTGTACTTACTGTCAGCATGTTCTCTGTCAAGATGAGTTCTGACAGATTTTCACAGTCCCCAATTGACTCTGTCACCTCTGTCAGCCGATTCTGGTCCACCTTGAGGATGGAGAGCTGCTTCAGCTGACCTGGCCAGGGCAACAAGTTAGGTGTGAACTATGCCACAGAGATAATGATGCTGTTCTATGTTTATCTGGCTGAAATGCTTCCCATCAGGGATTATGTAACCTAATAATACAGGCATTACCTTTCTTCCCCACCAGGCTTGTTCACAGGTTTCACCCATGCATAATGCAGATAAAGAACCTGAACTCATCCTGTAGAGTTCTGCTCACCAGTATCATCTACCACTTCTGCACTCAAGTACTGTGACTACGTCCATCAAGCCCTAATACCTTGTTACATACAATCTTGCCTCAATTCGGCCCTGCCAAGACAGTGAAGTCCCTGCACTGCTCCCCATCCTGTGATACTCACCAATCCCATCTGGAATGCATTCCAACAGGTTCTGTGACAGGAGCAAGTCCGTCAGTGCTACTAGCCCACTGACCTCGTTGGGCAACTGCTCCAGCTTGTTCTCTGACACATCCAGACAGACCAAGCGGCGGAGATTGCCCAGCTCCTAGGATCAGAAAGGAGATACTAGGGCTTGAGGGGGCAGCTGAGGAAGGGAGCAAAGTGGTGAATCAGTGGCCCTGAACAGGTACTCACTGGTGGCAGGGCTGAGAGCTGGTTCCGGTCCAACCAAAGCTCACGTAGGTTTGGTAGCGCTCCCAGAGTATCTGGCTGTAACAGAACAGGACAATAATAGCATCAATCCCTTCCACAGGGAAGAAGCTGCTTTAGGATGCTACAAATCACAACACACCTCGGCAAGCTAGACATTGTTATTGCTTTCACATCTCCTAGAACCATTCACCAAATGGGTTATAACGTGCTGGTGTGCCACAATATAGCAGCACATGTTTGGAAATGTCTGGGAGGGCATACTGGCTGCAAAAGGTCCCGACAGGAAACATGGAAGACAACAGCCAGGACTGTCTGGTAGAAGGCAAGACAAGAACTAAACAGGGTTTTGGAAATTCTGGCCTTACAGAAGAAATGAGTCTCCTCTTCCTCCTCTCAGACATGAAAACAAACATTTGGATAACACTGACCAACTCAACACAATATGGCAGCACCATCAGCAATGGTAGACCTACGTTCATAGCATCACTCCAGAAGCACCACACAGACTGATTACAATTTGGGTTTGGAGTTAATGCACCACTGGAGTGTGGTTCAAATGTCACGACAACTGTTCTCACAAGCAAGCTGCAGCCTTGTGCATAGCAAGCTGCACAAACTCTTTTGCCTTCCAATTTAGATGGGTTTCTGCCAAAAAGCATTCCAGAACATTAAGTGCAGGATTCAGTAACAGCTTAATCCATAGCTGCAAAATTAAAGAATATTACTGGATGCCCCTGAATGTCAAGACAAGTTGAATTTCCAAACTGTGCACTGGCTCTCAGCATGCTTGCACTCAGAGCCCTCCGTGGAAGCATCCCAGTCCAGAGGGCACACACCCCGTGCCTGGATGACTTCACTGCCAGGAACAACATGGCATGGTTGTGCACTTTGCAGCAATCAAATCAGAAGAGAAAGGTGGAAAGTTGGCCTAGCAGAAGTGAAAACCAACAGCCTGGGGCAACGCAACACAGAAGAGAAATTAAGTTAGCAGAGTGTCACTGGAAAGGAAAGATCCTTAGGCAGTTAGATAGCAAGAACTAACATCCCAGAGCAAAACTGCTTGGAAAGAGCAAAGCAAGTTGTGCACGAAGACAGCAGGAAGCAAGACACAAGGGTCAACACATGAAGAGAACATTATGCTGGGAACAATGAATAGACCATGGTGGGCACATCAGAATCTTCCCAAACAACCTGCAGGTCTATTTCTTTGTGTTTCAGATGAAAAACCACTTGCTTCCACAAAGGTACAGGGTTCTGCCCCTACCAACCACCCATACTCCCTCCCCACCATCCCTCACCTACCAGTACTTCCAGGTCATTGCCACCAAGATCCAACTGTTCTAACTTGACAAGGAAGGAGAGTGAACTGCAAGATACAAGAAGTAGAGAGGGGAAGAGAGAGAAAAAAAAAAGAAAGACAGAACAGAAGGTTAGCATCTGGGACACACATCTCACAAATTATGTAATTTTTAATAACTCCTAAAACAGGTGGAGCAATCCTGACCTTTTTCATAGTCCCTCTGTGCCAAGCAGTTTAGGGGAGTTGGTACCCTTCCCCAAGCCAGATCATCCGCATCAGGAAACCAGGTTTAGTAGCACCAGCAGTCTCAAAGTGGCCAGTTTCCACTCTATCACAAATTTGCCTTCTCTTCCTCCCACCATAAAACATTCTTTGAGCAAAAACATGACAGATGACAAGCCACACCTTAACACTGCTGCCCATTTTTATACCAAGGATGGGGACCTAGGCACAGATTAACAGATAGCAGGAGAGTCAGCAGAGGACAATACATATTCGGGGGGTAGGTGTAGCACAGATGTAGGGAGGGGCAGGAATGACAAAGTCAACAGCCTCAGTTTCCCCGAATGGGATACCCATGCGGCTTAAGAGAAAAGGGAAAGACAACACTGGCACAATGTCTCAGAAGAGGTCAAGACATACGGACAAGAAGCTTACTAGGCAAGATACTACAAGAAGCCTTCACAGGAACCAAAGCCTGTCAAGACTGGTGGTCCAAGGATGGGCCCTGAGTTTACAAACACATTACTACCTGGTGATACAAAAGGCTGCAATCTGCAACCCCACAAAACCAGGAGTCAGTTCTTCTGACATAGCCCAGGTGTTTATGCGTCCTCAGCTCTTGGTCTCACCCTACCAACTCCAACTTCCACTTCCCCAAACAGGGGTGGCTGTCTCTCACTTTACACAAGGGCAGAATCTCAGCCCTGCCCACTTCCCCAGTAGGGTCTTTGGTTCTTTTTATTCTCTTCGTAAGAAACTGTCCTAATACAGAAATCACTATACAGATCAGAGCTATACATCTCAATGCCATCCAAACTAAGGAAGTTGGGGGCTGCAAATCTGTGAGAAAGCAATAAAAAATATGTCTTGCCTGGGCCAAGCTATAAAAATATTTGGGCTACACAAGAAAAACAAGTTCTTGCCTTATGCAGTGGTGGATCTTGAGATATTATATTAACTCAAGCAAAGGTTTATCAACAGGATCATCACAAGGATTCTGTTGTATAGCAGTCTCCTATTATGACTGTACATTTTTTCTTTGACTTCTCTGAAGGGTGAAGCAGCCTTGACTGTCCCTTCACAGTTTCAATTCCCAAAGCAGGGACAAGTGAGCTGTGGAATCCATGTTAAGACACAAAGTCTTACAAAATGCCTCAGTACAGAACACTCTCCACTATTCCATGAGAATATATGAACGACAGCTACCCCTCCCAAATTACTGGCAAGCTGCATCACATCGGTGTGGGAATGATAAGGAGTGATAATCAGCTGTACAAAATAAACCACTTCAGCTCAGTTGACAGCAAAAGACTAACCAATGAAATTCAACTGAGACAAGTAAAGGTCATTGCAAGCTGGATCTTTTAAGGAGCTCAACAACAAAAATCAAAAGGACACTGATGCCTTATGCAGCCACAAATACACAGTATTGAAGCCCATCTACCTACTGGGCTCAGTAACCTTGAAAACTGAAAGCATCATCCATTTCAGTAAGTCATTCTACTCTTTAGCAAGATCACTTGGACTTGTTTAGAGCCATTCTTGGGCACAATTTGCAACAAGACCAAGTACAAGAGCTTCAGACCTGAGTAGAGTACCTGATAATACCACTGTAATTTCTTTAGCCATTGATTTTGATCTTATATTTGACTGACAGATCTGATGAAAATTGCCTTGGCCTTAAAGATCTTTCTACTTTTAGAAATCATCCAAAAGTAGAATCTGGGGAATTGGGGAAAGATGAAAAGATGAATTGCACTGCAGAATGTATCAAGTCTGGACTTATCTTTCAGAGAAAAACCTCACAAACTCATAGCATGCTACAAGTATCTTGCTGGCATACAAATCTAACATAGGGAAACAAGGGAGCACTGGGCATAGGAGATCTCCCCAGAAACCATATGGGTTTGGTCACAGACTGAATTCTCAAACTCTAGATACTTGCTGGTTCCTAGATGGTGAAAAGCCATTGGGACCATTCTTCATTGCAGTTTGAAAGCCCAACTTTGGATGTAGCTATTGTACCTCTTCGTTTATATGATGTATCACAGTGGTGGTACCGGTCTGTATGAACACAAAGAACACATGGAACAGACAGCAGTGGGTCCCAACACCAGGACCCAAACTTCTTCTGCCTGCCTGTTCTCATCCTGCCATAAGGAGCTTTGGCTCTCACGTTCTCCCTTGTGGCTAATATTCCATGTGAGGCCATCTCAGCTGGTCTCAATGTCGCGTCTCTGTGATAGGATGCTAATGCTGACAACTGCGCAGAAAAGATCCAGTCACTTTGGCATCAGAGACAAGATGAGAGTGTTAATTTGAACTATGCTTCTTCTGTGTGAAGCCTGGGAGCTGACCAGTGCAGACTTGTTCAGCTCCTTTTTGGAAGTGTCTTGTCATCTGGGTCAAAGCTGACACATGAATTCTATGAGCAGATATAAGTGATGTCATATAAAGCTTGTACTTGCAGGTCCCAGCGGAAAATAGCCACTAGGAAGAGCTTGTGCCCGAGTCAAAGCAGCATCTCACAGTGAGGGAGGCATGGCCATCACAGAAGCAAGACTAAAGCCGTAACTGCTTAGAGTCTCAAAACCTTGCCTGAACATTGTATCATCAGATGCCTCCTTCGCCCTCCTTTTTAAATAAAGCAGAGGAGAAAGGGCAGAAAGTACAGATAGCCAAATTGAATACTTGCCATGAATAGTAAGAGGGCACAGAGGAACGGTCACGATAGTTGCATGCTTCACACACTCACTGAGGAGTTTGTGTGGCCTCAAAACACACTGCTATTCAAAAAGAAGTCAGGTAGAATCCCTTCCAACATATATTCAAGAAATACCGCGGGAATCATCAGTTGGATGGATAAGCAGGCAGAAAATAAGTTGACAGAGCTAATGGAGGTTAGAAAACTCGAACAAATCTCATGGGCTCCAAACCAGAGATTAATGTACAGACTCATTAGTTCTCCATATCCTATCCACCTGATAGCATCAGCTGTACCAACCAGACCCTCTATCAGGAACTTATCTCTGTCCCTAACTCTCTGAAACGTTTAACAAGACTTACCTCTTCTCCCTTGCTGGCTTATTTTTTGTTTGCTGCAGGAAAGCCAGTTATCCCACCCATTCCCACAAACTGCTCAACCAGAACAATCAGAAGGGATACCGAAGAAAACAGAAATGTCAGAAGCAAAATATATCTTCATATTCTGCTGCTCTTCAAATTATGAACTTCACTATATACAGAGTTCTTCCTATACCCACCTCAGTACATTTTTCTCTCATTTTCCAAAAGAATCTGTCATCTGCTCTACCTCTCTAGAAAAAATGGTTCTCACCACTTCCAGAAACTTTCTCGTGGAACCATGACTATTCTAAATCAGTCTTGACACAGAAGATGAGTACAGACTGTGAACATCCTTCCCTGCTCTTAAGCCTTGGTACCATCTCTCTCCCTCCTTATCCCAATTTACAGAAATCCAGCAAGATGCAGATAATTTATGCAAAGCCTTGAGCCCTCCCAAGCAAAGTGCCAAGAGCTTGTACTACAGAAACAGAAAATCCCTGAGGAATCAGAAAGAAGGATCGGACAGGAGACTCCTGAAGCCACCAGACAGACACTCACGTGGGGAGAGTCTTTAGCAGGTTCTCACGTAGCTCCAAAGTCACCAGGTTTGCCAAACTGCAAGAGAAAAGGGAGCAAGAAAGCCAGATTCACTGAATAGGGCTTCAGGGATACAAGTAGATACTCATATCCCTTCCCTTGGGACCACCCCTCATGACCTGCACAAATGCATATACATGAATGTGTACACACAAATGGAGATGACAGGGGAAAACAAAAAACAAATAGGATCTTAAATGACTTCTGATGAAGGTGACTGTGTATTGCAAAATCATGGGGAAACAATACTATGCCCAAACTCAAGACAAGGAAGCATGGTATCACATACAGGACTGCCCAAAAAGATAAAATCCCTCACATGTAGAAAGTCAAATCCCATGGGAAGGGCATTGCACCCCACAGGTGCAGCTGCCGTTTGCTAACAGCGTAAATCATTTCAACATCATCAGACAGACCATACCTGTTTGGAAAGGGACAAATGGGCACTCAGAAAATAAGAGAAGATTTGAGAAGCCTGGATGCACTCCTTGCCTGTGCCACACACCACAGAGGAGGAGAAGGAGCTGAGACCAGGAAAGGAATCTTTATAAAGCGGTTGTCTTTTAACAAGAATAATGTTTAGAGGTGCTCACATAGTATGTTCAGTACCGTGGCAAGCTGTAACTGGGATGGCATGCTCTTCCCCTCTCAGTCCTGCTTGTGTCCCCACCCCAACCCTCCTCCCTGTTATGAGGAACAGAGGCATACTCACTTCCCAATGTCATTGGGGAGGCTCTGCAGGGACACATCATTCAAGGCCAAATGGCCCAGGCTCCGGAGCTGTGTGAAGCCCTCTGGAAGCCTGTAAAAGCATGACAGAACAAAACACCATTAATTCTGTTCACAAAACAATCCCTAAATTCCTCACTTAAATCCCCTAAAAGCCAGTCTTATCCTAACTGGTATCAACATGTGGAAAGGAGAAGAGCAGAAACCAACTCTGACCCTGGCTCCTGATCCAGGATATGCCCCGTTTCCAAGACATCAATACCCCTTTGTATCAAAGTCACAACATGTTCAAGTGTGCAAACTTGGCTCTGCAGTACTCAAGCATGAATCCCAGACTAAATTATGCCATGTGATCATTTGAACTTGGAAGCAGGGAGGGCTACCAAGTAATCCAAATGCCCATCTAAGGATATTTCTGCAGATGAGACTGAAGCATTCCCTGGGACCAGGTAGTATCATCATAACAGCTCCAAGGTGCAACAGAACAGGGGAAGACCCGTGAAAAGGAGAAATCCTTTGCTATTCACAGGCAGTTCCTGGAGCTTCCCTGCCCCCCTGCTCACGACACACATCTTACAAGTCTGGGCCAGAGAAAGACTCTGACAAATAACTCCTAGTGCAGAAGCACTGGTCACTCCTGTGGTACAGGGATTCTCACCGACTGAAAAGCTTGTCCCATTCTGGCAGTGTCTGGCACCACAAGAGGGAAGCAGAGAGTTAAATCTATTTAAAGGGCAACTTGGGCAGCACTTGCCCAGGAGCACAAAGGGCAGCAGGCATCTGGAGTCAGACTGGCATCTATAGGGACCCTGGCAGACACCAGTGCCTGAAAGCATGGTTCACCAAGGCAGAGGAGCCATACTTAAATTCCTAAAATATTATGGATTAAGGGCTGTAGAGACAGAAGACTGAAGAGACAAGGCAGAGAGCCCCATGCTCTGGCCACTATAAGGGAAACCCACCAAACACAGAATTCAAAGGATGGCTATCCTAAGTTATAAATAAAAAAAACATAGAGCAAAAAGGACTGACAAATATTAAAGCATATCAAGCAGGCCTCTCTCTACTCCTCTGGTACAATCAGTCCACATCCATTCTGGTTTGTGCACCAGGGTGAAGGCATGGGGAGGGAGTAACAAACTTACTCCAAGAGGACGGAAGTCCTCACCATTCACACCAGTGGCAACAGTATGACTCAAGGCTCATCAATCCAAGCCACAGGCCATACAGAAGAGGGAGCACACACCAGCTCTCCCCTATGAGTGTCAGTGTCAGGAGAACAGACATCTGCAGGTCTTGGCAAAGGCAGGGTGATCCTAGGCCTTGACTTCAAGGGAAGATAATTACAAGATGAAGACCAGAGAAGGCTTGGGAGAATGAGGAACTTCAGCTCTCATTCTCAGCTGGACAAAAGGCTTGCAGATGCCTTCCTACCTGGAGAGAGGATTCCCACTGAAGTCTGCGATTTCCAAGGATTTGCAGAATTTGATGCTTTCAGGAATTTCTGGAATGTCTAGAAAAAATATGTGAAAGAAAAAGAGGCTTGAGAAGAGCTTGTCATGTGGAAAATGGGACACCGGGTACTGGTGACAGCCTAAGACACACTAAGATAACCATATTTTCATAGCTCAGGACCCACGAGAGATCACTCTGCAGGACTGTGAAAGGGTCCTGCACCTTCCAGAACATGCACAGGGTAGTACTACTACAGAGAGAAGTAGGGCTGTGGGCACCCACTCCCCATTTAGCTTTGACCTTACCGTTGCGGGAGATGTCCAGTTCCACCAGTTGCATGAAGTTGGCAACCTCAGGGGGAAGTCTCTGGATTTCATTGTCACTCAGACCCAGCTTCCGCAGGTTCAGAAGCCTAAAGAAAGGCTATGACAGGAGAGAAGAAAACTGTCAGCAGCAGTTCTGTGGGAAGCCTGTCTTCTTACCTCAGGACAAACCTGAGCATCCATCCCTAGAAACAACTGCCTTCTTTCATAATGTCTATCCTTGTGAGGTCCTCAACATGCAGTCGCTGCACAGATGAGAACCCTGATTAAGGTCTACAAGAGATGAGGGTGAAAGAAGAAAGGCATTTAATGAGTTTAGCTTGATGATTCATTTAACATCTCTATTATCCCACTGCTCTTCTCCCTTCCTTGTTGTGCTGGGGGTTTTGGTAGTGGGGGAGGGAGCTAGAGCAGTGGCCCCTGTGAGAAGCTTCTCAAAGCTCCAAGTTAGACTCACCTCTGGCCAAGGCCGAGCCAATTAGCAACAGAGGCTGTGCCTCTGCAATAATGTATTTAAGAAGGGGCACTTGGGAGGAAGAGTGGGAGTCGTGAGAACATCTGTGCAAACACCTAGGTCAGTGGAAGAAAGGAGGAGAACCAAGGGGAGGTATGCTGGCGCATGAGCTGCATCCCATGGTGAGAGGGCAGGGCTCCCTGCTGACACCCGTGGATGTCACCAGTGGAGCAGAGATGTGCCAGCAGCCCATGGAGGAGCCCACACTGGAGCAGGTGACTGTGCCCAAAGAAGGCCAGGACTGTGAGGGAAGAAGCCCCCACTGCTGTAGTTCAGCACTGGGAAGATTGCAACATACAGGGGGGATTCATGCCAGAGCAGCTCAGGAAGGGCTGTGGCCCATGGGAAGAACTTATGTTGGAGAAAGTTCACGGAGGACTGTCTCCCATGAGAGGGGTACCACACTGAAGCAGTGGAAGAATGCAAGGAGTCCTCCCCCTGAGGAGGAAGGAGCAGCAGGACTGACTGCACCCCCCATTCCTGCCTCCCTGTGCCACTGAGGGAGAGGAGGTAGAGAAATCAGGAGCAAAGCTGAGCCTGGGAAGAAGGGAGGGGTGGGCGAAAAGTGTTTTTAAGATGTGGTAATGCTTCTCCCTGTCCTACTCTGTCTGTTAAATGGTGTTGTTGTTAGTGAATGAATTAAATTGATGTCCTTTTTTCTTCCCCTAACAAGTCTGTCTTTTGCCAGTGACCATAATGGGCGAGTCCTCCCTCCCTGTCCTTATCTTGATTCTGGAGCCTTTTGCTTTATTTTCTCCTTCCCATTCCTGAGGGGAAAGGGGCAAGTGAATGGCTGCATGGTGCTCAGTTGCCCTCTGGGCTCAAACCACAACACTTGTGGGATATAAAACAGATGTTCCTTGTTTCCTCAGAGAGCAGCTCATCTTATAGGCATTCAACTACTAGCATCATGAGGAAGTTACTATAAAGCAGCTTGCCAGTAGACACCACAGTGTTTATGAGTCTGGTCCAGAGAAGCCAACAAAGGAGAAACATAAGGGGATGTCCAGACTGAGGTTCTGTCCCTGATGTTACACGTGACTGTTATACAGTACATTTTTTCAGGACGTCAGTGACAGGTCCCTACACCAACAGGGAAAGTGTTTGTGCCACTTGTACTGGAAAAGAAAAGGAGCAAGCAAACTATCTGTAGGGCCCAAGCAACAAAGAATTAGAGAAGGAAACAAAATTCCTTTCTAGAAACACCAGAGTCATAAAACTGTTTTCTGGAAGGGATCTCTAGGGGTCTCCTAGTCTAACAACATCCAACCTTTTCACACCTGCCCTTGTTCTCAGAAGTCAATTAGATTAGCTATAAATGGTAAGTTACAAGATTCATCAATCATACTCTTTCTAGACATCAACAGTCTCTCAAATAAGTTTACTAAACACAACATACTGTAATTATCAACTGCAGCTGCTTCTAACTATTGTTGGACATAGGATACTGGACAGGATGGAAACCAAGGCTGTAGTGTTTGTTGCATCTTCCGGGTTGTTTCAGAGTGCCTGGGAATAACAAACAAACAATACTGGGCCACTGCAGAAAATGAGACAGTTTTAAGAAGTTTACCCATAACCCACAAATAGATAAAGGCAGAAACTGTTGCACGCACACATAGTAACACCGTGTCTCTGACTATGTGTTGAGGTTCTGCTACAGTACAGACAAGTGCTCTAAGCCACCTCTAACAGTTTATAGCTTTTAGATGACCAAATCTTAAGAAACTAATAACTCAACCCATGATGCAAAGAAAGTAGTGATGAAGCTAGGAACAAAGTCAGGTCTATGAAGTGACATGCAGAATCCACTTCTAATCCATGTAATCATCCTGTCTGTCCTACACCAGAGGCAGAGAGGGAGTTACAATAAGCAACACAAGATGTAATCACAGGATTACTTACAGATCAGAAGACATGTCCAGAGAGACAGGGCTGCTTACACAGACCACACTGAGAAGGATCAAACAAGAAATTGAGGCCTGAACCTTTTTTCTCAGTTGCCTTTCCCATAATTCATCAGCATAAAAGGCTGCTGAAACAGACCCCTCTAGGAATAGTTGTGGGGATATTGACATTTGTTCAGGTTTGAGGTGGTGGGACATCCCCCAACTGCCATTCATAACACCACAAAGAACAATAATACAGACCAGGCAAGGGAGGAGTAAGGAATGAAAAGGTGATGCACAACATAACTGTGAAAAGATACACAAGACCACAGAGAGAGCTGCTCACCCCACTAAAAGGGATGATAATGAGGTCTAATAATACAACTTGAGAAGTTTTTCTGTTGTAAATCAAAACCTCTGCAGTTGCCCATACAGACATCTCAGTCAGGAAGCATGTCTGGGTGCAAGTGCATGTTTGAGGGACTGTAAAATGTAGCATGGCTTTTGCTACTCTGAGGTGGTTGTACTTCCACATCGCTCCCCATAAGGAAAGGGAAAAGTGCTCTGGGATGAATAGCGGTGATATGAAATTCATACTCCTGATGCCCTAAAGTAGTACAGGGGACTGTAATAAGTAAAAAAAGAAGAAAAAAAAAAAAAGTCTTATTGACACCGAACAGCGCAAGTTCTTTTTAACTGTTTATCTAATGCAAACTAGTTTAATAAGAAAGGAAGTAGGTGAAAGTCTAAATGAAGTCTAAATAACAACAAAGGTTCAAGCCAGAGCAGGAGGTTTAGAGACTTAATTTGCTATTGTTTCCTAAATCCTTCTCCTAATTTTAGAATGCAAGGAAATACCACGCAAGACATTGTGTTGACCTGCTAGAGTCTACAAGTTGGAAAATAACAAAGGGAACAGAACATCTATAGTCCAAACTTTCAGCACTTCTGCCTACAGATTTTGGACAGTCTCAAAATAGATGCGCACACTTTTAAAAAATATATTTTAGAATAAAATAGAATAAAATAATGCTATATGTTGCATTGCAATATATATAGGAAGTGTTTATTGACACAACAGAGGTTTAAAAGCTATCTCTGGGACAAACTGGCAGCAGCGAATACTGGCTTCAGTTTTGTCTACAGTCAAGTTTTACTTTCCTGGCTAGGCCATCAAAATCAAAACATAACAACACTTCTTTGACAGAGCAGTTGTATCCATGCAGTTTACTGCAATTTAACAGAACAAACTGCGTAACGGGACTTTTACTAGCATAACTCCCTTACTGAAAATAATCAGAACCTACACGCACACCGAGACCCATGAAGCCACATGCAGACCAAGCCTCAGAATCAGGCTGTCACGACAATCTCACAATTCTTCCCATCTAATTAACTTTTCTTCAGGGAGACATCTACTAAATCTAATGTTCCAAAATTCCTTGTTTTGTATGCTACTTTTTTATATCAGTTAAACACCATTTTTTCACCACCAGTCTTTTTTTTTTTTCCTTTTTTTTCTTTAAAAAACAAACAAACAAACAAAAAAAGGTAACTGTTGACAGACTTTTACCAGATCTGTCCTCAATTCAGGCAACAGCAAGACAACAAGAGTAGTACATCCCACTTCTTAAGATTCAGTTAAGCTGAACTTGAATAAAATATTTTGATATGACAAAAATTTAAACTAGTCAAAAGTCACTGGTGGAGGTCATAAAAAACAAACACAGAATTACAGTATTCTCATGCAAGAATGAAGATTTTATATTTGCAAAAAAATTAGAAAGTTAAGCAGAATCCAAGTAAGCCACCATGTCTGACTAGCAAAACCTTCTTGTTAATTGTTAGGTACCAGGCACTTCTCATGATTAACTCCTTACCAATAGGATTGTGATAATGAAATACTGCCAGCTGAAGCACATATACACCAACAAGTCTGTATTTTCCCTTGATGGACTGCTTTGCTCATGAATGTCTTTACTATAGCAGCACAAACAGCTTTGCCAGCAGAGCATATCGATGCTTCTGTAACCAGTCTGGCAGCTCTTACTGCCGTTGCATCGCAGAAGTGCAAAGGTAGACCAGCACTGCTGACGCAAATAAACACACACTGGTTGTTCAGCTGCGGTTCAGAGATGGGACCATCTTCAGGAATAAGCACTTAGACGTGCAGAACAGATGTGCCCCCCACTTACGCTAGCAAAGCTTTTAGAAAACTAGCAATTGGTCCATGTTTGCTCTTATCTCTATTAGGACTGTAGTTAATAAGATGTAAAATATGGCAAGCTGGTGTAATCAAGAACTAGTAAGACTGCAAGCACCGTACCTAATGTGATACATATAGTTTTCAGTTCAGTATTTTGTGAACTGGGCACTTCAACTCCTAAGTCCAAGAGCCAAATTTACAAAGCAAAACTGCACAAGAGATTCATTTGTGACACTGGAAATGGAGAACAAATTAATTTTAAAATTACTACTGGAACTAAGAGTGAAAACTCAAGCAAATGTCTCTTTGGAGACTGGCAGTTATTCCTTTTTCTAATCAATGTTAATCCTGTTTCATACAGCTGGGAAAAAAAAAAAAAAAAAAGTCATGAATTTAACACTATACTGAATGTCTCTACTGAGATCAACATACACAACTCCAAGATTTCCTGAACTTAAAAATCACCAAATCTGCATGACCTATATCTTTCAGTGTCTAAACTATATATACATATATATATATGCATATAAACTATAGAGAGAGTTTAAGTTATAAGATCAAAAATAGAAGTTTGAAGAAACAAAATAAGCAGCAATCTTTCACTGTTTCCTGGCACACCAGAAGTCTAAAGATCACACAGAGCAAACACGGATTAGCATGAAAAGACTCCAGTGCACAGGAATTCAGCCAGCTCAGAGCACGATGGAAGTTATCACAAACTTTTAAAAAAGGTTCAAGACCAGGGGGTGTACTAATATATTAAGAGCATAGTTGGGCAACCGGGGGGGGGGGGGGGGCGGGAAAGCTTTTGTAAATTAGAATATATTACAAAGATATTCTACTGTTGAAACATGTCAATGGTTACAGGATGGCTAAGATGGAAAACAACTACAAAATTGTCAAGCAAATAAGATTCAGCTGGCATAATTTCTTACAATATCCAGAGCGGGGCAACTGCAACATAACAGATTGGAAACACACAGGCCATTGCTCTCATTAATGTACTAATCGGCTGCAAATTAGTGAAAGGTATAAACAGCCTGTAAAGCACTATAAACCAAAAGATAAGAAACACTCTACAAAACTTAACATTGCAAAAAAAAGACCAAAAAATGTGAAATACAGGCTCTGCAGCATGTTTTCAGATGCAACATCCTCATTCAGCATCCCCTCTAAAGACAAAAGCAGGCAAACATATGAGAAGTCATTCAAGAGTTATCTATAATTTTTGAAACAAAATTCAGTTAGTTCAATCTCTTTAAAAAAAAAAGGCAACGTAGATCCATGGATTTTCGAGTTAAAAGGGACAAAGAAGTAAAAGCCTTCTAATCCTCTGTGTATCAGAGACCTTTATCACAGAACCATGAAATAATTCAGATTGGAAGAAGCCTCAGGAGATCTCTAGTCCAACCTCTTGCTCAAAGCAGGGTCGGCTATGAAGTCAGACTGGGTTGCTCAGGCCTTTGTCTAGTCAAGTCTTTCAAAACCTCCAGTGATGGAGGATTCAAAAATCCTCTGGGCCCCTGGGTCCACCAATTAATAATCCTCACAGTGAACAAACTCCCTTGTACCTAGTCAGAACCACCTAGTTCAATGTCGCCCTGTGCCTCTCACTCTCCACCACGCACCGCTGGGCTCCATCTCCTTGATAACCTCCCCGTACACACGGTCAGGCTGCTATGAAATCCCTCGGAAGCAGCGACTTCTCCAGGCTGAAGAGTCCTGGGGCCTGTCCTGTCAGGGCATGTGCTTCAGCCACCCTACGGACCCTCTGCTGAACTCACACCACTTCAGCAATGCCGTTCTCGTACTGTGGGCCCCCCAACAGATGCAGTATTGAGGTGTGGCCTATGGAGTGCTGAGCAGAGGGGAATCATCGCTCCCCCAGTCTCCGCGTGTGCTCCTACTGGCACGTCCAGTATGCCGCTGGCCCTCCGTGATGCCAGGGCACCCCGCTAGAGCCTACGAGGAGCTAAACTCCAAATATACAGACCAAGGATGAAAGCCAAGCGCTGTTACCACAACGTCCAACAGGAAGAGAGGAGAGGAGGTGGCCATGTACAATACACAAAGAACGTTGCCAACAAGAGTACATGCAACATGAAGTCAAACCCACAGTCCCATTTGCATAACCAAATAAAAAGCCACAGATGTCCCTTTCTGCTGTTGTCAGGCAAATACTGAAGTGTGCAACCAATATAAACAATGGAAGAGAATCATCAAAACTTTAGGAGACCCCTGAGTGTGGCAAACCTTTCACAACTGAACCACACCAGTCACTTGGAAGCTACATTTACACGACTTACACAGCTACCCAATATAAGGTTGGGTTCCCAAGAAACTCCAAATAAGCTAATGGACCACCCTCAGCTATTTCTTTTACTCCTGTTGGAGTACAGGACACTCACTTGTGAGCTAGGTCCAGCTAACCACAATTAAACTGGAAAGACTTTACTTCTGTCTTAACAATTGATGCCTCGATTAACTTTGGAAGATCTGCTACAATACCAAAATACGATGATGTTTGCAGAAGTGAGAAAGGATGAAATCCCAGTGCAATTATTAATGAACCTCTTGAGTCAGACCACAGCCTCTGGAGAAATTTTATAAAAAAAAATATCAGGCTAATAGAGCAGGATCACTGCTATGACAGTCAAAACTATCATCATTGCAAAGGGAAAAAAATGTCAGCTTCAGACTAAAACATAAGAACAAGCCAAGCCAAGAGCCATCCTGACTATATAGCACTCATCCTTGATAGTTAGGTCAGTCCTACTCAAGGAACATTTCCAAACAGCACACTGTGGTTTTATTTGAGGTTATTCAGAGAAACAGTAACAGGCTCAGCCAGTTTATGAAAACAAGAAACACTAGTAGCAGCAAATACAGGCTCCATTTGGCAGATGCACCTGTGGCTTCTGCTGAGGAACTGAAATACCTGTCTATTGAGAAAGTCATGAGCCTCACATGCTGATGCCAAGGCCACTGATTTAGGACACAATTCTTACTGATAATGCAAGGATGCCTGACACTGCACTTTGCAGAGCTTCCCCCGCAGTGAGACACACAATTCCATGATTGCATGGAGTTCAGTATACATGAAGCGTTTTGCCTGCACTTAATTTATAAGCCAGGTTAGCCCACAGCTCCAGCTTTGGTTAATGGTGAACTCCTACATGGGAAAGCAGCGTGAACCCAGGAAAGAGGAAATACTCACATGATTTAGAAATGAGCTTCTGGCCTCATATCCTCAACATTTCATGATTGCTCCCCCGCAATGCAGATGGGTGGCACTAGAGATGGTGCTGGCCAAAATCAGGAGAGGGAGATGCCTAATTCCTGAGTAGACAGAAGTCTGTCAGTCCCCTGTATCCCTTCCTCATTCATTACGTGAGGAACTCTGACTGTCCAACTCCAAAACTGGCTGCATCAGCCACCTCCTGTTCTGCAAGAGACAGGAATGGAAGAGAATGAAGCCAGCCACCACTGCCTTCACACACAGCCTCAATCAGCACACAGCAGGCATCTCACTGCCTATGGACACTAGCACAGAGCTTCCAGATAAATTAAGAAAGCAGGGTAAGTTTCTAGAAAGCCAGTGTCTGAAAAACTGCACAGGAGTATGTAGCAGGACAGTCAGTGAGGGATGCAGATTTCCAAATACAGCAGTTCACTCAAAAAGGTGTCGTGCATCATAGATACAGGTCCAGCAGAACCACAGGATGGCTGAGGTTGGAAGGGACCTCTCAACATCAGCTAGTCCAACCTCAGCTCAAAGCAGAGTCAGCTATAGCAGGTTACCCAGGGTTATGTCCACTCCGGTTTTGAATACCTCCAAGGATGGACATTCTGCAACCTCAGCTGGCAACACATTCCAGTGTTTGACCACCCATCCAGTTAACAAGAATAAAAAAAAAAAAAAAAAAGAAGTGTTTCTTTATGTTTAAACAGAATATCCTCTATTTCATTCTGTGCCCATTACCTCTTGTCCACTACTGAGAAGTCTGTCTCCATCTCCTTTGCTCCCTGACATCATATACACACCAGTAAAACCTCCCTAGGCCTTCTCTTCTCCAGACTGAACAGTCACAACTCACTCAGCCTCCCCTCATATCACAGATGCCCCCATCTTCTTAACCATTTTTGTGGCCCTTCACTGAACACACTCCTGTAAACCCAAGTCTTCCCTGCACTGGGGAGCCCAGCACTGGACACAATCCTCCAGAGCAGAACAGAGGGGAAGGATCACCTCTCTTGACCTGCTGGCAATGCTCTTCCTATCTGCTGGTCAACTTGTGGTCTACCAGGACCCCCAGTGTTTCTGAAAAGCTGTTTTTCTGGCGGTCCATCGCCTGCCTGTACTGCTGCATGAGGTTATTCTTCCCATGTGCAGATACTGGCATTTCCTTTTGTTGAACTCCATGAGACTCCCACTGGCCCATTTTTCCAGCCTGTCAAGGTCCTTCTGAACAGCAGCACAACAATGTGGTACATGCAAAGTCACACACAGCATGTATATACACACCAAAGTCATAAAGGGCCATTGTAAACCCAGTCTCTTGTCTGTAAGAGGCCCTAGAAAACGTCTGGAGGAGGTTCCATCCTCCTCTCTGCAATTAGCATGCCTCCAACTAAGCTGTGCATCACGTCAGCAAGCTGAAGAAACACTTTCTCCAAACCTCAAAATCCTGCCTCTTTGACTGTCGATGTTCGTATCTGTGAAGCTCCCAGCATTAGTACCGAAGCTGCAGCAAAGCCCCAGGACATGAAATAAAGGTTAATGGAACTATTAGGTTAGCATAGAGAACCACAGCATTCAAATAGTGATGCTGGGAACTTGGACATCGCCCACAAGAGCTTCCTTTCTGCTGCAGAGTAATGCTCAGCAGAGCCTTGCCTCCTCCCTCTGCTCATTTAGTCAGATCAAGAGGTGGAAAATTAAAAAAGGAGAAAGGACAACAGATAAAAGGATCACAATAAACCCTTTGAGCTACCATTCAACTATGCAGTTTCCCAGAAACAACTAAATCTAGAGGACAGGCCTGGAAAGCCATCCATTCCGCAAATGAGATTAACAGCCAAAGAGTCAACCTGGCTCAGCTGGGCAGACAGTGCTGGGTAACCCCAGCCACCCCTGTGCTGCTACCACTAGCTCTTCAGATGGGGCACGGTGGAGCTGGCCCCGCTGCTCTGGCAGGAGAGAGGGAAAGGGCTTCAGCCTTGGAATGACCCAAGCAGTCTGATGACAGTCAGGGATGCAGATCTACCAGGTCAACCAAGATTCCCATGCAGACTGCCAGTGCTCACAACGCTGGCATCCAGCCTGCAGCAATCACAGCCACAGAGTCCCTGCTATAAGGCCAGAGCCCTGTGCTCATCCATGATTCACACGATGGCAACACAAGCCCATATGTCCTACAGCTCCCATCCCACCTGCAGAAAGACGCACCTTCTCAGCCAAGCAAGCAGAGTGCTGTTTGGGTGCTGAAGCCTGGGACTTGGAAAACACTGACTGCTCCTGCATGCAGACTGTTCCCCGCTTCCAGGTTGGCCCCAGGCCCAGGTGAATTTTACAACTCTCTTCTGAATCTTTGTTTTCTTGAGGCTACAGCAAAAGGGCTTCTGGCCTACCCGAGGCTGAACTCCAGGTCTCCCCTCACCTGCCACTGCTTAAGCAAGGAGATCCCCTCTGCAGTCCCCACACTGTCACACAATACTGAGATACGGGTGAAACAGTCCCACGCCTCTGGGCAGAAGCATTTGTCCCGTTTCACACCCCAAACATCAGTCTTACCAAAGGCACCGTGCCTAATCCTGGGGGAAGGGGACTTTGTTCCCCAGCACTGCCTTGCTGCTCTCCTCCGACAGCCAGCCCTCACACTCCCATCTGTATCTGGAGGACAGCCACCTCCACAGTGGCCAGGAGGGAGGGAGGAGGGCAAACAGACACCCATGCTCCTCTACCAGTTTCTCCAGAGAAAGAGCCATGCTGTTCTGCAGCACAGTCAGCTCTCAGGGGCTGCCTTGGTGCCAGGATCCCCACTGCAAACACAGGCAGGAGGGGACGGCTGTCAAGTGCCATCAGGCTATAGGAACACTTCTCCCCTCAACAAAGCATGCTTTAAGCAGGCTTCAATGAAACACCTCATAAAGATGGGGCATTTCCAAAGTGAGACTGCTGCAGCACTGCTAAAGCAGAGCAGGACACGCGCCAGAGGAAGAGTCGTCAGACACTCAACTTAAACAACTGTAGAACCACAATGATCTTACATATAGGCCAACATCTTTGAAAAAAGGCGGTGACAATTTATACATCTGGAGACCAGGAACTGGGTCTACAGTGTAAACACGGCCTTCACACTGTAATTGTACAACTCCTTCTTGCTTCTGCAGCCAAATCTATTAAGGTGTCCCCAAGCTCTGCTAGCCAAACAGTGGGTCTCACATGCCTCCTTTTCCTCAAAAACAACCTGTGACGACCCAGGCTGCTCTTGAGACAAAGGCCCAGAGCCACAGGCGTTTAGACCAGGTGATTCTGCTGCAGTGACTGAGCACACCAATGATGCCTGCTGCGTTACTTCTCCTCCAACATAGGCTAAGGGGATCCAAGACAGAGGTTTTGCTAATCTTTCTGATCCTGGAAATGCCAGTGGTAAGGACAGGTCCTCCTTATATCTCATTATTCTTAAGAGAATTTTAAGTCCAACTGTCAAACCCTGCTGGTACAGTCCCATCGCCTTCAGCAGGACAGCACGTTTAATTAAAGGCAGGATCAGACTGTGTAGCAGGAAAATAATTACAATTCTGGTGATTCATGAGCAAGAAGAGGGCCTGGTTTCCCATGCCACCACGGGCTGAGCTCACAGCAGAGCTCCATGTTTGTCCCCAACCAGAACAAATGCATAGAACTCTGCCACCGTGGGCAGGAGGTGTCTGCCAGAAGTGAAATGCAGCAGCTTGGGCAGCTCCTTGAAATGCTCACAGCAAAACCAGATCACATATTTCAGCCTTGTGTTTCATTCACACTTTCCTGCTTAAATGCAGGCTTGACATCTTAAGAGATGCCCATGGAGGAAGCAGAGGCTCTGCTCCATGCTCCACAACCAAAGTGTCAGGATGCAGAAGCACACGTCTGCCTTCCCAGTCTTGGAGACCTGCAGGTAGGAGAAATGTGAACATGACTGGGGTCTCCCCTTTTACATCTGTGATGAAAGAAAGAGCTGATCTTGGACAACTGTGCCAGTAGGATTGCCTTTGTGGAAAGCCAGCTGTACGAGAGAGATGCAAGCGGAGCTGGAAGCAAAGGCAGAAAAACAAAACACTTGGGGAGTTGATCAGCTCTAATGCTAAACTCAGTCCTTCCAAGTCACTGTGCTCAAAGCCAACACCTTACAGATGAGGCCACAGAACCAGAAAGACTTCTATCCCACAGCTGGGCAGCTCGGGCAGGGTGCCAGCCCCAGAAGCTGTACAGCTCCCTTAGCAGAGCAGGAGTCAGTCCACTTCCAGCAGAGCCAAGCACCTCCAGTTAGCACTAGGTTGCACCATCAGAGCAGTGAACCCAAGACACGCCTTTCCCTATATTGAGAGAAATGATGCAAGCAATATATATTCCCAGAATAGCCACCTGAAATCTAGTGAGGATAACAGAGTTAATGGCAGCAGAGGTCAAAAAAGCGATCATCACTGATGGGAGATGAGAAGATCAGTTTGGGGCTCCAGCAGCCAGGCCGCACCTCAGCCCCGGTGCTACGGGAAGGGCACCACTACCACTGTCCAGGTAGACCCTCTCACCTGGGCATTCCTCAGAGACCCTCGTGCCAGATACCCAGAGACTCAGTCTGACCCACCTGTGCAGGCATGGGACAGGACGACAGGACCACAGGCAGTGGATACAGACCACTTGCCATCCCAGATGAGGGATCTTCCCAAATAACTGACTCCAATTATAGCAGTGTTTCATTCTCCTCTCCTCATAGCACCTGTCACAGATACTAAATTGGCTTCAGCCTTTTCTGGCCACGAGCATGTAATCACAAACACCTGAAAGGGAACAACTCAGTAGAGTCTCAAAGGGAAACAGCTGATCCTCCCCAGCAGCCAAACACCAGGCACAGGAACCTTCGACCAAGCTGGGGTTTGCAGCCAGACCACCCCGGCAGGCCATCTTCCCTGTGCTTCAGCAGGGACAGCAAAGTGGGGCTCTCCTCCCCTTTAGCCCCCGCACAGCACAGGAGGAGGGGACACTCGTCACCTGCCCACACCAGACAGGCCCACGACAAGGAGGAGGCGCGCAGACAGGCTCGGCGAGGCAGGGCAGGAGCGCTGAGCACCCCGAACATGAGTGGCTCCGCGTGCCCCCACGCACACCGGCGCTCAGAGCTGGGGAGACCAACCCTACACACGCAGGCTGCTCCCTGGCTGCCGGGACACAGCCCTCCCTAAAGCAGACTGGCCGGATTTCCGACTATTTAACCCCACATATCAGGCCCTGAGGAATGTATTTCAAATATCTAAAAGTACTTAAGTGTCAGGAATACATTCCAACAAAGACAAAGCAAGCTGTCTCCAAGCCAAAGGCTCACCAGCTGCTTCTTCCCAGGCATTTAAGCAGGGACTGAGGAATGCAGTCCCCTTTGGGGGCAGAGGCAGCAACTGTTCCCCTGCAGACAGCATGCTGCCTGAGGACGGCACACAGGAGCAGAGTGGAATCTCTGGTCCAAACGAAACAACAAACCAATTCAGGGCCACAGAAAGGAAATCCCCAAGCCAGAATTAGATCACAACACCACAAGTAACACCTCACTCTTAAGAAGAGCTTTGGGGGGGTTTTATTGACAAGAGTAATTCATGGTCTCAGACTGCACCTTAAACACAAAAGCAGCAGCGTACAACTGCATAAACAGAGGGCCCCCCACTGAAATCAGAGCACAAGCGACCTCCTGCTCATTCCTGTGCAGTGGGCTGGGAGGAGTCCAAAGGAGGAGTGCCACCAGCACATCGGCACTCCCTGTGGCACACATGGAGCATCCAGTGGCATTTCCCATTGAAATATGGCAAAAGCATTCATCTGGAAAGATCTGATGAGATCATTTAATGGGACAGCATTCTGGCTATGAGTGAAGAAGCAAAACCTTATATACCCCAAGTACTATCCAAAGACCTCTTCCCCCTTTCTTATCTATTCTACCACTTACCTCTCCCCACCCAGCCCCCTCCCTGGCATACCAGCACCTCAGGAATGGCCTTCTCCAGTGTAACAGACCTAATCTACCAATCTAGTCGTCTTCTAAATCCTCTTCTGACCAAGGAATGGTCAACTAGCAATAACCAATTAGTAATTTACTTATCTGTAATGTCACAGGTGGAGAGAAGTGACAAGTGGTGTTCCTCAGGGGTCAGTGCTGGGACTGGCACTGTTTAACATCTTTGTTGGTGACACGGACAGCAGGATTAAGTGCACCCTCACCTCAGCAAGTTCACCAACAACACCGAGGTGTGTAGTGCGGTGATACGCTGGAGGGAAGGGATGCCATCCAGAGGGACCCGGACAGGCTTCAGAGGTGGGCCCGTGCAAATCTCATGAAGTTCAACAAGGCCAACTGCAAGGTCCTGCCCATGGGTCAGGGCAATCCCAAGCACAAATCCAGGCTGGGCGAGGAGTGGATTGAAAGCAGCCCTGCGGAGAAGGGCTTGGAGGTGTTGGCTGACAAGAAGCTCAACACAACTCAACATGCGCTCACAGCCCAGAACCCACCCGTGCCCTGGGCTGTACCCAGAGCAGGGGGGGGCAGCAGGGTGAGGGAAGGGATTCTCCCCCCCTGCTCTGCTCTGGGGAGACCCCCCTGCAGTGCTGGGGCCAGCTCGGGGGCCCCCAACAGCAGAAGGACCCGGAGCTGCTCGAGCGGGGCCAGAGGAGGCCACGGAGATGCTGGGGGGGCTGGAGCAGCTCCCCTGGGGGGCCGGGCTGAGAGAGTTGGGGGGGGTCAGCCTGGAGAAGAGAAGGCTTCGGGGAGCCCTTCGAGCGGCCTCCCAGGGCTTAAAGGGGGGGCGGGAAAGACTCTGGATCAGGGGGTGGGGATGGGACGAGGGGGGACGGTTTTAAACTGAAAGAGGGGAGATTTAGATTGGATATAAGGCAGAAATCCCTCCCTGTGCGGGGGGCGAGGCGCTGGCCCAGGGTGCCCAGAGCAGCTGTGGGTGCCCCCTCCCTGGAAGGGTTCAAGGCCAGGTTGGACGGGGCTGGGAGCCCCCTGGGCTGGGGGAAGGTGGACCTGCCTGGGGCAGGGGGGGGCACTGGGGGGGGCTTTAAGGTCCCTTCCAACCCAAACCATTTCATGATTCTACGAAATATAAGCAACAGGGGAAAATGCCAAGAGTATTAAAATAACACGTTCCAACTGTTTCAAATAGAATTGTATTCTCTTGAGGCAGAAATTATATTATCCTGTAAATTTATACAACAGGTGCATCTCCATCACTGAGAAGCACCATAAAACAAACAAACCCCAACAAAGAAGCTCTAACCCTGAAAATGGGAAATCAAGGCAGATGAAATCAAGTTTATTAACTGGTATAGAACAGGGTATTCAGACTACAGCAGACTGTACACTCGGGGTTCATGGAAGCACATTTAGGGGATTGGAAAAGTCTTAAAGAAAAGTTAAGTGTCCCTGTGTGGAAGGAGACAGCAGGAGATTCTCAGACACCAAATACACAAACAATTTTTCTGAACAGTAAGAGTACAAAGAATAGGAAGGTGCCAGAGCAGCGCTCAGGGGAACAGCCCAAACATACACCATTAAATACCCTGAACTAGAAATGGAAGAAGGAGGAGTCAGAACCACAGAGAACCTTTCAGTGCAAGAGCTCTGTGGGCTGTCACATCCCTCTGCCTCAGCACGCAGCTTGTCTTACCATCTACCACACTCTCTCACCACTGTTCCCTGCCTCATCCAAGTTTCTATCAGGCAGACGGTGAAATAAGGTTATGAAATCCAGGAATATTCAGGGGAACGGACATAACAGGTCAGAGGAGACCTAAAGAGGTTAACCTAATCCTGCCTTTACCTCTAACTATCAATGAACCACCACCTAAATCATTCCTGGCACATACTCAGACAATAGCCAAAGGGAATAAGGAAAGATCTTAGAGGTACAAGTAGATCAGGCGATGAGCAAATGCTCTGTGGGGCCACTGTGATATCTCATTTACACTTTAGAGACAGCATCCTGGAACATGAGCAAGAAAAGGTGAACCTATGCCAGTAATTGTCACTGAGGAACAGGAAGAATCCCAAAGGTGCAAACTTGTTCCAAGCAGCCAACTTAACAGCCAATGCACCCAAAGACACGAAAGATGTTATTAAGCATATGTCAGAGACGTATCTAAAGGTTTACAATAACCAGGTCAGCTGGACCCAGGGGGAAGACTGAGTAGGTGCTTTCATTGATAAACTTCCTACATTGTTCAAAACCAGTGCAAAGGAAGATTTGGTGAGACACAACACCATTTAGGCCAAGTTCACCTACATCTTCATGAATTCTGCTTCACTGAAACTTTACCAACCAGAATGCCTTTTCACCTCACTGTTACACTCATTTGAACTTCCTCCAAGACCTGAGCACCTTTTGAGATCCACATAGGACAGCATACCCACACGCTGTCCAACTATTAAGTTGACTACACACCTTAGAGCTCACAGAGAATTGAATATTAATAGTCAATTCTTACCTGCAGACCTTCTGTGCTCCTCTTTCTTGTTCCCTTGTTTGTATGTCTAGAAGTTTTATTAGCTCTTTTTTCCACAACTGAGCCTATACTCAGCTGTTACCACTCCAGCACAAATCCTAAATCCCCCTAGTCACTACCCAGGATTTAGAAGACAGACAGTTACTGCACAGAGAGAAAAGGATAAGGGTGAAGTGGCCTGCACTTATTTCAACAGCTGGGAAGCAGCACATCCAGAATACCTGGCTTTTGGAGAAACAAAACCACATCCATTTGTACACATTAACTCATAGGACTCCTGAACTCCTGTTAGGAATAGAGAAGCATGCCAAGTCTGTGCACAGGTCTCCTAACAATCAAGTGAAACCAGTTTCTTGACTGGTTTTGTTAAACAAATGCAGCTTGCAGTTTTGACAAAGCCTGTGATGCAAAGAACTCACATGCAGAACAAGAGAAGGTGCCCACTGCACACTCAAGCCTTAATGGGCACCAAAGTTGGCTCAGTCTCAGTACAGCATGGAGAAATCCAGTCACTGAAGACTCATGGTTCCCTGACTTTCTCAGGGAAGGGCTATTAGCATGGAGAGATTAAAAGGAGCAGCTTTACTCCTCCATGGAAGTAAATAAAACCCAAGATCCTCCTTGCAGGCCCCAGATGCCAGGAAATTAAAAGCTGCTCTTAATTAGCTTTGCAAGGCCCCACCTTGTCTTGGGAAAGTGACAAACACCGCTCTCAGGTTTCACCCTGCTCGGTGCAGCAGGATCCCAGGCTCTGGACAAAGGACACCAATGCTCTTGCCCCAGGCCAACAGCAGCCAAACAGGAGGAACTACTGAAACTGTTTCTACCAGCCTAGAAATGGCCTTGCCAAGATGCAAATAGCAACGAGCCACAACAGGAAGGAATATGCACTGGACCCCAAAGGCCTCCTCTCCTTGCTGCTCTAGCCAGGTGTCCATCTCTCATAATTTTCAGTGCAAGCTAGTAACAGGTCACTGGGTAGTAGGAAAAAAAAAAAAAAAAAAAAAAGTTTTCTGCACAGGGCCCAATGTGTCATGGGAGCTTTAGTAAGGAAAAAGCAAAGCAGAGAAGCTGTAACCCCTCCATCAAACATCCCTAGGGCTTGCATCTTCAGCACCACCACTATTCAAACACTTGGTATCAAAGCTAGCTCTTTCATTTCCTCCTTCCCCTGTCTGCACAATCCGTCAGCCTGCCCACCTCACAACACCCCCTGGCCAGGTATCCTTCCAGAAGCCTGTTCCTCTGCATACTCCTGCTGACACAGAAGAGGTCTCCTCCCTCCTCCACACTGACTTGTTCATAATTTTCAGTCCCTATGCAGCTCCACCCTCTCTTCCTCCTACACCAGGTCTTATGAGCTCTGCTCCACCCAGGCTCCTTCCAACCTCTCCCTTTTGCCTTCCCATACTCCAAACCTGAGCACTCCTCTGAAAGCACACCAAGAGCCTCTGGATCCCTGCTGATCATGCTCTGCTCCTGGGCTGTGACTGGCTCTGACACCTCCAAACCCCTCCTCCGAATTCCAGACTGCGTTCATTCCTTTCTGGTGAGACCTGCACCTCTGAAGTGCTCACGGAGAGTGAACTAAATGAGTCAGGTGGTTTTTGTAGCTCTAATGTAATGATTTAGTAGGCTGTATCCTTGAAACCTATACCCTAGCTGAAGGACCTGCTATTTTTCCTGCCACTGAAGCATGCTACACACTCACAGTCCAGCAGAAATCACTTTATGCAAACCAGGTATAGCAGAAATCAGCACAGAGCAAGGCATTTCCTCCTCTGGAATTCAGACACGCTCATGAAGAGCACGGGGAACTTATCAAACTGAATTTATCACTTTCCATTAAACCATGTTGTATCACCCTGGCAGCAAATCCCTGCAACAAGGCAGCAGATGCTCGTAACACAGATTTAATCTATCACTTCAAACAACCAGAGTGTGGCCACCATAATGAAAAATTTGGACTCAAAACAGGCAAGATTCCACATGGGACAACTGAAAAAAAATGCAAGAGCAGACAGAAGAGTATACAGCACTCCAAGACGGAGAGAAACAATCATTCACTTCTACAGTTTGGAGTAGAGAGTTCAGGAAAGCGCAGTGTTGTCATTCAGAAATGCCAGGAGGCAGGCAGATCATCTAACCAGATCAAGAGCAAAGCAGCAGCAGGAAGGGGACATGGGAAGTTCTGGTACAGAAGAAAATGGTGCCACAGAAAGAACAAGAGATTGCCAGTGTTTCTGGACAAGACAAATAAAGGCATATCAGACAGAGGTGGCTTGGTAGTAGGCGCTAGGTCAAAAAAAACCACACAAGAGGAGTCAGGTAAATTCAAACGTTTTCAAAAGAAGTTGTTTGCTAACGGTAAAACAAGATGACCTTTCCAAAAGCCAGCCATCCCTCCATTCTTTTGCTTCAAAAATCACCTTCATGTGGAAGCCTTCCCCAGAAGTCCCACTTGAGCCCTTAAAAACAAACTTGCTCTGGTCAAACTTGCTACCAGAGACTATATATACTCTCTCATTCAGTGCTTCTAACTGATCTCCTCCCCTACCCCTACACACACATCTCAGTAGTCCTTTAAAGTCCTCCCTCAAGGAACGGTGTACACAGACCTATTCTGTGAAACAAACGCACTTCCCTTTCCCCCCCATCTTCCTTCGTGGCACGCACAAATCCTCCCAGTCTGTCTCACACACAAAAGGCATGTTTCCATTAAGGGCTCTTCAACTGTAAACCATCCTCCCCACCGCAGACAAAGATCTCTCCTATTGCCCTCCCTCATGGAAAATACGTGCCCAAATTGAGTATTGCTCTCCTCAATTTCCCTGGTGGAAGGGCAAGTTATTTTCAAGTCTCATCCCATAGCCACCTTGTGTAACATGCAGATTCTTACTCCTACGTTAGGTATCTGTCCCTACCCACATGGCTCCCAACAGTAATATCCTTAAATAAAGCTACTTAAATAAAATCACTTAAAGTGATTTGTGTGCCTGGGACTGAAAAGTGCACCTCTTCACTTCTATTAGCACAAACCATCATGTCACATACTGGGTCAAACCTCAGGTGGATCTAACCTTGCATCCTTGTTCCACCAAACTCCAGAGCTCCTTATCAACTGTCTCCGGCACCAGCTGGAGGAAACTTGGTGGGGGGCTGGAAAGGGGAAAGACTGTGGGGCCTGCTTCTGCTCACTCTTTCTGACACGCCTGCATCTCCAGCCAGCATCCACCAGCTCCTTAGCTTTTTTCAGGAGCAGTTAGCACTGGGGGGTGCTTTTCTTGTTTCCCCTCCTGTTCCCCAGCTTGGTTGTGAGGAAGAAGGCATTTATGTTTTGCTAGGGGTGGGCTGCTACCCATCACAACTGGAGAAAACCCATAGCAGCTGCAGACAGTACTCGATACGCAAGAGTGGGAGTACAGCAAGCCCAAAACAACACTTCCTCTAAGTTTCTCCTGGGATATGCAGCACAAGCAAGATAGTGTCTTTGCATATACTCATTTTTGGTTGTTTTCCATCAACTAGTCCTTTGAACTTTGAGCATCCATTATGTCCTATGGCAAGTAGTTCCACACTTCAGCTTAACTATATTTTGCATGAAAAATTATTTCATTTATTCTGCACTGAGCCATTTTTGGTTTCACTTAATGCCCTCCAGTCCTCGTGCAGGAAGAAACAGCAGTCAGTTGCTCCCTGTTCATTCCCTCCAGGCCATTTGTGATACTCCAGACCTCTGTCCTCTGATGGAGGAATGGCACTATCTTTTTCAGACAGACTGAATAGATCTCGCAAATGTTTATTCTCCTTAAACAAAAACTGTTGCGTATTAAGTCTGATGACACCATTTTCTGCTCCCCATTCTCTGTACCTCTTTTGACTTTACTACATCCCTGAAACTGGAGGACTAGAATCTTACCTGTCTGTTCTCTATTGTTTCTCTAATAATTCTTTGCCAGAAGAGACTAAAAATTTGGAGGAACCAGAGAGGAACCCATGATCTCAGGACAGGTCATGGCAAGGGCTCTGATGCCTCCAAGCCGAACAAACGGAACAGCTGGAGTTAAACAACAGTGATCATAAATACATGCTCTTTGAGCACAACAGGAAGGTGACCCAGAGCTTAGGACAGATACACCGTACCTGCTTTCACAGGCAGGATTATATCTATCTGATCGCAGACTGAAAAAAATGTCATTATAAAAATTACATCTATAATCCCAAAAGAAGATGCTCTTCAAAAGCTAACCAAAACCCAGTAATATCCCAGTCCAAACATGTTCAATGTAAACACAAGGTAGGACTGTGACTATTCAGCAGCATACGAAGGAGCTGAGCAGCACAAAGGTTGGGAAGTTCACTGCAGATAGGCTGCAATTAACCTCCTCTGCAGGGAAGTCTTATACTCAGTCCTAACCTGCCTGTAACACACATTTTCCAGTAGTGTGAGAAATATCCCCGCCTAAAGTATAACCAGATCCCAGGCTACATGATGGAAGAGAGCTGATCGAGTACCATACCAGTGTCTCCACACCTGAACAACGCAGCCTCGCACCTGAATCCCACAAACAGCCTGGCTCACAGTAATTCACAGGAAGACAAGCAGGGAAGGCAGAGAGGACACAAAAATATTAGAGGCATCAGGAGAGCAAGAATCTGCTGTTCCTACACAAGAGTATCTGTTTAGGTATGGATGCATAAACTGTAAAATTTAACAAAACTGAACTAAATTATTTTGGCCTGGATCAAAACCAAGTTTTTTGGTTTGCATTTGGTGTTTTGTTTGTTGGGTTTTTTTCCCTCCATATTTCATCACAAATATTATTATATCATGTCAGTAGCTCAGTAAGAAACTTTAAAACAAAAAATAATTACCTAGTTCTCAATTTTTTTAATAAAAAGGTGACTTACTCTACATTCACTGATGAGCAGCTGTTCAAACAAGCTACAGCCAAATAATTTCTTTCTCTGGCACAAGTAATATTTAACTAACTTTTTAAAAACGGTACAATTTCCACAAGGGATATGTGGTAAAACTTCCTTCAGAACATCCTATAGCCCAGTAACTTCTACTTAAGGTCTTTTCCTTCCTGAGAGGCAGGTTCAAATTCCAGTTCTTGCTTGCAGCGTCCTATGCTTCAGATTACCCAGCAAAACAGGAACATCATCGTTTCAGTTCCTGCTGAACGGTACTGTAGGGCCTGAGCACAAGATCTGGGCCAATACCCCAGACTCCTGCCTTGGGAAAGCAAAGCCCAGACGTCTGGGTCGAGCCGGCAGCTCTCTGCTGAGCACATCTCCAGTTCTCTGCTTCCACGGAGAAATCACACCGACATGGTGTGCGGCACCACTAAGGATTCATCACCAGCGTTCCCTGCGCAGGGAGCTGTGGCTAAACAGAACTGTGGGAGAAGTTGCAAGTGCAGGCTGAAGTCTCCGATAATACGTCTAAAGCACCCTTACCGCTTTTAAAAAAGTTGGTAACTTTTGTGACGTACAGCTTAAACCAGAGTTTTTAAATTCACCTTGTGCTTTCCTTAGCAGTAAGCCTGGCTCACAGGACTGCCGGTTTCGGCGAGGGGTTTCTCCTCCGCGGGCTGGAGGCCCCGCTACCAGGCAGACGAGCTCACCCGCACCGCGCCCACCGGCCGCCGCCCAAGCGGGGGGCTCCTTCCCCTCCTTCCCCTTCCCCGCACCGAGCCAGCCGAGCCCCACGGCCGCCGGCCCCCACAGGGAGCGCGAAACCCGCCCGCGACTCCCGCAGCCACGGCGGAGCCAGCTGCCCGGCCCCGGGGCCTCGGCGCGAAGCCCGGGGAAGCCGGCCGGGGGCTCGGACCGCACTCCCCGCCCGCGGGCGCGGGGGAAGGCCAGCGGCCCGGCCGGGAGGAGGCCGCGCCCGGCAGCGGGGCCGGGTAGGCCGGGGCAGCGCCCGCCCGCTCCCCTCACGGCGGCCCCGGCGGAAAGCGGCGGCGGCGGCCGCCGAGGGCGGGCCGGGCTCTGCCGGCCCCCGGCCCCACCGGGCCGCAGCGCACCCGGGCCTCCCCCGCGGCCTCACCTTGGGCAGCTCCCGGAGCTGGTTGGCGTCCAGCAGCAGCTCCTCCAGCGAGCGACTGTAGCGGTAGATCTCCTCGGGCACGGCCTGCAGCGAGCAGTGCCGCCGGTCCAGCGCCTCCACGTGCCGGTTGCAGCGCCAGAGCGGCGGCATGCACCGCAGCATCGCGCCGGGGCTCGGCCGCGATCGGCTCCGGGCGCGCAGGGGCGGGAGCCGCCGCGCCGGGAAGGGGCCCGCCCGAGGGAGGGCCCGGATGTGAGGGGTGGCGGGCGGGCGCTCGACCGGCCCCGGTTCCGCCGCCCGGCTCGGCTCCGCGCCGCCCCTCGGGCCTGCCCGCCGCTCCCGGCCGGCTGCCGGGGCCGCCCCCCCCCGAGCGTCCCTGGGAAACGGAGTCCGCTCCCGCCCGGCCGCCGAGGCCGGAGCGGGGCCCCGGGGTGGAGCGGGGCCCCGGGGCCGGAGCGGGGCCCCGGGGTGGAGCGGGGCCCGGGGCCCGAGCGGGGCCCCGGGGTGGAGCGGGGCCCGGGGCCCGAGCGGGGCCCCGGGGTGGAGCGGGGCCCGGGGCCGGAGCGGGGCCCGGGGCCGGAGCGGGGCCCCGAGCGGCCCAGCGGCAGCTCGGAGCGGCGTGGGGGCCGCTCGCACTCCCCAGCTCGGCCTCTGGCCGCGGGAAGGGGCACCCCGAGGGAAAATCAGCCCCGACTGCAGACAGCGAGAGCTGCGGTGGCTTCCCGAGTAACTTACACGCGCGTCGCCGGCAGTCGCTGGCTAACGCGTTCGTAATGCGGGACAGCATTAGGAAAATACGTTGTGAAAAAAGCCAGGACCACTGCACAAAGTTCTCTGAGGCAGCAACATTTCTCTTAAAAGACTGTAGTTTATGGAGGCAATCAGAAGTGTGAGACGAGCTGTGGAAAGAGCTCAAACAGTGCCTGCACACCGAAGAGCACGAGTCAAGGGGGAAACACAGAGGCTTGTGAAACAAGTGGTGCGAAAGGAGGAATGAAGAACAGTAGTCGCCATCTCCCCCCACAACACAGCAAGGCACCAACATGACTCGGTTTAAACTCAACGCGTGCAGTCAGTGCTGGGACACAGGGCCTAGGATGTTGCTTTGCAACAAAAGCATAAAATCCAAAGCAAGTTGTTACCACAATGTTGCCCAGGGACAATGCAGTCCTCCTCGTCCTCACCCTTTACTGCCTTTACAGTTTCCTGGTCCCTCTATCACTCTTCATCTTTCTTGTCCAGTTATTTCTGCTCATTTAAGTTTATCACCTCTTAATTTCCCACCGCCAACTCGTCTGTGTCACCCAGTCATTACATTCATCTCTCCAAACAAGATACTTCGTCCCGGCTATTGCCTTTCACACAGGTCTCCACCTCCACAGCAGTTCTCAGAGTGGCCATTTATCTCAGTAAAACTTTGAGATAAACTGTTCATTCCTCATTGTTCAAACGTGGCATCTCTTCACACACGCACTCCTGTGACAGTGGGCAGAGTCCACCACCATGGGAACAGCCTTGGACACGAACCAACCCAAAGCAGTACACAGGCTCCTTCTCCATACTCGGCTTTCCTCATACTGCAGAGAGCCAGAAATCTTTCTGCGACAAACAGAAATGAAAAGTGACTAATAACTGAGTGACATTAAAGAGGGAGGCACTGGCACTTGTGAAAAGCAGAAGGAGGTGAGAGTTATCCAAGCAAACTGCGGGGTCTTTCAGCTTCACCGTTAGTAATGGGCAATGGCTGTGACATTCTGAAGGAAGGAATTTTAAAACATTTGGCTTTATTAATCTTTCAATTGCAGTATATTCTATCAGAGAGAAATCGTGCCATATTAACATATGACTTCACACAAATTATTTTTTTTCTGGGCAAAAGTACTAGTGTAATGCATCAGTTGGTGTAGTACCCCATTAGAAATCACAAAGGTATCTAGGAAAAAAATGGGGATGACTACAGGAACTGTAAGACAAACGATGAATCAGCCATCAGGAACTGAAAAGATGATATTTACATTTGAAGACCAACTCTAAGCATTTGTACCAAAATGTTGGAATGTCCCAGCTATATTCCCCAGAAACTGGAGGGACAGCACAACAAAGCAAAAACTGTGGTATTTTGAAGCTGGCTTCATTAATAGGGCTGCCTAAATTTCAGCGCAAGTGCAAGGTTATGTCAGAGACAAAGAACAAGAATTTCAGTTATGCATAAGGCTCATGGGTTAGACATGGTGCAGGATAAACAGAAACAATTCACCCAGAGTAGAAAACAACCCAAAAAGTGTGCCTGTAAGGGTGCTTGCATCCCTATTCAAACTACCATCAGAATAGCTGAAAGCTCTTAAGGAAGGGAATTTTATAAATTTGATTCATCTAGCCTACTAAAATACTAACAATAGCAAGAAATCATATTCTGTAAAAGTACATGAGTAAGGACAAAACCAAAAAAAAAAAAAAAAAAAAATCAAACCTAAATGAAGATGTTAATACAAGAGCAGGTATGAAACTGGTTGCTAATGTTAGGTTTCCAGCTTCAGCAAATTGGGAAAAATCTATCTGTAAATCTCAGTATTTAAGATCGTGAACTCTGCACATCTTCCCAGTGCTACCTTCATTTTCATTCTGTTCTCAAGGACTCTGTAAGTGGGAAGAAGATGGTTTTACTAGAGTTCAAATCTTTAAGGTAGAATGAGAATTCTGTAACACCTTTGAGCAACAGAAGACATTTAACAGCAGCTACCCCAACAGGATAGTGTTTGTAAGCCCACAGTTACAGAAGCTCTGAAGGCACCTAACACTGCTCATCTTGAAAACCATCGAGAGATGGAGACGCCACTGAACCTGACAGATTCTCAAGAAATCAGGGATTTGACGTGCTTTTCTCTGGAAGCCTATCTTCCCTAATTGGTAAAGGAGGAAACTTTATTTTCTGTTTAAGCTTCTCTCGCCCTATCCAGCTGTCATGCGTGCAGCACTAAGCCAGCTCTGCCTCCCACGTACTAAACTGCTGTCAGTTTTATCATCCCACCACAGGAGCGATCTGATGCTGAATCAGTGCTAAGACACACACAGACTTGGAAACCAAGTTGTGGATAAAGTTTATCAGATTACTGGAAAAATCCCATCACAGCCTTATTCCCATCTCTGGGTGGTGCTGTCTTAATTTGTGGGACTAAGTTTCTGAAACAACCAGTTTTCTGTGACCAGACTTCATTATACTTGAATGCTCTGCTGCAGAACAGGCACTGTGTGCAAGAACACCATTCCTCTGCCCTGCAGTGCTTGAAAATTCAAGGCACTCAGTTTTCTGTTTTCACTGGAAAACTGCACCCTACTTGCCATGTAGTTTCATTGAACAACAGGTTCATCGGGAAGCTTGGACCTAGAGCATGTCCTGAAAAATAGCCAAGCAGCTTTCTGTTGCAGACTGCTGGCCTGGATCAGCTGGTTTTGCCAGTACTCTCTTCCTTCAGCCTCAGAACCCCTCTGGAATGTTGCTGGATCTATCACCCATGGAGGCACTAGAACAGCTTCGGCAGGAAGCTCACTGAAACAGGCCCAGAGGAAAAAACTATTTTCTAGAAGCCCCAAGTGCTTCAGCTTCCTAGCCAGCTGGAGGAGGGTCAAAGACAGTGGGAGAAGCAGAGCTTTGTGCAAAGGGCTCAGACAACAGCCTCTTTTGACTACTACAGTGGAACTTGCATGGGTTCTGGAATGAGGAATTAACCAAATTCAGTGCTGCATGATGCCCTAAAAAGAAGATTCAGCTTGTGGTGTGTGAATTGTCACAGCCTCCAGTTTAGGAGAACCCTTACCTGTAAGTTGTTGGCATCTGAAGCATATTCATCTCATGCTTGCCCTGTTCTACACTTTTGTGTAAGAATCTGCAACAGGCCACTGCCTTGGGCAGGATGGGCCCTTTTTCTGAAACAGCAGAGCTGTCACTTTGTGCAAGCCCACTTAGTTTATTCTGTAGAAAGCAAGGCCTGGGCATTGGAAGAACAGATTAAAACCTAAGGTGATAGTCCCATTTATGGAAAACTAACCAGTTGCTGAGGCAGTTTTATGAACAGTGGGGAAAAGACTGCCAAGGTCAAAGAAGCTGGGTCAAATAGAATAGGAAGACCCACAGCTTCAAGGCTCAAGCTCTTCTGCACCAGTCCCTGGGAATTACAGGTTACATGTAAGAGGAAATAAGGCTACCCCCAGTGCGAAATGCATGTGTGAGAGGTCTTTGCCAGCAGCAGCTGCACCAGGTCTTTGCAGGAAAGAAGTATCATCACCAAGAGGTCTAATGTCAATGGGAACAGCTGAAGCTCTGCTTCAGGGTCTGTGTGAGAGATCCAGGCATGGATTGTTGGGAAGGATGGACAGCCTGCTTTGGTGGTAACTCCACAGACTTGCCAGTGAAAAGTCTGGTAATTAGCTCATAGAAAAAAACAAGAACAAAAAAAACAACAACCAACCAAACAAACAACAAAAAAAAAAAACACAAACAAACCAACCAACCAAACAAAAACAACCAAACCAACAAACAAAAAAAACACACCCCCCAAAAAAACCCTTGGCTGTAAATTTGGGTTATTTCAATTACCCTTGTGTTTAGCTCAAGATAAAGGCCTGTTGTCTTAGAAGCACAAATACTAACTAACTAGCCTTCTAAAGTACTATTAAGTGCTCCTTTCCTGATAGGCATGCTTTTTTAAAAGGACGGGGCACTCATGCCTGTGTTAGCAAGATATAGTCTTATCGTTCAGGCTGTCTCTGAGAGCCCAATAGCCATAAAAATGAAGATCTACACAAGAGACAGCACATACAGGAAAAAGTGGACAAATCAGGATTTTACCTTATTCATGATGGAAGCTGAACCATTTACCTGGAATGAAGATGATGTGGACAAATAGTCTGTTCAAGTACCACTGAGATACTGAGAAACCTTCTTGTATACTTACTTTGTTTCAGACTGCTACTTCACAATTTGGTCTCTTCCTGCTCATCTGCTATGCAGGTACATATCAATAGTCTGCAGGATTTACAGAATTTAAACTTGTACACAAGTCAACAGCAGGAACTAGACAAATAACAGCATTTCATGGGTTAAGGCCCTGAAATGTGAGGTCCTGGGCCAAAGAAAACACCAGGCACATGCAGCTCTATAATTAGGTGTGTATATGCAGGATTTAAGCTGGTGGTTAGTTATCCCTTTTGCCCAAGCATCTGAATTTAAGGCAAGGGACTCAGGGAAAAAGTGCTTCAAAGCTGGGGTAGGTAGGGTGGGGAGAAACAGGAGCAACAGATACAGGAATGGACTGGAATCAGTTTAAGATGAATTCAGATTAAAGTCTCCTGCCATCATGAAATAGCTGACCGAGCTTACTCAAGCACCCATATCCATTGGGGGTGACACCTCAAGCCTTGTTTTTCAGGGAAGCAATCCTGTTAGAGGCAGGAGAGGTCTCTCAGCAGAGAGCACAGGTGCAAGGGCTCGCAAGCTCTCTTTTCCCTGTTATGCTGAAATGATCCAATTTAAAAACTTGAGAATCAACCCTGCACAGCTGGTGCCAGGCTTCTGCAGTGCAGCCTTTTTCTTACCTCCACTTAAGATGTATCATCCTCTTTCAACAGTGCCTTTGGGCCTACAGGGAGGGCCCACAGTCTTACGAGAGCTGAAGTCTCTGACCTCTCTGCCGATAAGGAACCAGCGATGCAGTCAAGACATGCAGGCCCATCTAGAGCAGCCTGGTGGCCTCTACTTTCCGCCACTGCTGTTTCCTTTAGGGATTAGGAAAGTTGAACTCTTTACTGGTCAGGTCCAGTTCATAAGCTCCAGCACTCAGGAAAAAAGGTTTCATCCTTACCCCAAACATTTTTGGAATGTTTTCATTATAACCTAGAGCCTCCTCTGACAGTTGCCACCAGACAGAGCTATTCAATAGTTTGTACAGCTGCACCCAAGCAGTTTGCTCTCATAAATAAGGCAACAAGGCATCCCAGCTGCTCAGTTCTGGTTTTGATCAATTCTGGTATTAGGTAAGTTACACACACTCTGCTTCAAGATATATATGGGCCTCTGTGACACACCACAGCTACCAGTATGATTATCATTATGGGCATACCTGAATGTATAGACTTGAGGAACTTCAGGAAGACAAATTTGGACAGGTTTAGACTTCTTGCGTCTTTCAGACAATTACTGCAGACCTGTGCCAGAATTTTAGTGAGATCAGCACAATTCTCTGTCCTAACTTAGGGCTGCAAATCTAGGGAAGTCCATTGGTGTGAGTCACATGGCAAAGTTTCCAGATGCTGAAGTTGCTTCTGCAAAAAACCCATTCTGAATTGCCCACAGTTTTCAAATGATTTACTGTGAAAACCACTGCTGTCGAAGGAAATGCCTGTGCAAATAAAACTAGCTGAAAACTGCTACTCTGCAGTGATATATTCTGTCAAGAGGAAAAGTCTGAAAAAGCCCGAAGGTGAAGTAACTTGAAGACATCTTGTTACCTTCTCACCCTGTCAGAAAACTGTTCAGACTACAACCATTCAAGAAGAAGAATAACAAAGAAAGATTGAAGCCTGGCTAACAGGCTAATGCAGAGGTACCCATTCTTTTGTCTGTACTACCAGATCCATGCTGCACCTGAAGACGTCCACAACTTTTTCCAGCTTGCTGAGAAAGCATGACATGAAATATGATAATGGGAAGAATACATGATTAAATAGGAGTTGGTGATCGCACAGACATCTCTGAAGATCATATAAGAAGCCATCAGTAAATTCAAGGATGGGTCCAACACAACCAGTGTTCTCGGGAACCAACAGCCTGCCAGTTTCTCTAAAGGGAGGCCATCATGGTGCGACTTTGTGCTCCTCTGGTCACACGTGTCATCCTTTTAGTCACCAACAGCTTCAGGTTTGTAGTCACCTAGAAGGCTAACTATATGGATGGTGAACACTCACCCCCAAACTTTCCCCAAGAGGAGCATCACAACATACACCACCACATAACACACCCACAGATTATCCCCATAACCTTCTCATCCTTTTTGACTTACAGATTTCTAAGTCAGAAGAATCACCCACTGCTGAATAAACCATTTTAAGTTTAAACACAAACCAAAGCTGACTACATCCACTTATGCCAAGCCTAACATGCTACTGACCTGCCATGCTAGCCTGTTAAATGCATATTCCTGTAGCTGCTTCAAAATCCTAAATCAGATATGTGCACATTTGGCCTAAATCAGATTTCTACTGAGATGCATTGAGATATTTGGGGGTTGGACTAGATGACCTTTAAAGGTCCCTTCCAACCCAAACTATACTATAATCCCAGGGAAAAAAGGCCCTTTCTCACTCAATGCTATATTGGTTTGGGTTTTTTTTGGTGTCTTTTTGTTTTGGTTTGGTTTTTTCCTATCTAGGATTATATTTTGTTTCCCAGGTATTCCTCATCAATTTGTGTTTAGCTCATGCTATAGTATTCTAATTACAGTGTTGTACAACACCTGAACTTAAATTCATAGAATCACAGAACTGTTTGGGTGGGAAGGGACCTTAAAGCCCATCCAGTGCCCCCCCCTGCCCCGGGCAGGGCCCCCTTCCCCCAGCCCAGGGGGCTCCCAGCCCCGTCCAACCTGGCCTTGAACCCTTCCAGGGAGGGGGCACCCACAGCTGCTCTGGGCACCCTGGGCCAGCGCCTCGCCCCCCGCCCAGGGAAGGATTTCTGCCTTATATCCAATCTAAATCTCCCCTCTTTCAGTTTAAAACCATCCCCCCTCGTCCCATCCCCACCCCCTGACCCAGAGTGTCCCCCCTCCTTTCCTGTCCCCCCCTTCAAGCCCTGGGAGGCCACTCGAAGGTCTCCCCGGAGCCTTCCCTTCCCCAGGCTGAACCCCCCCAGCTCTCTCAGCCTTTCTTCACAGCAGAGCTGCTCCAGCCCTCGGACCATTCCCGTGTCCCTCCTCTGGCCCCGCTCCAACAGGTCCGTGTCTGGCCCGTGCTGGGGACCCCCGAGCTGGCTGCAGGGCTCCGGGGGGGCTCCCCAGAGCGGAGCAGAGGGGGAGAATTCCCCCCCCTCGAGGGGCTGGCCACGCTGCTTGGGGTGCAGCCTAGGAGACACTTGGCTTTCTGGGCTGTGAGCACACGTTGCTGGCTCATACTCAGTTTCATGCACAAATACCTCCAAGTCCCTCTCTGCGGGGCTGCTCTCAATCCACTCATCACCCAGGCTGTGCTGATAGTGGAGTTTGCCCCGACCCATGGGCAGGACCTTGCACTTGGCTTTGCTGAACTTCATGAGATTTGCATGTTCCCACCTCTCCAGCCTGTCCAGGTCCCTCTGGATGGCATCCCTTCCCTCCAGTGTGTCACCACACCACACAGCTCGGTGTCATCAGTGAACTTGCCGAGGGTGCACTCGATTCACCTCTCTATGTCATTAATAAAAATATTGTACAATATCAGTCCCAGTATGGACTCTGGAGTGACACCACTCATTACTGACCTCCATTTTGTCACGGAGCTGTTGACTGCAACTCTTTGGATGCAGCTATCCAGCCAATTCCTTATCCACCTTATAGTTTATTCACCAAACCCACATCTCTCCAGTTACAAAGATGTCATGGAGGACTGTGTCAAAGGCCACACAGAAGTCAAGATAAATGATCCTTTGTCAGACATTAGACTTGTCAAGACATTTATGAAGTTACTTCTGTAAAATATCATCTTAGCCAAGTATGATTGATTGTGCACAAAAACTCATTAATACTTTGGCTGTCATTCTTTAATCTATGCTCTCCCCTTGCATCTACTTTTATCCACTTTGGGTTTTTAAACTATCAAGAACACAAGGAAACTTCCAATGCAGTCTTTATACTTCTAAATCTGGCCAACAGAACAGGAGGAAATAGCAGAAAATGGAAGCTAGACAGACCAACTAAGTGATGGGAGAGGTGTTTTGGTTTTCTTTATCAGGAATAATAAAACCCTGGAACAATTAAAACCAGTTAATTTTCTCCTGCATCACAAACAAAAGCAGCAAAGCTATGCTGAATAGCAAAACTGAGGCAACTGTGAGCTACCAGTAGGCTGTGGCTGTTTGAGAGGTCAGTGGGATCACAGGAGGCATGGGATGATGCATTTCCAGCACAGATAAGAAAGGACAAAATGCCACTATACAATATATTCAACAGGTCTAATAAACTACTTGCAAGAAAAGGAAATTCAAGCTAACAAATGCAAAGAAGGGCTGCTAGGGCAGATGACTGGGGAAAGAGCAAATTGGTCTCAAGAGACTTCAGCTATCAAAACACAAGTTGAAAATGACAGGCTTGCTATTAACTTTGAACAGGTATAGCAACAAGGAAGAAGAAAAGTTATTTAAGCTAACAGGCAATATTAGTACAAAAAGAAGTAAACATAAATTAATCATAAAGAAAGGTAAACTGCAAATACAAATGCCTAGCCTACAATAGAAGAAGGGTTCTTTTGAGTGTTTGAAACAAAATAGAAGAATTTAATTTTAAAAACATCTCAAAGGGTAGAAGCAACCCACAGCTGCAGGCTCAACTCAGAATTCCCTACTGGAGTTCCTCTGAGATCATTGTTCCTTTATTTGAACTTCTAAACTAAAACATTTTTTTTCTTCAGATCTGTACTGTGTACCAGTTATGCACAACAAGTAATATAGTAGCCCCTTACATACTTAAAATATTTAAAAGAACTAACATGAGCTAATTCTGTTCCTACTCATTAGCTAGACAGAAAGATTGCTAAAATAAATGCATGTAAGCTTTGTAAATATTACTAAAGCTTTGAGTCCTGAAAAAAAAAAAAAAAAAAACAAACAAAGCAAACAAACAAAACACTTTCCTTTCAGGCAAGGCATGTGTTCCATATCACTGTCCATAGTACAAGGGCTAGATGTTTATTTCATAAATGCACTTTAGGTGCTACCAATCACCACTAAACGAACTCTCAACCCAGCTGTGATGCCTGCAGCCTGACTTGCTACTCATATTTTGGCACATTAAGGAAGGATCCCTAAGGGTAACTGACCCATCAATAAAACTGTGAGGTCCAAACTACGGTCTCAGAACAAACACGATGTGAACACTCCAAAAAGGCCCAGCTTGTTCGATTCTGGGCTCTGACTCATGTTTGGGCTTCAACATGCAGGCCCTCAGTAGGAAGGCTCCTTCCCAGCAGCACCAAGCTACCCTCCTTGTTGTTAATACAGCAGCACTCAAGGGTGCTGCTGAAATACCTTATGAAGAGACTCCCTTCTCCATTCCAGCCATTTATGGCCCATCTCTGAAGAAAACTGCTAATCCAGCCCTTAAAGGGTGCAGTGGGATCTTGACCTGAGTGTTTCTGAAGTGACCACAGTGTAAGGAAGGAGCACAAGCAGCAACCCCTCTTCAGGCTCTGGCCCCGCTCTTCGAGGCAGATGAGGCCAGACCCACGCCAGGGCCGGCTGACGAGGCGTCAGCCCCTTTAACACACACACAGATGCACACTAGCTTTCTTTGCGCTTTTATCCAAACTACAAGTACATCACAGAGATCTGTGCCCACCCTGGAGCGTTCTTTACACATGGCTAAAAAAAAAACCAGACAGGCAGAGGGGCAGGGGCGAAGTCTTTCAAGTAGAGTTCATGCTGACAGGTCACTGTTATCAAATCTCTCCTGGTCATAAACCTCTGCTACCACCTTTCTTCCTGCAAACCAGCGCCCATTCAGAGCCTGAATGGCTTTGTGAGTCTCTGAGGCCATGGAGAACTCCACAAAGATCTTGACAATGATCTCAGCATCCTCCTCTTCTCCTTGCTTCTCCTGGTAGATGATGACCCTGTTTACAGCTCCAAATTTGCCACATTCTTCTGTCACTTCTCCCTCTAGGTCATCATCAATGTCCTTTGGATCCACCATGTTGCGAAGCACCATCACAGTGGACTGCAGAGAGAATGGACAAGTGAATTAACACACCTAAGAGACATTGAGATTAAATTTGCAAAGCCACATCAGACTATGCAGCATGCCTCAGCACCATCAGATATTCCAGTGCTATGCTATTACAAGCATATTCCATGAAATCAATAATGTCCCAGGTTCTCAGTGATAAATTAGTAAATTTTCTTCCCATGCATCCAAAGCATGAACAATTCTCTTTCACTGCCAGCTACACTGTGGCTGGCCTCAGCCAGGAAAGCTCTGTGCCATCTCCTGGGCTTTTCTTAGACACATCTTTGAGGCACAAGTGACCTAGAGACCTCTATAATTTTTCTTGTGCTGTTGCTATCCAGTTATTTTTTTGCTTTGTTACCTTCAGCACCACCGTGTACATTTTTTTCAAACTCTTCCTCATTCCTAAATAAAGTAGAAGGACAAACCAGGTCTTTTATGCCTCTGACAACTAATGGTTGACCAGGTACTTTCATTACAGGGGTAACAACATACGAGTCGGTCAGAGCACCTGCAACATACCCCTCTCATGTATCCCCCCATCAAGCCCTTTTGTGACAGAGCACCTCAAGAGAATAGCTGAGGTTGGAAGGGACCACTGGAGGTCACCCAGTTTGAACTCCCCTGCTCAAGCAAGACCTCCTAGAGTTGCCCAGGACCATGTCCAGCTGACGTCGGAATATCTCCAAGGACAGAGACTCCACAACATCTCTGGACATCCTCTGGTTTTGTGCATTACACCCAGCTCTACCACATCCCTTCCTCCCAGCTCTGACCTTGCCCAACATCATAGGCTAGTAGACACAGCATTTCAGGCTCAGTAGAATTTTAAAATACTCGTTCCAGTTCTTACTTATGTGTCTGTAAAACTGCCTTTAAGGGTCTACTAAAAGAACAGCAAAAATGGAAGAGTGCTTCTAGGCTGAAAATGCTAAGCAGCTTTGACAAAGGTGTAGTATAAGACTCTTTTTTGACACTGCTAAACTTTTTTCAAGCAAGTATGCCAAATTAATTGGATTCTTTGGGAAAGGTACCTGTGACCAAGGAAAACTGGCCACTACGTCAAAGATGTATTTAAAATTTCCTAAGCTCAAAGATGTATTTAAAATTATATATGTATGCTTTGAAAGTACACTCACTAGCTGACTCATTCGTGTCCTCCCTTATGAAATGCATGTCAGCCTTATCCCTATTTAGCAAACAGAAGAAACATTATCGATTCAGTGTTAAAGCTCAGAAAATCTGCGTGTCAAACAGGAAACTCAATCATGCACAGGAACAAACCTCTGGTCGTGCCCAAATAAGCAGCCTGATAAGATTATCAATACAGCCCCTTCCAAGGCATACCCCCCCACGCCAAATCTATGAATCTGTTGTTCTGTTTAATGTTCTATCATTCATTCTTGTCCTCTTTCTCATTGTAACTTCCATGAAATTTTGTTTTATAAACAGCTCAGAGTTTCATCCTACAATAAAAGGTTGTGGGAAAAAGGTGGACTCAGTAGTTTGAAAGAGATTGCCCCTGACCATGTGCCAGTCTCACTTCTTTAATTATAAGCCAAAAGGCCATCATGGTTTGCTTAAATGATGCTCAGTAAATACACAGTTTGATCAGAGACACCTCACAGCCAAGCCTCTTCTGGCCTAGTGACTGGTCTGAACCCTCAGAGAAACTCTAAGAACATCCTAAAAGCAGAGTAAGAACTATCACCAGCAGCACACAAGCAGGTAGCCTTTGTAGTCCCACATAAGCTCTGTGGGATACCTACCATGTGTGCTGCAGGAAGTCTGTACCACATACAAAACTGCATCTGCTCACAACTGGAACCAGCTCAGGGCAGTCACACTGCACTCACCTCCTGTTTACGAAGCAATTTCTGCATCACCATATGACGGGCACTGCTGCCAGATATGCTCATGTGTTCCTGTTCACTCAGCATCTCTGGTCTCTCTGACTCCTGGAATACCTCCTCTTCCTCCTTCTCCTTTTTGACCTCCATCAGGCCCAATGCTGGGGGACTAGCCAGGATAGGATTCACAACTCCCACTTGTGGAATAGTGACAGGAATGGGAGGTCGGGCAGGGGTTACACCTGTAGGATTACAAACTCTGTAGCATAAAGAACTGATGTTCTGCAACATCTGGGTACACAGCAGCTAGTGATAAAGAGGATCGCAGAATAGTTTTATTTGCTAGATGGTTTTATTTGCTCTGCACCACAACAACGAGGGAGACATAAGCAGCAACTTAGTCAGCATACAGGACATCAGCACTCAATACATGCACCATATACTTGCCCAGAAGGGAGATAAAATGCAGGATTTTGCATGGAGTAACAATTATCCAGATTTTCACTCAGAGCGCCATGCATTCCTGCTGTGAAGTTCATGTCCCTGTCGTATCTATTATATACCAAAATAAATACCTGCTATGCTGCACAAATAAGAAAATAAAAGTTCTTGACAAAGCAGGGCAGGGAGGATTTCAGCTTCAAATTCTCCTTAGTTATGGCCCCAGCTATAGAGAACCGTGCTTTGTAATAGGCAGACAAGTGACAAAACGAAGAGTACACATACCTGTAATGACCCCAGGTGCTTGTGCTGCCATGACAGCCTGCGGCAATGCCCCTAACGGCTGGGCCAGAGTCAGTGCTGGAGACACCAGTCCGGGGGTTGCCAAAGTGCCGAGAACTGCAGCTCCTGCCACTGCTTCCTGCAAGACAAAAAAAACAACAAAAAACCTCAAAGTGTCAGTTCTGCATCGAGAAGTCATACTATGGGTGCATTCAGCTGAGGCTCATCTTTTTTCACACCTAAGAAATACAGATACACAGATTCTGAGAATGATAGCTCTCCAGCGCTAGTGTAAAAGGAAAAGAAGTATGCCACCCAGCCCACCAAGGAAATGTAGAAACTCCACAACACCAAGTCTTGGAAGAAAAACTTCTCTTGCAACTCAAATTTCACCCATCCTCTCAAGCTGCTAGGTAAGTTACTGAATGCAAGACACCAAGGGATTCAGTACATGGTTTGAAAGATGCAAGCAAATCCAGAGCAAGAGGAATCTCTACTTGTTCCCATCTTCTACACAGAAAGCTTTTTACTGATGCCAAGGAATGTGATCCATTTAAAAACACTGATGGTAGCTGCCATCCCACTCCCTCTGATGACATCACTGGGGCTTTGAGGCCATGTGACAAACCAGATAAGGGAACTCTTACGGCTTTATTTTTTCCTAAGTGATCTGACGGAAGGTTAATCCTGCATGGATGAACAAGGAGCTCCTGAACAAGCTCAGACATGAAAAGGAAGCCTACAGAGGGTGAAATCAAGGACAGATAGCCTGGAAGGAATACAGAGAAACTGTCTGGGCAGCCAGGGATCAGGTTGGGAAGGCCAAAGCCATGATAGAATTAAATCTGGCCAGGGACATCAAGGGCAACAAGAAAAACTTCTACAGGTACATCAGTGATAGAAGGAGCACTAGGGAAAAGGTGGGCTCTCTCTGGAAGGAAACAGGGGACCTGGTTTCCCAGGAAATGCAGAAGGCTGAGGTACTCAGTGACTTTTTTTGCCTCAGTCTTCACTGGCAGGGGCTTCAGCCACACGGCCCAAGACACAGAAGGCAAAGGCAGGGACTGGGAGAATAAAGAAACACAACCACCGTAGGAGAACAAGTTCAGGTCCATCTCAGGAAGCTGAAGGTGCACAAGGCCACGGGATCTAATGATGCCTCCATGGACCCTGAGGAAACTGGCAGATGAAGTGGTTAAAGCCACCATCCATCATATCTGAGACGTCATGGTAGTCCAGTGAAGTTCCTGCTGACTGGAAGACGGGAAACATAACCCCCATGTTTAAAAAGGGAAAAAAGGAAGTCCCAAGGAACTACAGGCCAGTCACTCTCACCTCTGTGCTAGGGCACATGGAAAATAGGGAGGTGACTGGTGACAGCCAACATGGATTCACTAAGGGCAAATCCTGCCTGATGAACTTGGAGGCCTTCTACAATGGGGTTACAGTGCTGGTGGATAAGGGAAGAGCAACTGACATCATCTATATGAACTTGTGCAAAGCATTTGACACTGTCTCACGTGATATCCTTGTCTCTAAATTGGAAAGACAGGGATTTGGTGGATGGACCACTTGATGGATAAGGAACTGGCTGGATGGTCACACTCCAAAAGCTGCGGTCAACAGCTCAATGTCCCAGTCGAGAGCACTGACGAGTGGTGTTCCTCAGGGATCGGTGCTGGGACCGGTGCTGTTTAACATCTTTGTTGGTGACACGGACAGTCGGATTGAGTGCAACCTCAGAAAATTCACCAATGACAGCGAACTGTGTGGTGCGGTGACACGTTGGAGGGAAGAGATGCCATCCAGAGGGACCTGGACAGGTGGACCTATGTGACCCTCATGGAGTTCAACAAGACCAAGTGCAAGGTCCTGCCCATGGGTTGGAGCAATCCCAAGAACAAATACCGGCTGGGTGATGAGTGGATTGAGAGCAGCCCCGCAGAGAGGGACTTGGGGGTATTCGTGGATGAAAAACTGAGTATGAGCCAGCAACGTGTGCTCACAGCCCAGAAAGCCAAGTGTCTCCTAGGCTGCACCCCAAGCAGCATGGCCAGCCCCTCAAGGGGGGGGAATTCTCCCTCTGCTCCGCTCTGGGGAGCCCCCCGGAGCCCTGCAGCCAGCTCGGGGGTCCCCAGCACAGGACAGACACGGACCTGTTGGAGCGGGGCCAGAGGAGGGACACGGAAATGGTCCGAGGGCTGGAGCAGCTCTGCTGTGAAGAAAGGCTGAGAGAGCTGGGGGGGTTCAGCCTGGGGAAGAGAAGGCTCCGGGGAGCCCTTCGAGCGGCCTCCCGGGGCTTAAAGGGGGGACAGGGGAGGTGGGGGGGGACTCTGGGTCAGGGGGTGGGGATGGGACGAGGGGGGACGGTTTTAAACTGAAAGAGGGGAGATTTAGATTGGATATAAGGCAGAAATCCTTCCCTGTGCGGGGCGGGAGGCGCTGGCCCAGGGTGCCCAGAGCAGCTGTGGGTGCCCCCTCCCTGGAAGGGTTCAAGGCCAGGTTGGACGGGGCTGGAAGCCCCCTGGGCTGGGGGAAGGGGGCCCTGCCCGGGGCAGGGGGGGGCACTGGATGGGCTTTAAGGTGCCTTCCATCTTAAGACAGTCTTAGATTCTATGATAATCCTTGTCTAATTCAAGGAGCACTGTAGTCAGAAACAGTACTGCAAGCACAAAGGACAAGGCAAGGGAATGCACAATTTGAAATTTGCCTTCATGATCACAGCAACTGCAAACGATTATCACATTAGTACATTTCTCAGTAAGACAGTAATATACCTAGCTTTTGCCACCATCATTTTTACTGGTAAGGCCCTACTGAACTTTACTGCTTTCAACGACTGAGAACTTTCTTCAAACTTTCAGCCTTGACAGTTGAAACATTTTATAACCACTTCCTTTTGCCCGTGTTTTCTGCCCCTCTTCTCCCATCCTGTTATCTATTTGACTCCGTATAGACTATACGTGAGGAAAAATCTGATGCATCATTCAGCATTTTTCTAGAGTTATACCAAGCCAAACTTTTCTAATTTCTTCCTGCATATCAGGTTTTCCAATTCTCCCTGTAATTGCAGTACTTGTCTATACCTTCTATAATCCAAATAAACATCACGACTCTAGATGACCAGAATTCAAACAGCATTCGAGATGAACAAATGAACAAACAACATTTGAGATGAACGAACCGAAGTGATAAATCACTTCCAGAAAATTACTGAAAATAATGTGCCTAAAATATACTCTGGGATCCCAATTTTTTTTTGTTTTGTTTTGTTCCTTTCTAGGCTATTACACTCATGATTTAATTACCCAGATCCTTCTCTTCCTTGTTTTCATGGGGCTCCTATAAGCCCTGACACTGTGGAACAAAGAATTCTGTGGTTTTGTTCCTTAAATGCAGTAGCTTGTATGCTACTACTAAATGCTGCATATATTTCTTACTCCAATCTGATGCAATATTCCAATTCTCCTCTACATTAATAATGCATCTCATCTGTGTTGCCAACTAATTCCATTAGTACTCCTCTTCTAATGCCTAGGATAAGGTCACTAGTATTTTTATTGGAGATGAAGCAAGACCCGTCTGTAAGTAATTTTACCAGCAGAGTAAAGGGTCAGCAATTTCCAGTACAGCTCGCTCACATCTGCTCTTCTCACTTGCCTACACATCTCAAAATTCATTGTAATAGTGTTGGTCTTGTCTAACAGCTTCTTATAGGGGTCTCTACCAACTCCTGAATTGTTGGCAGGATATGCTTTTAAATTTTTTTTCCTAATGAAGTGTAAGAGTAGTCTTATCAAAAAAAGTTACGTTAATCTAGCATGGGTATTTCCCTAAACACCAAACATTCTACATATCTCTTTCTTTTGAAAATTTTGTCCTTCCATTAAAGCTTATTTTCAATCTTTCCCTACCACTGGGGTGAGAACAAAGTCTGAAGATACTTGCATTTAAGGTGGCACGGAAAACTGTATCACCTTTGCTATTCTTCAGCCGTACAGCAATAGCCCTGATGTGACAGACTTATTACCAAAATATGCCCCAAAACTATTAGGCGTACACCTGCACATGACAAACTCTGAGCTTTATGCCCACCCAGGATGCAGTAATCCCATGTGCATCATTAGCCAGTCTGCCTTATTCTTCTAATGAAGGGGAAAAATACTTACGTAAGCATTCAGTGCTGTAACAAGACCATCATAATTTTTGACTACACTGGTCATTAGCTGCCCCCATTTTTTACCTAAATGGTTAAAAAGACTTTTCCCAATAGCTTTAATTCCTTAACTTCTTTTGCAAGATGGACTTTTTTACTGTCTTTGTCAAGACATTACCTATCTTTGCCACTCTGTCTCTATAGCTTCATTTAACTGCAGAGACACTTCCTCCTTCCTTGGCTGGTATGCTAATTCTAGACTAAAGCTGCCGTTCTGATTGCAGGTCCAAAGTTATATCTCTGACTTAAGCTTCTCTCTCATGTCCATGATTTCTGTAGCTCTGCTGAGTTTACTGATTAGCTTGAGTTTAGAAAAATTGTGAAATTAAAGCCCTTACAGACCATGACTGCACATGTTCTTATTTAAAATAAGCTGTTGCATACAAGAACTATGCTAGGAGCATAAAGAGGAGATACTGCCTTCTGTAACTGTTCTCACTCTTTTCCCCAGTCACCTACAACTACCCACATGGCAAATCAGACAGGTTACCTAGATCTGTACCATGCCTAAGTAAAGGCAACAAGACTGGCCAAGTGTTTCCGAGGTCTTTCAGAACCTCTTTTCTATATATGAAATTTAAAAATTTTCCTCACAGTAATAAATCCTGCAGTATTTTGCAGAAAGAAACAGATTTATCCATGTCTGTAACAGATCTCTATCATTTCACTTAAGAGAAGAGTTAATAGTTCTCTCCCAAAGTGATTTTGATCCAAGTAATTCTTCTAGCCATGTCTCAACTTCCTTAGTTGACTGCAGAGGTTCCCAGACTTGTGGGCTTTTTACTGGGGACATGAGAACCACCTGAGACTTTCACATTAGCGTCAGCTCCTCCTACTTCTGACTCTACCTTGTGATTCAGAGAAGTATCTTTGAAAAAGGAGCTTTTTAAAAATTAACTCCAGTCAGCTGATTAACGACACGCACAGGCTGCACATCTCAACAATTTTTTTGCCTAAGAGAATCCAAAAACCTAACAGTGCTGGAACTTGTTTCTTTCATGGGCTATGATGACACAGATTCTGCTGCCCCAGGCAAGGACGATGGGCACAGACAGTGGAGGTTTGCTTTGAAAGGCAATCCTCCTCCATCAGTGCCTATTGGTCATAGCCAAGAGCTTCTGTTACTCCAAGCAAACTAAATTTGAGAACCCCTAGGCTCCTGCATCAGCATCCAATTCTGCTCCACCATTGCATTTTCTTGTTTCTGAACAGCCTAAAGCCATTACAGTCATCTTTCACCTTACTACACAGAGTCTTTTCAACAACAGAGAGCTTTGCCCATGCAACTCTTACTGCGCTCATCAGTTTGTCCCCCCTTTCATGTACTTTTGTGCATTCCTTTAGCCTCTACTATAATGATTTCCCTAATTATTGGTTTGCCTATCCAGATAAAAAATCCTCTCCAAACTTCCCCACCATTTCTTTAAACAGAGTTCTGATCAGCTGTACCAGACTCTATTCCAAAATGCTGGTGTATCAGATCCTCACAAGGGACAGGACCAAGCTTCTGCATGTGAGGTCCTGGGAACAGAGTATGCTCTAGGCCAAGGGCTTTCCTTCAAGCTAGTGAATACAGCTGGTGGAAACAGTCTGCATGCTTGTTTCTAGCAGGGTCACAACAATCATCCACTTGGTTGAGTCACACCAGCCCATGCCTTACCTGTGCTGTGATCTTTGCTGTAGCAGCTGCTGCAGCAACAGCGGCTGCTGGAGGTAGTCCTCCCGGCGTAGCAGGGGTCAGGAGAGGCATTGGGGGAGTCACAGCTTTACCAACTCGGAGATACTGACCCCCAAGGTCAAAGAGGTTCATAGATGAAACAGCATCTTGAGAAGACTGCGCTTTCTCATATTCTGCAGTGAGAAAGAAGAATATTTACAAATGATCCTTTTTACTCCTAAATTCAGCTGCTCTTTCATCACACAATTGGGTTTTGTATTTGCAAAAAATGACTTAGAAGACCTTCGGGGCTTAGCTCACTCATCTCACCCCTCTGATCACAAAAACACTGTTAAGAACAGTCAGCATAGCAAGATCTCTCAACCTACATAAAAATATCTGGCTATTAATTATATTTCTAAGTTCAGGCACAGATCTGTTCAAAATTGATTTCTATCCCATTGCTTACTGCAATTCTTCCACTAGAGTAAAAAAAAAAAAAAGGAACAACAACAACCAAAAAAAAAAAAAAAAAAAAAAGAGAGATGAGGATGCTCCCAACCACTCTCCCTATCCCACATCAAATACCAGGCAGCTGTTTTACCAATGAAACCATAGCCTTTGTGTTTTCCTGTTGTGGGATCCCTGGCTAGCGTGCAGGATTTAATCTTCCCAAAGGCCTCAAACACACTCTTGATGTCATCATCTGAAAGGTCCTGATGAACAGATGCCACATAGATGCGGTTGAACGCCCGTGCCTCTTCTGCTAGCTGGTCTATAATTGGTTGCGCCTGACCTATATTACTAGGTCTCCCAACCTGCAGAGAACGCAGCAAACAGTCCATTAAGCATTCTGAAGAGCAGTAGCATGACTCACAGTAGACGAGCACTCGGTCTCCTGACTGTCTTTTCAAACCAAGTAACGCCTCATAAGGCCATAATTAGCAAAGGGCAACAGTTGACTCAGCTCTTGGATACAACCTGCACTACAAGGGCTTCTAGAAGTACTGAGAGCTTGAACAGACTGCTCTCTCTTCCACCGTATTTCCCCCATTTATATTCCTTGACCTGTCAAAGACCAACTTCCAGGAATTTAAAACAATTTTGAAAGCAAAATACAATGCTTCCATAAGCCTTCTTTCAAAGGGTCATAAAATCTCCTTAGAAATCAGACACTGCAGATATGCAGAGTGTATCAGAGATATAAATGCAAGACATAAAATACTTTGCAGAAAATGCTAGTTTACCCCCCCCCCATTTCAACCCCCAAAGTTTCACATTTGCAAGATCCCCTTTTACAGCCTGTACAATCATTTGTTCCTTTCTGTTTGTGCTGAATGCCTTTTTGTATGGCAAGGGCAAACCTCTGTTTGTAGTCCCTCACACTATCAACAGGCACAACAGAAGTCTGATGCTACTTATCTACCATCCACACAGGTAGAATATAAGGAGGAGGCATTAAAATATCAAAAATCACCTTAGTTTTGTCCTCAAGAGACTTCCAGTCTACGTGTGGGCAGAAAAAACTGAGCTAGCTTACCAGAACATGTTCCTAGGTTTTATTAGAATTCTGGGGGTTTCTCCTCAGCCAGAAAGGGGCCCAGAGCCACTATGTACTCAATAGGTTGAATGTCAAGCTCTATCAGGAAATAGACTTTAGTTCATCTTCCACATTACAGTGCCGTGGGAAGCATTTCTAGGCATAAAACCATTATTCACAGTAAAGAAAAATAAATTTCAGAGCATGCCTGCTACTCACCTTTATATTTCTTCCTCCCAGCATGACAGAATTCATCTGCTCCAAGGCCAGCTGAGCAGCTTCAGGTACCTCATACTCCACAAAAGCAAAACCCTAGGACAGAAGGATATGTTTGTTGACTCGCAGCAGCTGTATCTCATCTCAAATCTAGCACCAAGCTAGCGCAGCCAAGACTTCCCACATACCAGATTCCTACTACTGTGGCCTGAGAAGACATTTCCTTAAGGAAGCTTTTTTTTAAAGCAGAAAATTGCACTCAGAAGTACTAACACAAGGTTACCTGCTTCCACAGCCTCTCATACTTAGATGCCTAATGGCAAAAGGCCACTGCAGCATACAGGACTGCTAGCTGTTTGGCATCTTTCATGCACAACACCCCCAACCACATCTGGTTCCCACTACAGAATCCTACAAAGCTAAGTGGAGCAGGCAGCTACAAACATTTATCTCAAAGTGCTAAAAGCAGCCTGCTCTCTACAAGGATAAAGGCTCCTTCCTCTCATGGATATATTCAGGAAGGCCATGGAGAGGAGAAAAAACACATCACTCAAGGGCTGTTAACCAACCTTGTGCTTCATTGTAACAGAGTCCCAGGACATATCAATGCTTTTTATAGGTCCAAATGGGGCAAAGGCCTGGCGAATGGTATCTTCTCCCAGCTCATAGTATATGGAGCCCACATAGACACGACACATGATGGCCAGGGCGCGCTGCCTCTGAGCTGCCATCTGTATTGGAAAGAAGAACTGGCTGGTTAGATCAGGGGGTGGTCATGGATGTCAGGAGCTCTTTCCCTTCCTCCTTCCCTCCCAGGAGCTATGACCCAACAGCAGGTAGCTCCTCACTGGGCTGCAGCACAGCCTGGCACACGTAGTAATAAAGTATTTTCCTGCTCAATGCACAGACTGCTGGAGCGGATAAGCAGTACGGCTCACTCCCAGGGGCAGTCAAATCTTTGATGGGGTCTGCCACCTCAGGAGCCTTAACTCCGACCCCACTGATAAGGTCTAACCCTCCCCAGCCTGATCACATCTCCAGCAACGCTTGCAGGAGGAGGAAATAACTTCATTCTAGGACAGTTTCCCCTTCCAGGCAGCAAAGGTCTCGATTCTAGACACTATTAGCAATCCCTCCCATTCCCTCCCGCAAGGGACAGCAAGAGATCCAATACTGGGCACCACCTAGTCACTCCCTCCCCCACCCCATCCTCCCAGGCAGCAAAGGATCTGGAATTGGGTACCTCCTCCCCACTCCCTCAAGCATCACACACCACCTCCTCCCCCCCACCCCACCCCAGGCAGTACGAGATCCAGTACTAGGCACCACTTCCACCGCACAGTTCAAAAGCAAAGCAAAAAAAAATCAAATGGTTAAACGAAACAACTTCATTAAGTGTGTGGTGCTAGTACTTATCACTGCCTGTTGTTACTGGCTCAGATAGTGGTGCAGCCCCCAAAGACTCCGCCCTTATCAGTTTCGGTGCAGAGAAGGTCTCTGTGCTATTTTCTCCTAAGTATGCCTGAAAACCTGTTTGCAAGACAAATCCAGAAATTTCTTACAGCAGGTATCCAAAAAAGCAGTATATCCTTCAATTATTTTTCACCCTTATTGTAATTCTAGATTTACTACTACTAAGGAATGTTATTCTAGGAAGATGCTGCCTACAAAAAAAATCACAGGTTTGGCCAGCATATCCTAGCAGCACGTCTTGGGACCAAGGCAGAAATTAGGTCTCTGTAGAGGCAGCTCCCTATGATCAGCAAGACTGAATTACAGTGCGTTGGAGATACGCACAGGGCTTCATTCCTGTTCTGCATGGAACAGATGGAACCAATGTAAAGCAGTTAGGGCTACAGACTGTTGCAGAGTAGGCAAATACAGCATTAAGCTTGATGCCTCTCTCCCTTCCCAGCACCACAGTGCTTGGCACCAAAGCAGGGAGCTCTGCACAACCACCTCTTCCCCACCACCACTGTTTCAGAGGGTCTTTAATCGAGGCCTTTACAAGAGGCCTACTTTCAGAATGCTGTAACAAGTGTGAGCACAATGAGCTCTGACATATCTGGGGATGCTGTAACTCAAATGGCAAAATGGAAGGGACAGCATTTTATCTGTGATAGTCACAGAAGCATGGACACAAACTCTACCCATGGAAATCTTTCTCCCTCATAGTACCTGCACATGATTGACATTGACCATAGGAGGAAACAAAATGTAAAGGTTCAACTCCTATTATTCAATACAGCAGGGATACTATAAACAGGAATGGTTCTCACCCCATACTGCTGCTCCTGAAGTGATATTAAGCTTGCCTCTTGACTGGGTTTAAATATTTCACACGGTTAGAAATAAGTTGTTTTTCAATTTACTCTGCAATGCTGTGACTAGGAGGACTATGGCACGTGTACACGCAGGACAGCTGATGTGTTGTCTCCCAGGTTCTCCAACACATTCCCAGCTTTGGTGCAGGAAAGCCAGTGATCAGTAGCCCCTCAGCCTGTGCAGTGTGTCCATTTACGGGTTCAGAGCCATCACCATTCTAACCCCAAGTGTCTGAATGAAGTGCCTCACCCACGGTGCCACAGACTGTGATAAAAATTTAGTGTTTTACTAGGAGCGCTTCTTGACAAGACACCGCAGCCTTGTACCAGGCAGAGGGGTTTTTCACCTTCTGAAGTGCCTATATATACAAAGAGGACATTCTCTTCTTTTCAGTTATCAATGCAACAGGTGCAAGAAAAATGGCATTTGTCCTCTCCCACAGCAGCAACCTTTACAGGACAAAATCCACATCTTACCCTGCTGCAGAGATCCTAACAAAATAGGTGGGGTGGAGTTAGGAGGACTCTGGTACATCAGCAACATATTAGAAATCTGGACCTACAAAAGGTAGAACTGAGGTGGACCATGATGACTACATGCTTATGTGGATCACTAACAGGAATCGGTAGCATCAGGTTAGGGGAATGATGCAATGTACACCTGTGAACTAAGCACATGACAGCGTCCAGAAATTCAGGACTAGAAATCTCATGGTTTTCACCAGCTACACTAAGTAGATTTTACTGGCCACTGGCCCTCTTTCTACACCTATAAAATGGAGTTTAAAGTATCTGCAACCTTCACAAAGGCAGCAGCTAATAGCTGTATATGTAACATCGCTGTTAAGTGCTTATGAAGGTTATTTTAAGGACAAGCCAAAACATCATCTTGGAGTGCTCCTTTAAACAAAGGAAGTGATGCAATAATATCACCACTAGCTTCGATTTTAATACAACGCCAGGAAATTGTTCTCATCTTGCTGACGTGACATGGAAATCTTGAGCTGTAATACTTGTAGACAGGAAGCTTTAATCTCAGGCACTAAGATACTGCAACAGGAAGTTCAAGCTGCACTTCCTTCATGTAGGAACTGATGAATCTTGTCAACAGGAAAAAGTGTTGGTCAGAGGTCTGTTTGCATTTTCTACATTCCTGATGGGCTTTGGGATAAAGCATTTGTTGACGTCAAGGGTACCCTAACTCCACTGAACTGTACCACAGCTGAATGATTCAGTGCAGACTCCTGCTTCCAGGTTCTGTCCCATCGGCAGTAGTCTCTGACTAGCGAGGAATGTCTTAGGAAAAGGATTCACAATAACGACTATGCCCTTGAAGCTAATAAGAAATTAAACATTTCCTGTTACATTATCAGTGCACGCTTTCTGTTTGTTGCCCAGCTGTGAATAAAGAGCCAAAAATTTTTTTTTTAAGTAAAACTGATGGAGTTATTCTATCAAGTAAGCTTCTACATGAACTGGTAGAAGTTTCTGGGTCATGAGGGCTCAGAAACCAGCTATGTCAAATTCACATCAATATGTATGTTTCTATTCCATTCCAAACTTACATAGCCCCGTAAAATTTATTCTGGCTCCCCTGCTGACACACTACCTACTGTGGCAGTGTCAAAAGGAGGGAAAACAGGAGACTTCAGTTTTAGTGCATCTTCCATTTTGAAGTACAAGCTTCTGGTTGCATTTTACACCAAGCAGAAATATTATATGCCAGCAAGACGGAAAAATATTTACAAATGAATTTACAAATGAACCTTTGCATGCACAGTGGAGCTTATAGGACACTTTCTACAGTGGCCATTGTCCAACATGTCCAAGAAAAAGGAAGGGATGGATAATCCCAGGTAATCAAGTTCTTTGTGGCATCTGATTTGAAATTCCAGCGCTAAAGGATGTTCTCTGAATAGTCCTGCAGTTTTGTTACTTCCATCCTGCTTTTACTTTACTTGAAACATGCCATATTCACCTAGTCTGGAAACATGCACAGTAAAGAGCAGTCTTACATCTGGGCTACAACATGTTCTGCAAACCTATAGCGCCCCAGTCCTCCGCAGCACCTTAGCTGCCAGGTCTCCGGTGCTGTGAGTTTGTTTCATAAGAAATTGTCCATTTGTGAGTTACCTTGGCAGTTAGTTTTAGGTCAGGACCTCAGAACTGTAGCATCCCTAGAAATGCAGCTCCCACAATTTCACAGGTGTGTTCAGAACTGTTCGAAATCTAAAGCTTTCTTTGCCAACTGACTCCAGGACCCCGACTGCCAGTGTCTCAGCAGACTGCACCCAGTCTAAGGTCTTCCTCTGGGGAGTTTACACTTTGCCTCTGCTTGCTGTGCTTGTCCATAACAGGTGGGTATGTGGGAGGGTTGTGCTGGGTTGAATTAAGAGCATTGTATTACCACTACATACTTCCCCACTCTAGGCCCTGACTAAGACAAAGTGCCCAAGAAGAAGTGAATATGTCTATTGACCGATTGTAAAGGTGAGAGAGGATCTCCAAAGCCCATTGTCACTGCTGCCATCTGAAAGACAGTAAAGACAGAGTTCAGTCTGTTGGAGCTGAGCATACTACGGCTGTTTGTAAAAACTCAAGCAGAGCGGCGGCACAGGGAACCTGCGAGAGAGGCCTCTCCTTCCTTGCCCCTCACTGCCTGGTCCCAAGGACTGTCCAGCGCTGGGACCTGCAGATTCCAGTCCCACCAGGTCAGGGTGGAGTTGTGCTGCTGCCACTGCCTCAGGAAGCAGGGTCTTCTCCCAGGGGGGACTCAAGGCAATAGTAACCTCTGCAACCACTGTCGTTGATTCACCCCCAGCATTTAAAAAGGAGCCCCTCAACTATATCAGACACTCAGAAACATGCACAGCCCTGAAAGGCCAGAGCTGCCTAATGTGGCAAGCACATCCACAGTGACTCTTCATTAAAAAAATCCAACATCCTGAAGCCATTATTTTGGGCTTCCTAACTTTGGGTAGAGGGCAGTGAGATGCATTCAAGAAACCTCTGAAGGGAGATTTAAATACCAGTTAAGGGTTCTCTCCCAGTATGTTGGCATTCCAGCATTAACAGGAATAGCCAACAGAACTTCTCTGAAATTGAGAGCACGGGGGTGAAGGGGAGGGAAATGGGGTAGCAGTGTCAAGAACACACGAGAGACAGGTACCCTCCCCTGAAGCAGAAGAGATGGTGAAAGGATACTGTTCCCAGTAACCCTAGACACCACCTTAAATGTAAGTCAAAAGTGAAACCCACAGCAAATTCTTTGGCTTCTGTCATTTCGAGAAGCATCTGACCAGCCAACAGGAGAGAAACTCTTAAAAATTTACTTTGAATGAGTGAAATTTGGGGGCAATTTGTGCAGGTGAGTAAAGGGGGTTTCCTTCAGCAAGCTGAAGACAGTGTGTTTCAAATTCACTGTGGATACACAAACGCATGTACCTGGCTCAAGGCAGGCCTCAGGGCTGTGCTCTGGTTCTAAGTGCAAAAGAACTCCACCTTGTTGGGGGAGAGTAGGACACAGAAGGAGCATCTCAAGAGGGTCTCTCACCTGAAGGTTGGTGAGCTGCTGTTGCTGGTGGGCGATGGTTTGCTTCACCAGCACACTCTTGATACTCTGCTCCATCGCATACTTCTTTGCCTAGAAAGAAATACAGTCTCTGTAGTCATAGGACAATACCACAGAGCAGGGAATGATGTTTGATTTTACACCACAGTTCCCCAGAACCACACCATTGGCTGCCAGTGGAACTTTTCGGTGCTCCAGCCCTAAGCACTAAGGCACTGTACATTAGCCAGCGGCCAACAGCTTACTAACATCTTGGTTTGCATCTCGGAGTTGTGAGCCCTGAAATACAGCATAACGCTTGAGCAGAGGATTGGATGGATCTGCAGCAGGCGCAATGTTAGGAAAGCAGCATGCACTAGTCACTTAGCATTGTCCCTCTTCCGCCCTCTGCCCCTTAGACCCCACCATAGCACCTTACCTGCTGGGATGAGGGCAGGACAGATAGCCTCCTTCAAGTCCTTTCCACTCAGAGAACATCTGGACAAAGAGTTTCTACAAAAGGGAAGGGCCTCCAAATCCCCTTGTCCAGTCTCTTGTCTAGGCACTCCCCCTCTCTTACCACATTTGGCCTAGTCTGGTTTGGAGGACCCACTGCTTTTGCTCACTAAAATGCTCCAGCAATCCTTCTCTGGTTCCTAGCCTGCAGACACGAGACTGATTTGTCTTTTTTGTTCAGTCTTCTACAAGTTTGGCAAAGCCTGAGTTTTATACCCAGTGGTGTTGACATGGAGTTTCTTTGTCAAGAGAAACCTAATACCCACATATGTGCCTATTCCCAGGGAACGGTACAAACACATTCAGCCAACCCCTCAGGCACCTGCTTTCCATGGCTGTACGTGTTTGGGAGGTGCCAGGGAACGGTAGGCTCTAAACCGTGGATTTGAGACGTGTGCTTCGAAAACCTGGAAACGGACAATGGGATTTACATCTGTCAGCTATGGAGAAGCCAGAGGAAACGAGGCCGTTTCACACTGTGAGCCAAACAACACACACACAAGCAGCTTCAACATTACGGGAACATTCACACGAAGCCTACCTAGAGCAATACTTTACTTGCCTCACCAGAGTACAGAAGACACCTAGCCCACAGCTCCCACATTCCCTGGTTTTGTTTTCTTTCCCCTCTTTTCCCAACTCTGCTCTCCTCTCAGTATGCCAGGCATCACTCACTCCCATCAGGAAAGTGGGCAAGAAGTCAGCAGTAACCTCCCCACCAGCTGTATAAAACAGGACCAACAACCAGAAATCAGAGCTGAACTGAAATTTTATCTAGATTAAAACAGGTTGGCTGAAAATACTTGCTATTGGGTCTCTTTACAACAACACAGGGAAAAGCATAAGGGAAAAATAGAGATGTTTTGTGATGCGTTCTTGTGTGGACAAATAAAAGACCAGCTGGAGCATATCAGAAACCTATTCCTTGTGGAGTACAGACTGCTCCTTGCAGTACCTCTGTGGCAGTTGCACACCATCTTAGAATTACAATGTGATCGTAAGATGTTAATGTTATTTACTTATGATTTTGGTTTTTTGTTTTGATTTTTTTTGTTTGTTTGTTTGTTTTAAAACACTTTCCCCACTCCAACAGCAAATTCCATATCATGCTCTCCAAAAAGCATCTATAAACTCTAAACCAACACAAATAATTCTTGGGCACAAATTTGAAAGTGTGAATCCACACACAGCATGGCCATTACCCCATATATATTCTTGGTAGGTGAGCTCTCTTTTATAACATCAGTGACAGATGCTCATTAAAAAAAAAAAAAACCAACAAAAAAAAAAAAAAAAACAAATCAAAACCAAACACCCAACAAACAAAAAAACCCCTAACAAACAAGAGTGCTAAAAAGCAAATTCACATCAAGTTTACTCACTTTCTGGAGAGCTTCCTGCTGTTCTGGTGTGAGGGGAGGAAGCCCCAGCTTAGCTGCTGTGCTTTGTCCATTTTCCATCTTAATGGACTCTGTACCCTGAGAAAATAGAAAATACTCATGAAAAACCTGTTCTCACAGAAGTGACCAATTTCTTCATTTCCAGAAATCCAAAGCACTTAATGTCAGAATGTCACAGTTGACTAAAAAGTTTTCCCCAAACAATCAGTAATTCATGAAAACCTGTTAATGTTCTAACCACTCCCTAAGGGAGAGCTATCCCATCAATTGTACAAACTGGTGAACATGTTGGATACTTAAAGAGTTCCCTAACCACCAGATTTTCAGTTAGAAGAAAATTAAATAGTCCCCAGTCTTCACTCACATCATCTCTCAACAGTTAAACTCTGTCAAAGGTACCCATCTATTTTTTCCTTCCATCTCTTCCTATACTGGTTTGTCGCCCTTGGCTTCTCAAGTTCTCTTTTTAAAATCTTCTCTGAAACTTTTCCAAGTCTCACATACTCTTCCAGGTACTGAGTAACAAAGAAGCACTATTCTCAGTATGAGAAGCATACTACCTGCCCGTGCAGATTCCCAAACCCAACATTAGAAGAGGTTTAGAAAGAAGCTTCTGGGCCACGGAGCTGACTTTTCATGACTTCTGATGCATGTGTAGCTAACAAACGTTAGCCCCTTTTGTGTTATTCTGCTGGCTTCTCTACCTCATGCTCATGTTTTACACTGAAGTCCACTCCTATGAAACAAATGGTCAGTTATTCCTACCATGTTAAGTAACAGTAGGTTTCTCTTAGGTATACCTATCAACCTGGTTTTGGTTAAAGTGCTTCAGTGGTTTATGTCTTTCTGGTAAGCATTCACCAACTTGTATAGAAAAAAAAAGAAACAGACCCATTCAGATGGCAAAACAAAACCAGCTCCCCCTGCACAGGTACAAAGTTGTCACTTGAAAAAGATAGAATATCAAAGTAATTGGCATTTTAGTAGAAGGAACAGTGAGTATTCCCACTAATTTGGTTCCCTTTCATTCAGAACAATCACTTGCTTGTGGCATCCCTGGTACTACTGGCTAACAACATTTCCTGTGGGCACAAACGTCTCTGAAAGACCACTGACCACCTCCTCTAGAAAAAAAATACTCTTACAGGCATATCAAGATCTTATGAATGTAATACCAAAATACAGAACAGCAATAAGCCTTTTTTTTTTTTTTTTGGCTAGATCTGAAGCCTTGGAAAGAAAAACAAGTCTTTTGGAAGCAAAAGATCCTGCATCATGGCTGCACACAAACTGCACATTTCATTGCATGCTCTTTAACCTACCACAAGTCAAAGGGGAACACACGCTGATAAAGAGACAAGCTGCTGCAACAAACTCTCAACAAGACGTAACAGAACTGTCAGATACACTCAGTAATAGCCCAGCTCCCGCACTGTGCCTACCACAATAATACTCAGTAGACAAGAGACCTCCAGAATCACAAGTTCCCCGACAGTCCAATTTTTCACTTATAGTATTTTCATATTTTTTCTATATATTGATACATAGAGTGTTCTGTTTGTGACGGGGAAGAAAAGCGCAAAATGGTTAAGATACTTTAACCCCATAAATTCTTACCACAGTAAGTGACAGATACCACCTAAGCATAAAGGAAGCTCAAGCACATTCACATCGTATTCTCAATTTAAGGTAATAGTTTAGATTTTTAAAATTACTATGGAAGTAACAGAAATTGCCAAGTTCAAGAAGTAAACAGCAGCAGTCAGGAAAAAAGCCACAGCTTCTCAGAAGGCACCTTGGCACAGGCCCAAGGTAACAATCCTCAAGTCCTCCCATTAAAAAGGAGTGGAACACAGCACAGGAGCCCCAGAACTCAAGGCCTCCTAAGTGTCTGCTTTATCTATAATAATTGCAAGTTCTAGCTGTAAGAACAGAAGCTTCAATGCAACATCCCTTCAGTACCAAGGCCATTCAGTACCGACCATGAAGGCTGCAATCCCCAGCTGTATCTGCTGGCCCATTTGCTCTTGTTGCCCATATACTGGATGCAGGACTGTGACTTGACAGAGTTGTACACCATAAACCTCCAAAGCTGACACCCCTCCAGGCTGTTACAGAGGGACTCTGCACCCACCTTTTCCCCGACTGACTGGGGGCGGTATTGATGCTACACGCTGCTTAGTTTCTTATTTTACTCACTAGGTATAAAGTGGGGTCACATGTCTTTTAAGCAGATAAACCTTAATTGGTAAATGCAGAAAAAAATCTATTTTACAACCTGTCACAGTGCACACATAATTAGTTTATCTTCCCCGCAATACACACATTACTTTATATGTTCTAACATATTAAATGCAACATTTGCCATCATGTTGCCCGGTCACTCTATCTTGAGATCCTCCGGCAATTTTCTTTTCATGAGATAAACTGTGTTCACCGTCCCAACAGAATCATGTCCATTTCTTGTGAGGATGCAGAGCACAACTAGTCTGATTGATTCACAGACTGCACCACGGGGGAACTCTTATTTTCCTACCAAACCAACGCAGCAGAGAAAGAAGCGAGTGTGACTACAGCACGATGGTCCCATTGTACCATCCATCTCACAACCTCACCACCTTCTCAGCTTAAAGCAGCAGGATGTGGACCTGCCTTTGTTGTTCGTGTAAGTTCTACCCGTATCATCCATCAAAAGCAGAACAAATTTGTTCTCTCAACTTAGAGTTCACTACCAAGCACCAAAAATACCAAAACGGACAAATATCCTAATCCGTTCAGTAGTAGATACATATTAGGCTAAACAGACTTGTGTCTGAATGCTACTGGTTTCAGTATAAAAATGACTATGGGAAAAACCCAACTTAATAGCAGAAAACAAGATTTTAAGCATTTCCTTCACCAACGGCAAAATTTCTCCCTGATTAGCCAACTTGTCTCTGTCTACTGGCAACTGGAACCTGGATGCTGCTTCCAACCAGGTTACAACACTTCCTTTGTTCTCTAGTCAGACTAGTAAGGGCAAGAAGTGGAGCTCACCTACCTAAAGAAAGCTACAGGATGAGTTCACTGATGTTCAGAAAGATATCTCCTAGTTTATTCTTACTCTATTTTACAACAACAATTGAGATTTCTGGTTTTGTGTATTCAGTCTCAAGTTCACCATAAGAGGTTTGTGAGCATTGTCTAGGATCAACGAGCATAGAGCAGATACAAAATAAACCTTCCTAACTGCAAAATATATTCTACGAGTACCTGAATACAGTGTTCTAGAGTTGCAGTTACTTCACTAGTCCCTTCAGATCAGTTTATAGCTACACTGAATAACACGCAAGAACCTAAGGGGAATAGAAGTGCAACAAAAGAAAACTGACACATGAATAAGAACAGAGATAGTTGGAACTGTTCTATGGCTGCAAGTTGGGAAACTCAGGTGCACACTACTGATCTAGAGATATTACTGCATAGTCCACACATAAATTGACAACAAGTATCAGCAAAGTGATACAGAATCATAGAATCATTTAGGTTGGAAAAGACCTTTAAGATCATGAAGTCCAACCCTTAACCCAGCACTGCCAAGTCCACCACTAAGCCATGTCCCTAAGCACCACATCTACACATATACCTTTAAAATACAGTCATAGTGATCTGTTCGGTACAGGAAGGCTACATCATCTCAAAGATTCATTTTGATTGTGGAACATTCAAAATAATACTGATATTAAAAAAATAATTATTGTTCTTAAACAACTGGCTAAAAAAATGTTTTTTCACCCAGCTCTCCTGGCTCCCCCTCTCATTTCTTTACATTTTACGTACATGCTATCATGCAGTCAAGTCCAGAGACTTCCTTAGCTTTCTGCAGACAATTTAAAAAGCCCACACCTTTTTCTATTGCTGTTTCCATTTCCTCTCAGCTTTTAAAAACTGAATTATTGCCATTTAAGAGCTATGAGACTGGATAGAAGAAAAACATAGTGGAAAGGCTATCAGATGTAACCATTCACAATAAAAATAACCCTATTCCATTGATTAAAATCTGTTATGATTCTTAAAAATATACTATTGCATATCTACATTTAATGTAATTTAGACATCTGAGCTCATTAAATGGCATAGCTTCCGAAAACTGATTGATAACATCCAATCTCCAGCATGGAGGGTAAAACCAAAACTAAGGATGATAAAATGATCTAGAAGTGACAAGGAGTATCCAAGCCAGTCCCAGGCACTACTGGTTCCAAGCTCTTTGCCAACACACATTCCTCTGGAAAGAAACCAGATACATGCCTTTGCTAATCAACAGTATATCTATAAAAGATTTATCATCATGTAACCAACTTTTTAACACAGAGTTTCTTCAAGGAAGACTACCATTCTCTGTTACTCCAGTCTATTTGAAAAGCTACAGGTTGTGCAAAAGAATCCCAATCTCTATAACCATTTACACAGAACGAAGACTATGGCTTCTCTCTTTCTGGCCATTACCAAGAAAAGACCATAATTAATTTGAGTCTGCTAGGCAGTAATGTAACAGTACCTGTTGAAAAGCAGTTGGTGCTTTATACTAAGGTTGGCCACCTTGAAAACAGCCTTATTCAAACACACTGTAACAGTTAGGAGGGAACAAGAAAAATGGGAGAGAAGTTGACAACAGAAGCAGGAGAATAGGAGCTTCTTTTAAAAGAGAAATAAATAGAAACTGTATACCTGTTGCTATGAACATTGCTTCTGAGCGTTGCTTGGCCCTTTAAGGTGGTTTGAACTCCAAGAGTTCAGGCACATTCGTTGGAAATTTATTACATGGCTGAGAATTTCTCTGAAGTATAAACACACACAAGAGAAAGAAAAACACAGAATCTCGTTTATTTTAGGAACCATAACAAGCAAACAACACGAAGATTAAATAAGACAGAGGTGGAAAAAGGACTGATGTGGTACCTGGCCAGTATACTCAGTTTAATCCTTCCTCTACCACCTACATCAGTGCTTGAGAACTTGTATTCATCTGAATATTTTTATATTACAACACCCCACACCAGTAGTGAAGCTGGAAGAAGCATCACTCAAGTGCCTGGTCAAAGGCAATGTTTTTACTTGCACAATAAATGATTTTTTCAGAAAACATCCGTCTTTGCACATATAAATAGATTTAATTATTTTGCCCCTATTTACTACCTAAATCTGTGTGGATTCAGCTGTAAATTCTGTAACTTCGCAACCCTTTTATCATGTGCATGATGACCTTTTAATATTCCTGAATTTCTTTAGCAACTATTTTCCACCCCCTAGAGAATACCTTTTTTCTTTTCCAAAATAGGAACAGCCGTGCTAGTGACTTATTTCTTCTGTTACTGCTAGCATGTGCAACTAATGTACTGACAAAATCTAGAGCATGGGGTATGTTCAAGTTTTTTTTTCACCATCCTACCAGATGTGTTCTATTGAGAATGGGCAGGGGTTAAAACATTTCAAAACGTGTCATTTTTCTAGCATCTCATGACCAAACTGTTTACATGTCTGCATATTTGACCAGTAACATCTCTTCTATCTAAATGAACAAGGAGATTCTATGACAAATTTCACTACTGTTGTCCAGTAACATACTTTTTCCAGAGCACCAAATTCTATGCAAATCCAACATCTGAAAGCATGAAAAGTCTTACATACATGCACACAGGTGATCTATGTAGCCTTGAAGCAATTCCTTGTGATACATTCTCACTGCATTTGATAGAACTCCTCCCCATTGGATCAGCACTAAAAACCAAAAGAATCTTTTAGCTGCTGCCTTTATATGCAGCACACTGCAGTATCTGCCATGGAACCCAGAAGTCACCTACATCTCAATTTTCAACTCTCAAAAAAGGATAACTGCTGTTCCTGGCAAGCTACAACGTAGTGCTAAAATAAATCAATATGCACATGATCCTCCTTCTCTTGATTACAAACAGAAAAGTAATACACAAGGAAACACTCCTTACTCCCAAAAGGGATCATCACTTTCCCTGACCATCATCTCACCTTGCCCCAAAATGACTTTTGCCAATGTGAAGCATGACTGAAACTCTTGAGATTCCCAATGCAGCTTATGTCATAGGTAAAAAAAAAAGTTTACTGTCAATAAAAAGCTAATGAAATCCAAGGAGGATAAATACTACACCCTGCACCTGGGAAGGACTAACCCCCTGCAGTGGTCCAGGCCAAGGAGTAGCCTGGGGAGAAGGAACGAGGGGTCCCAGCAGTCAGCAGGCTAAACATGAGCAACCTCCCCTGCTGCCAGAGTGCACTAACAGCAGCACCCCAGGCTGCACCAACAGGAACAGAGACCGTAGTTAGAGCAGTGGTCCCCCCTCCACTTGGCACTCCTGAAACCATATCTAATACTGCATCCCTTCTGGACTTCCCAACACAAAATACTAATCAACTGGAGCAAGCCCAGCAAAGGGCCACCAAGATCGTGGAGAGGCTGGGGGAACCGGATTGTTCAGATAATGCTCAGGATTGTCACAGTACCTGTGATGCTGTATGCAAAAAGCCTGCTAAGCAGTACCCAGTAACCATTCCCACAATTAATCCTTTTAGGATGAGAACCTTGTATGTGGTGCTAAGGTAAGGCCTCGCAAAAAGCTGGTTCAGAGCCCCCCAGGAGGTAAGGGTGAGGAGGAAGCCTGAACATGCAAAGCAAGAAGCAACTTGGGCAGACTGACGGCAGACTGCTCCTTCATCCCACTTACCCTGCGAGTGAAAGCTCCAGCCGTCTGTAATGCCAAGATGGGCTGGCAAGCACTTCACACGTACACAATTTCCCCCCAAAATTACTCCTCTGTTTACAAATTAACCATCCTGATAAGGAATATTCACAGCAATTTCACCTTAGCCTCGTTAAAATACAAACACATTCAGTAGACATTGCTTTTCCTAAGTGAGTTAAAAGAGAATCCTTCAGTTACATCAGTGCTCCAGAATTGCACAAAACAGTTAAGTGAACTTTATTCTGGTTGATAAAACTTGCTGTCTAGATCAAATTGTTTAGGTCAAATGCAGAGACAATCCATGACATTTATTGTGTAAGAACACTTTCCTATGCAGTGGCTGTAATAATCATTACAGGACATCAGTTCACGTATTTTAAAAATAATAAATCATTGGCCATATTCTAAGCTTCCCTCAGCAACTAAATTAAATGTTTGCTAGATTTGTCCTAGAAGTACAATACCATTTTAACTGATTCCCACAGTTACTGATGAGAATCAGATAAAATATTTATTTGTTGGGAAGACCGTTTGCTCCAGATGTAGCATATGGAAATCCTCTCCTTAACTACATCCCTCACAGGGACACAGGAGGGTACTTCCCTTGCTCTATGAATTAACCCACATGCTCCCACCGACAACTGGGCAGTCCCGAGTAGCTGGCTGTAAATTAAAAACAAAAACATAACCCATGAAATTAAACTAATCAAATAAAAAGACCCCTTGGAATTACTGAATTTCTGTGTGTCACCAAAAGGTAAGCTTTGTCATCATGATAACAGTTTAAGTGCTACTTAAGTACTGTGCTGGGAAAAAGAAGGTTGCAGAGAATGCCAGTCCAGGTTCTTGGCCTGGCACCCTCCCCAAATACACACGATAGATGATTACTCAGATGCTGGAGGGAGGAGATACCAACAGGAAGCAGCACAGCCCATAGATTTTTCATGAGGTAGCTGGAGGTCCAGGAGGGAGCCAGTATCATGAAATCCCTCAGCAACTTTTTTCTCTTCCTCCTATCCTTCTTTTAAGTAAACCAAACCACTGAACGCTACATCAGATGTGCCTGAGGTTGCCCACGTTTTAAAGAATACCTGGGAGGGGGACAGGGGGTATTGGGCATTGCACACCTTCGTCTTAAATACACACATACTGCTTAGGCTGACTGGCCGGGCACATGTACAGACCACACGAAGAGAGGAAAAAAACTGTTACAGCTCTGACATCAGAAGGAAGAGAGCCTGCCATATGGGAAATCTGCCTGTACTGCAAGCTGAGGAGCATGGCCCATGACAACAGTGTGGGGCAACAGATTCAAAAGAAAGTGTCGAAAAAAATATGCAGGTGAAAGAACAGACATAGCCAGTAGAGCTAACCCAGGAGAGCAATGCAGTGTGCCACAACAGTAATATTCTGAGTAACAAAACACGGTAGTACAGACCTGTCATTGTAACCAATAGCATTTGGCACCAAGTAAAATTATAGTTGCAAAATTACTTCAGTATAAAATTTAATTCTACCTAAAATTCAAATGAAAAATAGGGACATTTTTTCTCAGCAGCAGGACTAGAAGAACAGGCTAGGTAAAGAAGTGATGATTCCCATCTTATACGAATCAAACTGCATGGCTTTCATATCAGATGGGTTCAATAAATGTTTACTGATGGGCGCAATGTCAGGTAGATTTATGACATCTGATAAGCATACACCACACTTGAAAAGCATCAAACAGTTTGGAACTTTGAGTTAAAGTAGTAAGACCCAACTCAGTCTTCTAAGATGCACTTCTTTTGACAAACAAAAGCAAGCCCTCTGCTTTCTATTTTACTTATTTTTCCCATTTAACTGTTTCTGGTACAACAGCGGAGCCTGTACTGCAAATCTGCTTTCAGAAAGCTAGCTGAGAACAAAATCTATCAAATTCCAGAACTGAGCTCCTCTTAATTGATGTTACTTTGTTCTTAATTCTGAAGCTCTTCTAGCCAGCCTTCATGATTTAAATTATCCCAGAACAAAGTAAATGTTGCAGCTGTTCTGGTTAAGACTGCAGACACACTGGACTTTCTTTAGACCAATTTCCTGGTCACATCATGGAACAGTCAATTTCTTTCCATCATGGAACAGAGATTTAAAACAGATAGAGGCACTCATGTCGGACTTGAAAAGAAAGAATGCAGGGATCATGCAAAAGGTGCTTATGCAGACATTTGAATTCGGTCTTCATTTTAAGGACCATTAACACCAAGACCATGAGTCAGTTTTTCATGCACAGCAAGGTATAACACATAGTGGCAAAAATGCTGATGAATTAACACATGATATTGGATGGTCAGATTCACCTTATTTGCAGCAAGATGAGAATTAAACTCACTTAAAGAACACACAGTTTATGAAAGATCCTACTTAAAGAAAGTGTTTTAACTCATGTGAAGCTGGCAAGAATAAATGCTCTATTTAAGATATTTAACAGTCCTGAAGTTTAAAATAAGTATCTTCCAGTCATACTACAAAAGCCCATACTGAACAAAAGCATGCAATACTCAGTCCAGCTGGAATTCTTGTTCCTGGAAGGCTGTTTCTTACACTGTGTCACCTATACTGGGAGCAAGTAAGGAAAGAAGTAAAAAAAAAAAAAAAACTTCCTTCCAGCTCAAGGCTTATATTCTAACACAATCTTTTGTCTAATTAATCCTTTTAATTTTCTTCACTCCTAGTATCTACTGCCTCTTGTCAAAACATGATAGGAGCAACTGATATATCTCTGTTGGTACACCAGCTATTCTGAATTCTGTAGTCACACACTGCTGAATAACATCAACATATTCAAAACATGCATCTTACTCCACCTCACATATCTGTCACAGTACCTGCACGCTTCCTTCAGTCATAGGACTGCTGCTGACAATTTCTGGTGCCCACCTACAGGCCATCACGACCTCCTTGCTTCTGCCAATAGAGCCACCCAGCTCTGAAATTAAATTTTAAGTTCCTGATGCTTGTATTACTCTTGCTCCTAGCTCCAAGAATAATCACAGGTTCATCAAGACTTGCTTGGACTCCATGCAACGCTTCATCTGTAACAGGCTTATAAGCCTCTGAATCTGAATGTGCATTTTAACCTGATAGTGTAAGCTAACAGGTTTAAGCTTGAATGCCTGGTGTTTGAAGTCAATTAAACAAAAATAACCAAAATCCTTAAACTTACTCTACTCTTCTCAACTCAGTACTTGATCCAAAGCCAGATTTGTAGAAAAGTAACAAAATAGTCACTGTTACAGTGTTGATTAAATTTGTTTACAATAGCTAACATACACAGATAAACAGAAACTCTAAAGCAAGGTCTTTATTTTTCTCTTTATGTTCTAAGGTCCTGACAATTTACTGTAAAGCCACTTGCAACTCTGACAGTCTTCTCTTTGACTGGCCACTGCATCATTTCACTTCCATGCAGAAAAACAATACAGTGGCTAACTGTTACTAAGTTAGATAATTGTTTTGAAATATACATACTGTAATTTAAAAATATGCATATACTTAACCATACCAACATGGCTTCACTAAGGGAAAATCATGCCTGACAAATCTGATGGCCTTCTACAATGGGGTTACAGTGCTGGTGGATAAAGGAAGACCTAACGATGTCATCTACCTGGACTTGTGCAAAGCATCTGACAATGTCCTTGTCTCTACACTGGAGAGGCATGGATTAGACAGATGGACCACTTGGTGGGTAAGGAATTGGCTGGATGGTCACACTCAAAGAGTTGTGGTCAACAGCTCGATGTCCCAGTGGAGAGCAGTGACAAGTGGTGTTTCTCAGGGGTCAGTGGTGGGCCTGGACCTGTTTAACATCTTTGTTGGAGACACGGACAGTGGGATCGAGTGCAACCTCAGCAAGTTCACCGATGACACTGTAAGAAACTATGAACTAAGGGTATTGTTTATTGAAATTTATGTTAAGCTCAATGTAAAGGTTAGGCGGCAAAAGACAGAAAAAACTGCTTATGCAAATAGCTGCCAGACACCGCTTGTGTGAGACAAGATAACCTGTGAGACAAGATGACCGCGTGAGACAAGATGAACGCAATTGCTTACACAAACCAGATACTTGTGCAAGCAGAAGGGGTACTGATCAAAGACAACCACGAATGTAAAAATGTATAAAAAGGAACTGTTTGAACTGATCAGTACGGCAGTTGGCGGAGCGCAGACTCCCCTGCCGTCCAGCGCTGTCTTTGCTCATATTCTACTTGCTATAATTAATAAAATTATAATTGGATTATGATCCATTGTGGTCTCAATTTATAACAACACCAAGCTGTGTGGTGCAGTGATACGCTGGAGGGAAGGGATGCCATCCAGAGGGACCCGGACAGGCTTCAGAGGTGGGCCCATGCAAATCTCATGAAGTTCAACAAGGCCAACTGCAAGGTCCTGCCCATGGGTCGGGGCAATCCCAAGCACAAATCCAGGCTGGGCGAGGAGTGAATAGAGATCAGCCCTGCGGAGAAGGGCTTGGAGGTGTTGGCTGATGAGAAGCTCAACACAACCCAGCAACATGCGCTCACAGCCCAGAACCCACCCGTGCCCTGGGCTGTACCCAGAGCAGGGGGGGGCAGCAGGGTGAGGGAGGGGATTCTCCCCCTCTGCTCTGCTCTGGGGAGACCCCCCTGCAGTGCTGGGGCCAGCTCGGGGGCCCCCAACAGCAGAAGGACCCGGAGCTGCTCGAGCAGGGCCAGAGGAGGCCACAGAGATGCTGGGGGGGCTGGAGCAGCTCCCCTGGGGGGCCGGGCTGAGAGAGTTGGGGGGGTTCAGCCTGGGGAAGAGAAGGCTTCGGGCAGTCTTCCAGTGCTTAAAGGGAGCTACAGGAAAGATGGTGAGGGATTTTTTACAAGGGCATGTAGTGATAGAACAAAGGGTAACATCTTTAGACTGAAAGACGGTAGATTTACATGTAAAGGAGAAATTCTTTACTATGAGGGTAGTGAGACACTGGCCCAGGGTGCCCAGAGAAGCTGTGGCTACCCATTCCCTGGAAGAGTTCAAGGTCAGGTTGGACGGGGCTTGGAGCAACCTGGTCTAGTGAAAGGTTTCCCAGCCCATGGCAGGTGCATTGGAACTAGATGATCTCTAAGGTCCCTTCCAATCCAAACCATTCTATGATTCTATACAGTGACAGCAAACTGTCTGAAGCAGCATGCTGTGAATTAAAGGACAGACACTACCTTAGCTCTGACAAAAAACAAAATCTGATATTCTCATATATCATAAGCAATGCAATATTTATTCCTTTGGTTTCAATCACCTTCGAAATTACATTTAGCCTTACATGCTCAAGATCTGAACATCTTTCATTCCCAGCATTAATCTGGCAAACGTCCCAACCTAATGAAGTCTTGATTAAGCAAAGATGAGATGGGAAACAAAGTGAGTTATTCGTCTTTGCTCTCACTATGGGCACCAATATTTGTGAATATAAAAAAGGAATACCATGAAAGACAACTCCTTCAGGGTTCAAAGGCAGGCCCTTAAAGAAAAACAAAGCAGCTTTAGACCTATTCATGAGAGGAATCCAGTACTTCCTATAAAAACAATGATGGGGGGGAAAAAAAAAAAGAAAAGCAGACAACACAAAAACATTAAGATTCTGCTGTCACACCAATGGTCTATACAACATAGTACTCCATTTGCTCCCTCCAAATATCCTCAGATGCTCACGAGCCTGGTCAACCCCCTTGAAGTTCCCCAGTATGTACAATTATATTACAGGCCACCTTCCCTGACGGCTTGACATTCAAAAGGTTTCGTATTTCAATTTACACAATTCCGTAGCTAGCCAAAAATAAAAGGACTGGTCCAAGAAAGACTGAATAGCGCCTTAGGGAAGTAGTTTAATTTCTTCTATTTAAGGCTAACTCAAAGAAAACAAACAAGCCTCTGAAAATAGTGGCATTCTGCTTTCTTTTAACATTAGCAGGTCATTCAGGAAAGGTCTAAAGAATGTTCCCGAAAGCACAAAGAACTCTTATAAAAATCAATACTGTTGGGATCCTTTCATGAAGGCATAAAGGAAGCCAACGGGAAGTTTAAAAATAACCACCACCCACTGGGCACCTAACCCGTTTTGTCAGGAAACGTGACCAGCAGTGCCCATTTTAACCTCAGGCTACAAGGCTTTGGAAGAAAAACGTCTCTTCTAACCACCTTTTTAAAAAATCTCTACCACCTGGCTACAGCTTTTAAAACAAGTGAATTTTTGACACCAGCAAACAAGCCCAAACAAAGTAACGTGCGTGCATCCTACTGCAGTGAAACCCACTTCCTAAGCACCAGAGCTGGTGCGGAGCACACGCCAGACACCGACAGCACCCGGAGAGCACACGAGCAGTGACGGCTGAGGAGCCCCGCGCCGCTCCTTCGTCCCGCTCCCGGCCTGGAGCCAGCGCCGGCCACTCTCCCGGGCGGGCTCCGGCCGACTCGGAGAACCCCGCCGGCGGCGCGGAGGGGGAACGGGGCGGCTTCCCGGCACGGCGGGGGGGGTGGGGGGGAGAAGCCCCACCCGGTGCAGCCCCTACTACCCGGGATCGGGCCGGCACAGGCCCCGCGGGCGACAGCGGGGCCGGCAGCCACCCCCGCCACGGCCCCAGCAGAACCCCGGCCCGCCTCAGCGGGGCCGCGGCCGGGCCCAGCGGGGCCGAACGCTCACGACGCCCCGCGGCCGAGGCGAGGCGAGGCGCCGCCGCGCAGCCCCCACCCCCCCTCCGGCCCGGCCGACGCTGCGCTGCGCTGCGCGGAGCGGGTCGGCCCGAGCCCGCCTGCCCCGGCTTGCCCGCGGGAGGGCGGCGGCCGCCCCGCTCACCAGCGAGATGGTCGTCGTGGCCGCCATCTTGTCCACCCCGTTGGCAGTCGGCGCGGGGCTCTCGCGAGAGCTCGGTGGCGCGAGCGGAGCGACAAACTCTCGCGAGCGCTGCGGAGGCGGGGAGAGAGTCTCGCGATAAGGTGTGGGAGTCACGTGGCTGGGGCGGGGCGGGGCGGTCAGGGTGGCCGTGGCCTGCGCTCGGCTGGAATCTGATACGGGGAACAAACGGCTTTGCAGTTTCTGAACAATCCTGTTTGCCTTGAATGTTATTTTGATGCTTTGAATGTTCTTTTGAAACTTGCTTATTAGAGACGTGCCCAAGCTTATCAGGGACTGGTATTCGTCAAGGGCTGCGTGTTAGACACAGGGGGAGGTCACAAGAATAACGGTGTCAGCTTGACCGTAAAACTGGCTAAAAGGCTGCTGAGATCACCAAGTACGAGTAGAGCATGCGCGAATGCCTAAAGTTCATCTAAAGGGCGGAAAACAGACGCCTGAAAAGTAGCCCACCAGAGACAGATCTGAGTCTGCGCAAACTAGCCCCGCCTTGCTTATGCATATGTATGTTTGTAATGCGTGGTTTCATGAATATGCATACCTGCACTGCATAAACTTTTGACAAAAGCGTGCTGTTGGCATGCAAGCCGGGAGGAGCGATCCCCCTCGCACCCAGCGCTGCAGTAAACATGCCTGCTTTAGAACTCTTTGTGAGGGGTAAAGATTGTTTCCGCGCTTCAATTCAGCTGGGCTCGGCTCTTCGGCTGGATTCGGCTCGGCCCGGCTCTTCGGCTGGATTCGGCTCGGCTCGGCTCTTCGGCTGGATTCGGCTCGGCTCGGCTCTTCGGCTGGATTCGGCTCGGCTCGGCTCTTCGGCTGGATTCGGCTCGGCTCGGCTCTTCGGCTGGATTCGGCTCGGCCCGGCCCGGCCCGTGAGCGCCGTGGGGGCTCCTGGCTGCCCCGGTGCTCGCCCCGGTCGGCAGCAGGAGCGGGGAACGGGGGCCCGGCGCCCGCAGAGCTGCTGCCGCGGCCGGAGTCCTCTCGGGGGGGGTCCGAGAGCTGCTGCCAGCTGCGGGACCGACCCGCCCTGCGGGCCAGGGCCGTGCTTGTAACGAGCTGGAGGCGCAAAAAGCCCGGCTGGGCCTCGGTCGTTACCGGGGGCAGCCGCAGCTGCTGCACGTGCGAGCTGGGAGCAGGTCCAGGAGCCCCCGGCCGAGAACGGGATCGGCGCGGCGCCCTGGTGCCTGCTGTCCCACCCGGTCCCGCTCCTTCTCAAGTGGGTCCGAGCTCTTGCACCCAAATGCAAAGGCAAGGTCAGGCACAGGGGGTGGGGGAGCAGCTCTGAAACAGGGCCCCAGAAAGACACCCCTTCCCAAGGCGGTCCTTTCACAAGAAAATCCTGTTACGGAGGGACAGAGATGTGCTGCTACTCCTTGCACTTCATTAAACTGGCATGGGAATGTTGCAGCCTCCCGGCCCCACTACAGAAGACATGCAAGACTATGTAAACTTCTTGTAGATTTTCCTGCTTCTGAAGGCCTATTTTATGAGAGATTTAGAAAGTTCGGGCCAATAAGGCTTATGAAAAGCAGTTAAAAGATGCCAACCTCTAATTACTGGTATGATGAGAAAGTCTTGCATTGCAAAGGTTCTTTTCATCAAGGAGATAAGGGTACAATGTCTGAATTGGGACATAAAACATTGTCCCTTATTTCTAGTCTAAATGTAAGCAGGAGCAGTTAACCACTGGAAAACATTCTTATTGAGACATAGTGGATTCCTACATTATGCAATCTTTAAAGTAAAGACTAGACACTGCTAAAAGGTGGGCATGCCACAACCGTAATATATGCGCAGGAATCACAGCCCTAATTAGCCGATCAGACTTGACTGTCGGTGTCTGAGGACACATCCCCTCTGCTGTATGACAGGACTCCAGAGAGCCGTGTCTGACTCGCGGTGCGAGGGCAGGATTTCCATTCCTGTGCTGGTGCCAGATAAGCGTCCGGCTGGACACCACGCTGACTGCGAGCCAGCAATGCGCCCTCGCGGCACGGGCGGTCAACAGCACCCTGGGCTGCCCCGGGGAAACCTTGCCAGCTGCCTGCGGGGACGGATCCTTCCTCTGCTCAGCACTGCTGAGGCCACATTGGAGTGCTGGATCCAGTGCTGGGATCCCCAGGACAAGCCAGACCTGGGCTTGCTGGGGTGAGTCCAGTGAAGGGCCACCAAGATGCTGAAGGGCTGTTCAGCCTGGAGAAGAGAAGGCTCTGGGGGGATCTCATCAACACGTACGAATATCTGGTGAGAGGGCAAGGAAGATAGAACTAGGCTCTCCTCAGTGGTGCCCAGTGCCAAGAGGCAATAGGCACAAACTGAAAAATTGTAAGTTCCATTCAAATGTAGGAAAACACCTTTTTTTTTTTTTTTTTTCTCTGTGAGAGCAGTTGAACACAGGAACAGGTTGTACCCAGAGAGATTCCATCTGCGGAGTTACTCAAACCCAACTGGACATGGTTCTGGGCAACACGCTTTAGCCAACGCTGCTTGAGCACAGGGGTTGGACTAAATGATTGCAGAGGACGGAAGGGACCTCTTGAAATCTCAAGTGGTCCCATCCAACAACCGTTCTGATTCTGTGAGAGCAGCCTGTCATGTATTGGAGACACCCTGCAGTAGCTGGTTAATTAACTCATCATTGCAGAACGCAGCGCAGCCAGTAGCAGGGAAACCCATTGGTCAAACTGAGATGTGACAATGCAAAGTCAAACAACGAATTTAGTCGGGTGAAACATGTTAAAGAAGAGGTAACTAGCTCCTTAGGGAAATTAAGAAGTTGGTATATGAAGGAATTTCTCAGTCTGTAGAGACAAGTGCAAACTTGTTCTGGGGAAAGTGATTTTTGAATCAAGCAGCTGTATGATGTTTCTCCACTGAATTCCTTCTCTACCCGATTTGCATGACTTTGTGGATAAGTCTGTTGAACTCAGGGAAGCTATTTCACATCTTCTTTAGTTTAACCGTAAGAGAGGCTAAGAAATTATCGAGCGGTTTGCGGAGTGGAGTGCTCTGATGAGGTAAGCTACTTTCAGTGGCTTTATTGATTTGTCAGTTTGTAAAGTTGGCACAGCATAGCACAATTGGGAAATACAGCACAAGTTGGCAGCTCAGCATAGCATCCTAGCACGGCAAACCCAGCCCAGCGCGATACAATTGGTGCAACACCACAAAGCATGGGCAGCGTAATGCGGGCAGTACCACACGGAGGACCCGGCCCAGCGTAGAGCACCAGCACAGCGCAGCATGATACAGCCGGTTCCACACAGCACAACGTGACCAGCATGGAGCAGCACTGCATGGCTTTTGCGACACAAATAATTCCTATTTGCACTTTTCACCAACTGAACCTGACATGCGCAGCAGCTAAGATGATTGCCCCTTTCTCCAGGCTAATGACTGAAGTTCCAAACACCACAGGAGAAACAGGGAAGGAAGAGACATCAGGGTTTTTCCCCTTAAGATGCCGTGAGATTTTGGAAGGCCATAAGACAAACTGGGGAACAATAAGGGTTCTGTTCAGCACCAGTGAGGTTTCTGCTGATCCACGTTTGGATCCAGCTGGTGGGTTTGGATTTCTGGAATTTCTTCTCATGCCACATCAAGTCCAGCTCACAAAGTCCTCTCTTCAGCTTACACCAAGGTGTTCAGTTCTAATTACAAGGCATCACAGTGGTTCATCTGTGCTGGGGAAACCTTAACAAAACAGGAGAATCTGGGTATAAAGAATGGAATGTGGCAGATCGGAAATTGCACCAGAGCTTTCCAACCCTGCTCCTCTCCTCCCTTCTGCAAGTATTACCAGCTGGCAAAGAGGGAAAAAGACAGCTTTGGGACCTGCAGTGAAAGCTTATCATTCCCAGATGGAGATTTTCAGTTTGGGGGATTGCTGCAGCAGCTTTGCATCTTCACAAACACCATTGGAAAAGGGCTGCAGGGGGTGCTACCCCACCCCCCTACACCTCACAACTCCCTTTGGCTTGCTGCTTCAGGAGTGGGGACTGAACGGGTACTCCTGCTTGGTCCCAGTTTCTCATGATGCACATGTAATTTCTCGTGTTTGCTGATTACTCCTCCACTCGCTGTTGCCTCTTCACAGCACAGCTCGGACATACACCTCTCCTGGACTGCAAAGGTTCAGTCAGCAGCGAGTGGCCCGGGCAGTCCTGCTGGAGGAAGTTCGGTCAGGAGCCCCACAGTTTCTTCCAGTCTGGTATGCTTCCCGTCCCCCGTGGTACAGAGGAACCGCTCTGTCCCAGACTGCAGTGAGGTGACTCACAAGGGAGGAGACCGGTATTTGTGGAAGGCATTTTCCAGGAAGTTAGCCAGCTTTTCACAGTCGTCCTAAAATAAAAGAAAAAACATGCCAGCAGATCAATTTGGCTTGGCTGCCTTGGACATCTCCTTCTTACATGATTCCACCCCGAGCCACCGATTTCACATCTGAGTTTTGATATGGGAAGAGAACAACTCGCAAGCACATCCAGAACATACTACTAATAACCATCATATTTACTGAATAACTCCAAATGACCATTCGAGAATGGAGCCTTTTTGTGTCAGGTGCAATATAAAGGCAAAAGAGCAGAGTTCTTTGCAGCTTCCAATCTGAACAGGTCCAGCTTCTTTTGTTTGTTTTATTTCAACTTAATTAACTGGCCACTGGATCTAAAGTTATTTTCTATCACCATCTGTTTTGTAATATCAGCACTGCTAACAACAATGAAAATTAGTGTCACTTTTTGCTTGTCTGGCACCTATTTCACGCAGAAGTCTCTCTTCTGACACATTCAGGAGTAGGTGGTTTCTAACATAATTAGAATGTTTATTCCTTAAGAAATTACTGAAGTACACAGTGATATGTAAAGGATGCAAAACACCCCCACCTTGTCTCATAGAGTGGTTTTGGAATTGACAGAAACAAACTCAAAATTCTCATTCAAATGAAAAATGCAGACTCAGTTGTTTTCTTGCTACCTAGGCACCCCTTTGCCACTACTGCTGCTAAATTACTACTTTTGTTTTAAGAAAAACCTTGGATTTCAAAGACAAAATTTGTAAGGCATAGGTAGTATCTTTTGTTAGACCAACCACTACAGTTAGAAAACCAGACGGGCATTTGGGTACACAAGTCCTTCAGGTCAGAAACAAGCAGCATACTTCCAAGCTAAAGACAGTTTAACAAGGTATAAATCAGTTATACCATCTGAGAGAAAAGGCAGTTGGTACCTGTGGAGTAGGAAAGGTGTTAGGGAGGGGAAGACATGGTAAAAGGAGATTATCTCCTAGGAGGAAGACAGAGAAAGGTAATTTACAGTCTATGGAACACGGATGTGTGTGAGGTATATTCTACAGTCCTAGCTTGCCCCAAATGCCATGTATGTTCCAGAGCACAGGAGAAAGCACAGCAGTGTGTCAGTGCCGAGCTGCACAGTCACCATGCTCAGATGAAGAAAGAAAGGAAGTCTAGATGTACTTTTATCCAGGTGTACTCACATAAATTTTTAATTCAGTGAAGCTGACCCCTTCCTTGTCTAATGTCAGCATCGAGAATGAGGAATTCTCCAAAACTTTGCCTACAGCCCCAGAATTCCTAACTTGTACAAAATAAAAATAAATACATTTTTAATTCTCTCCATGCTGCCTTTCCTTGAGGCTATGCTGCTGAGTAGTCTGAATGACTGAGCTGCTCTGAATTCTTTCTTGGGACTCTCTGCAAACACCTGAGGGAGAGCCTAGAAGTTCGGTGTTGGGGTAGGCCATCTCTTCTGGCAGGCAGAAATCTGCCAAGTGAGTTAAAAGCAGCTGTCCAGGCAGCACTGGGACAATTCCTCTGGGCGACCACCTCAACTTCCTTCCCTTCACGCTCCTCTGGTTCTCACACTCAGAATCACTGGAAGGTTGAGGTAGTTAACCCTGCCATCACAATACAACTGTCCCCTCAAAATAGCAACTTGGATTTAGGCATGAGCAAAGTGTGGAGGAAAAAAAAAAAAAAAAAAAAGAAACCACAACAAAAAGAAGTGTCACTCACTGCAAGGGGTTGGCCCCTGCGACTGCTGTCTGGCTGCTCAAGGGGGAATGGAGGAGCTCTTACTCCTCTGGGGCACAAAATGTCACACAGACTTGGGGACTGCAGTAGCACGGTGCATGCACAACTGAGATGAGAAGGAGCAGCTTACCTCGTGGATGAATCCATAATGCACCAGCTCTGTGGCCAAGTCCTTGGAGTTATCAGCTGCAGAGACAAGAAGCGATGAGAACGTGAAAGTTCACGCATCTCTTAGTTCCTCCTCTACCAGTAAAGTGCCCCTGTCCCAACCATAGCACACCTGCATTATACTTCATTATGTTTTAGGGGCACGTGCTGTATACTTTCGCTTGGCTAAGTAACTGCTAACTAATCCTGGGGCAAACAGAGCACAGAGGTGGGCAGTGAACTGGAGCTGAACAAGGTACTGGGCAGGAATGAGCTCCAGTCCCAAATCACACAAAGCACAATAGTCTTGGCAATGTGTCAGTTGGAGATTTTTTTTTCCCTGTTTTGGCTGGGCATGAAAAGCAGGCAGATCACTACCTGTAGGCAGAAAAACACAAGGAGCTGGTGGAGCAGCAACTCCCAAGTGTTCATTTCCAAGCTTTATGCTTTAGTTTTGGCTGTATGGCAGTCAAGGGACTCCAGCTGCGTGGCCTCCAGAAGGCTCCTGCATGTTTTAGGAGGGACCCTGCTGTGCTGGACCTACTCTGAGAAGCACCCTTCCTCAGAGCCACGGGGCTCCCTCAGAGGAGAGTCCACCTTCTCCTTTGGAAGGCATTGCAGAGACTGCACCAGAGCTGGGAATGAGGGAAGAATTCACTACTGTTACCCCAAGAATGGCACGCCACATGTCCCAGGGTAAAATGCAGGGTCTCGATGGCCACTCACTGGACTCCCAACATGCACTTTAGAGTGCCATTTAATACCACATGCCAGGGGCTATAAGATCAGGATCTTAGTGGACAAGAGCTGGTACACAGATATTAGGGTTTAGTCTGCTCTCCCAGTACAAGAAGGAGAGAAAAGCTGGCTGTAAACATAGTCTGTGTCTAACACTATCTGAGCCTAAACCTGACCAGGGCCACCAGGCAATACTTCTGCATTCATGCACAAGGATTTGCTTGCAAGTAAACCTACTGGGCAGCAAGTCGTAGCTCAACTGTCGATGCAATTTGTCCTCCAGAATCAGCAGAAGAGTAAGCTGCAAAAAGAAGAGAGTGCTTTTTACAAACACCAGTTTCTCTGTGTGAGAGAAGGGTGCTGACTCTCCCATCAGCACTAGAAACTGCCGGCAGTGGTGAGCAGGGAGGATGTTAGTAAATGCCAAGATGCTGGATGTCTTTAGCAAGATAGTTCGAGTGTCTTAGAGGAATGTTCTCTCAACAGTTACAGCTCACCTGCAACTGCTAAACTAGGAAGAAGTATTGTTAGAAGGTGTCTAAATAAAGATATCAAGGTCTTCCTGGCCTGCAGCCAGTGGGGGCTGGTGGCTTCATTCTTCTTCAGGCTTCTTTATTATAAAGGGGGAAGAGTAAGTTATATGGGAACTGCAGCAAACTAGCTGAGACCAGACCTTTTCCTGGTCAGATGCCAGAGATGGGTACAGGCAGCAGGTCTTGCCCCAGTGCCTCATGTAGAATAGGAGCTGAATACTTACATGCCACTGGGTCTTGTCTTCGTTCAGCTCCATGTTACATTGCATTTGTACCACCTAGAAGAGGCCAAAATCAACATCAGCTTGGACACAGCCCCTCTGGCTCCCCCAGGCCTGCTTTACTTCTGCTCTCCAGGCGTGACTTTCAAATTCCTACTTAAACCCTTTAATTCCAGCTGCCGGCCTGGCCTTCCACTTCTTCCCACATTTCTAGGAATTGTCCAGGTGGGGCAGCTGAGGGTTAATTTAGTGCAATATCCAGCTATGAACCATGGCTATCATCAGCTGATCGAGAGGTGGGTAGGGGAGCCCTGTGCAAGGTGCAGTTCTGGGAAAACTTTACAACTGGGATGAATTCTTCTGCTCCATTTGCCAGGGGTAGGCTTCTCCCTAAAGCTCTTGGTTACATTTTAATATTGCACTTGTTCACATGTCCTTACGGGATGACCAATCCTTAAATCAGACAAAAGAGCAGAACTGAAATCTTGAATATTATTAAAATGACAAATGGATTTTCTTTTGGAAACCCTGCATTTCATCACAGAATATTGAAATGTGTTAGATAAACATGGCATTTTATTAATATGTCATCTTCAAGTTCCTATGAAGGAACTGGGTCATCTCCAAGCTGGGTCAACTTCAAGCTTCAGTATGTCAGCTTCAAGTTCCCATGAAAATGGTTCACACCAGGAGTCACGTTGTCTGGGCAAAGGAAAGCTAGAGGGAGCATGCAATCAGTCAGCCCACAAGACGGGAAACCAAGCGAGGAATCAACATCGCTGTTCCACGCAGAGTTTAACAGGATTTCATTTATATTCCTTGATGTCAAGCTTATGCTCAGAGGTAAGTTATGTGCTTGTTCCTTCCTCTGACCCTGTACCCCGCTACTATAGCTCCTCCTTGTGACAAACACCCCTGGGCACTTAGCTCTCTGAGTCAGGAAACTTGCTGTCCTCTGACCTTTATCATCTCCAGACCATCCATTTCTCCAAGAAGAGCCAACAGTGTGACTGTGCCCAAGGTGGGAGCCCTTTCCTTCCACCAAGTGACACCAGTGCACTGTCTGGCTACATGCTCCTTTATCTACTCAATTGCACTCAACTGTGCAGCACCTTGCAGACATCATCAAAGAGAAGGCTGATGACACTTGAGTGCATCATAGCCACCTGCTCCCCACCTCTCTCTGCCTGATGCCTGTGATCAAAGAATCATTTAGGTGGGAAGGGATATTGGGAGGTCTCTAGTCCAAGCCCCTGCTCAAAACAAGACAAACAGTGAATTCAGAGCAGACTGTTTAGAGTTCTGCCCCACTGGGTTTTGAAAACCTCCAAGGAGATCCCACCACCTGGCCCACTGTTTAACCATCCTCACCATGGAAAAAAAAATTCCTCGGATCCATCCAGCATCTATATTCCAGTGCCTCCCAGAATAGACAAAGAATCTGCATTGTAGCTACACTCACTTGCAGTTTTGTCCATCTGCAAATTTTCCTGAAATCTGTAGAAACTCAGTGCTTCTGAGATTACTAGCCCTTTGTCAAATTGGGCAAAAACTAGTTGAACACACTGGTCAGACAGACAATGCACTTGCCAAACTTTCCTTGGAGCACTAGGTGAAAAAGCAGCATATAACAAATGCAAAGAGGTGAAAAGACATTAACTGTGTAAGTTTACATTTATATTTCTCTAACATATCTGATTGATCACCACAGCACTCTCACTAAAAATAAGCACTGATCAGTATTAATAAAGCATAAGTTAAGTGCACTGAAAGTTGCTTCTGAGACAGATATGAAGAAACCACTGCTGATGTACTTTTTGAAGGGCGGCATTTCACATGATCTTGCAGGAATAAGAATTGGGTTTAGCCCTACATAGTATTTTTAACATTAATTCAATGCAAGTATAAAATTGCATTCATATTATCCATGGCAACACAAAGACACTGCCATAGGTGATTAGTGATGAATGACTAGAAGCATCATTACAGGGAAATACTCTCACAGAGAAATAACAGGTACCAAAGGGGTTTTTAAGAGAGGTGCACACAGACCGATGAGTCCCTCTGACTGCTCTCAACGGTGGCCAGCAGTTCAGGGGACAGAAGGCACTGTAAGAAGTGCTGTGCCTGAGCTGTGCCCTGACGATGGTGGCCAACAACCTTGTCTCCCCATGTGCATGTCAGCAAAGGACAAATGCCAACTCCTGCCCCTGGGAAGGAATAATTCCTGGCAAGGACACAGGCTGGGATGGCTCTGCTGGAAAGACTCTGGGGTCACGGTGGGCAGCAGGCAGGACATGAGCTGCAACGTGCCCTGGCAGCAAGGAAAGCCAACAGTGTCCTGGGGCACAGCCCAGATATTGAGGGAAATAATTATTCCCCTCTACTCAGCACTTGTTAAACTACATCCAGTAGTTTAGATCCAACTGCATCTAATCTTGTGCCCCCAAAACAAGACAGACATTGATAAACTGGAGCAAGTTCAGTGGAGGGCCATCAAAATGATCCTGGGCTGGAGCGCTGCCCTCTGAGAAGAGGCTGAGGGAACAGGGCTTGTTCAGCCTGGCGAAGAGAAGGCTTTGTGGGGACGTAGCGGCAGGCTGCCCATACCCGTGAGGGGGTTACGCTGCAGTGTGGAACTGCTCTGTTCAGCGAGTTACACCATGGTTTTGGAAGGCTTCACTTCTGCTCAAACACCCTCGCATTGTGTCGGTCCTTCCCTGCCCTCCCTGCCCGACACCCCTTCCACTCCTCTCCAGGGTCCATAAACCCACTTGCAGTGACCTTCCTGCCCACGAATTCAGTGTTGGGGCATGCAGCCTCGCCTGCGGAGTGCCAGGCACAACAGGGCCTGAGCTCAGCTGGCATCTCAGCATGCCACTGCAGTGTCAGTATCAAACGATGATCAAACCTGCACCCCAGCACCAAGGCACTGAACACGCCGTGCCCAAGCTCCCAGTGGACGTGTGAGGAGGGAAGGCAGAGCCAAAGAACTGGAAGCAATGGGGCTGCTCCAGAAGTCACAGGTGAAATGGACCTCACCAGCTCCAGCCAAAGGGACTGTTGCAGTCCTGGGGCAGCCAATGCAACGAGGAGAACAGCTCTCAGGTGGGCATGGCTAAAGGGAGAGGCATTCCTGCAGCAGGGCGTCGGGAATGGAGACTGTCCGTCTACTCCCAGTGGAGTGGACCTTACCTTTCTGGTCTCCACATCAAAGGGCTCTGGGGTGGGAGTCTTGGCTTTCTGAGGGTCCTCCTGGGGCTGTGAGAGTGCACGTGGGAGGGCGTGGGGTCTGGAAACAGCGAAGTTCATCAAGGGATAAATCCCATTCCTGGAACAGACACAGAGGGAGGACTAATAGCTGAGTCCTGTCCTCCTACATCCCTGGCAAAGGTCAGCTGTGGAAGGCCATGGCCCAGACCAGGGATCTGCACCTGCAGAGTGGCAGTGCCGGCAGGCAGGCAGCACGGAGAGGAGGTGTCAGGCCACAGAGCTCCCCTTGCCCTGTCACTGCAGCCCAGGTCTGCTCGCCCCCGGGGGAAGCGCAGAGGGGTTCACACCCAGCCAAGTACTGCTGCGTGAACGGGACGCTCTACATGTGCTGCAGCACAGTCCCCTGACCTTGGCTCCATGCTGCCGAGGGAGCTGAGGGCAGAGCGGCACTGGGGACCAGAGCTGGGTAGACACATTACAGGTCAGCCAGCACCACCTTCAACCCACCTGACGTCTTCTAAGAATTTGTCGAGTTCAAGGAAGGAAACCTCTGAGTACCTGGGAGAGAGAGAAGCAGGACAGAAAGATTACTGGGTGAGGCAGGGGAGAAGGGCGGTGTGAAGGACTATTATGGCATGACACCAGGATCACCAGGCTGGATGCAGGTCCTGGGCTCATGGCTGTGGCTGCTCTGAAATCTCCCCTGCTCATCCTCACCTCCACTGTGCGCCAGGCCGACCCTCTCTCCGGATCTCTGCCATCACCATGTTCAGGTCCAGTTCTTTTATCTTCTCTTCCACCACATTCTCTGGCATCAGATCTAGGGCAAAGGCAGAAAGAGATGTGCACAGAGGGCTGTCAGCTGGGAGGTCTGCTAACGTGGACTGCAGCACAGACCTCAGGAAAGGTCTGCGAGTAGTGACCTCCCCAGGCTCTTCCACATCCCCAGCTCTGCTGAGGCAGTCATACAAGCTCAAATGGGGTAGGGTGGTCTCATGGTTACTCACACTGGTTGTTGATGAAGCAGTGTGCTGCCAGCAGCTTGAGGGAATGGACCTCAAAGAGCACCCGGTGGAAGAGCAGGTTATTAGCTGTTGGTCGCTTGTCGGGGTTGAGGGTCAAGCACGACAGGATGAACTCCTGGCAGTCAAAGCACAGGCATAAACCGGAGGCAGAGCAGGACATTCCCCTGCCTCATCCCCACTGCTGCCAGCCCCGGCTCCCTCTCACACTTGCACTTCCCAGGAAGCGGATTTGCACGGCTGTTTTTGCCAGCGTGCAGCCCCAGGGCCGGGGAAGGCAGCGTACAGAGCACCCACGCCGAGGGGGGCAGCCGTGCTCCGGGCGGGCAGCATGATGCTGGGCACCCCCCAAGAGCCCAGCCACGGGACCTCTGCTCCCTGCGTGCTCTCGCCCAGGGAGCAGGCTGCAGTGCAAGCCCAGCAAAAGGCTCAAAGGAGAACAGGCAGGGGTGTAGCCCGGCAGCCAGCCAGGAGCAGCTGGGAGCAGCAGCCCTCCCGGAAAGCCGGTGGTAGGACTGGAGAAAGGGCAGACTGAGCCAGCAGGAGGGATTCCTGACAGCAGCAGGATAGGAGGGACGCATCTGCCTGTTTCTGCTCATTGATGGCAGAAAAGCAAAATCCTCTGCCTCTTTTGCACGCTCCAGTCTGGGGCCTGTCCTCCTGAACTGCTCTGTGCAGTTTCTCTACAGGTATCTGGCTAGGGCTATTCAGAACAGACGTAAAGACCAAAAAATGATCAGAAGAAGGATGCCAGGGTGGGCACCCACACAACCTAACTGCTCCAAACCAACTGCCCCACAGACCATCAGGGGTGAATGGTGACACCGTTTGCTCCTGGTGCTGAAGGCTCAACAGAAGAAACTGTCTCTGGGACACCATGCAAACAAGGGGACTATTACATCAAAGAGGGTGGGATTTACTGTGGGATGCCTGAGGGAATTCTGAGATCAAACGAGAACTTGGAGAGTGTACAAACTTAATAAGTGATGTTTTGGAGACTGGCCAAAGGAAGAGGAAGGGAGGGGTTGTGGTGGATCAGGGAGGAAAATGGAGAGGGATAAAATGTGCCAGCTGCCTGTAAGCACTCTGATGGTCAGTACATTCGTCCAGCTGAGCCCTGTGTCTGATCACCTCAGTCTATCCTGTATTCTTATTAAACTTGATTCCTAAGTATTTATAGTTTAAACTTATTCTCTATTCCCAGTGAGCGCATGTGGTCATCTGGAAAACGTCAAGCTGGATTAGCTGATAAGTGAGACAAAAGCTTGGGGAAGGGGCGTAAATACCAGACAGACCATGGGTCTGATCGATAACAGGGTGACTCGTGGGATGGGGCCAGACACCAGAGACCTGAGAAAGGGATTGCCCTGAGCATCGATACTGAGAAGCAGGATCTGGCTGTTCATGCTGTCTGTGCCCATGAACACGGCATTGCCCTGTCTGTGCTGAGCTATTCGCAGTCGGCCACATCTGTACAGAGTGTGTGTGTGCACGTGCATTGGGAATTCTCACAGCCTAACTGCTGGTAGGACTGGCAAACAGGGGTGAGGACCAGCCTCTCGTCTCAACCAGCCCAGGAGGGAGGGAATCCCTGTGTCCTTCAGCCCTCCAGATTTGGCTGCCCTTAGGTTTGCAGCAGGTCTTTGTCTCTGCTCCCCTTTCCCATCACTGGTGTAACCTGGGGCATGCAGCAGTGCCAGGCTGCCTGACATTCTGGATACCAACCGAGAGGAAGGATGCTCACGGGGAGATCTACACCCCGGGAGGGATGCCTGACCCACAAAGGGGTCCCCGAAGCTCAGCCAGCTGTACTCACCCGCATGTTGGGATCATCCAGAGAATGTCGTGCCCGCACAATCGCCTCCTCCGAGACCCGCGTGTCCCCGTTAGTCTGGATCTCCAGCACTGCCATCTGGGGAAGAAGGAGTGCAGCCGTGTCCACACGTGGCCAAGCCTTGGGGCAGTCCTTCAAAGGGGCTTCCCAATGGGACATCCTCTGGCAGGGTGGCAGCTGTGGAGCTCCTCACCAGGATGCCCAGCCCAGCCAGGCTCCAGATCTCCTGGGCTTCCCAGTGCTCCCTGGCCACTGTGTCCCTGCCCTCGGGGCCCATTTCTCAACTACCTCAGCGCTCCAGGCTGCTCACAGGTTCCGGGCAGGGCAGACATGGGAGGCTGCTCCCCAGGCACCGTGCAGACCGGGGGACAAGGCAGGCAGCACCAACAGCCCCACAGTCTGCCTGGGCAAGCTGTGCTGGGCGGTGCACATCCTCCTGGAGCAGCACGCTCTATCCCTGCCCCCTCCCTTCCCAGGGCTGTCACAGCCTGAGGAAGAAGAGGAGGCACCAGCAGCGATGGCTGAGAGGCACCAGCCGAGCACAGAAGGTGAGCTAAGCCTGTTGCTGCACCCAGGGCAGCAGAAAATGTTCTTCTGGCCCCAGCAGTGATGTCTCCATCGCTGCAAGGGATCCCCAGCTCACAGTGAGATTTGGAAAAGGGAGAGGAGTCTCCTTGGGAAGCTCCCCAGACCACCACGATCCCCAGCAGGCTCAGCAAGAACAATCCTGCCCTGTAACCAGGGGTCACTGCAGGTTCCCAGGCACCGCAGCCGTCCTGTTCCATACCTCCAGCGCACACATCCCGAAGGAGAAGATGTCCACAGCAGTCCCGTCAGCCTTTTCTGCAAAGCCAAGCCAGAACTACATCAGGCGAGAGGTACAGGCCACCACCCGCTCTCTCTGGGAACAGCCTCCTGCACCCTACAGATGCCTCTCCCCACAGCCCCCTGCCCACGCCTGACCTCCCTCTGCCCACGTCCCTGCTCATGGCTGCTTCCCCCACCCCAGCACACCCTTTCTCACAGTTCCCTGCACAAACCTTTCCCATTTATTCCCCTCAAATTTGCCAAAAATATTCAAGGCGGGGATCACATCATGAATTTTTGCATGGCACGAAGATTCCTTACTCCTTTTTCCCTCATTGTTTACATGCTTTTGAGTGTTCCTGAGCCATAAGTTGACCTTTTCAGAGCCAACCATGGTCATGCTGAGATCTTGTTCCTAACCAGTAATTGCTAATGCACAGTCCATTCCCACGTAGGCGCAGCTGTTTTTCCCACATGCATAGCTCTGCACTAATCAACACTAAATTTTACCTACAATGTTATCACATAGTCATTCACTATCACATGATCTTCTGTGAATCATGGCCAACAGCTTTAGTTGTGAATACGCTGAATAATTCTGTGTTGCTGCAAACATACTGCACCCACGCCTCACACGGGATCCCCCTCCACATCCCTCTGGGCACCCCCCAGCAGATAGACCCTGCACTCACGGCCGTATTCCGGGGGGAAGAAATGCAAGTTGCGTAGCTCTTCCCTCTCAATCCTGATGGGGCTTCGCAGGTCATCCGGGAGGGCTGCATTGGGGAAGGAGAAACATCCTGCCTCACAGCTCTCCTAAGCTGTTTCCCCAGGACCGCGAGCTCAGACGGGTGCTCCGAGGTAGCAGGGATTTCTGTGTGTGCTCCTGCCCATGCAGACCACCCGTGGGGTGCTCCCTCCCCCGGGAGACCCCTCTGCTCCCACGATATCAACAGCAAATCCCTGAGGGACAAAGGTCCCCCCTGCCTGCAGAGCCCAGGACTGCTCCCCCATGCCACAGTGCCTGGGGTCTTCAGGGGAGGACGTCCAAGCCAGGGTTGGGACCGATGTGCTGGCAGAGGGACACTCACCGTTAGAAAACACCCTGTGCCAGACTGCCGGTCAGCGCCGATCCGGAACCGGGCGAGTAAGAAGTCATGGAACAGAGGACACAAACAGAAGAGAAGGTAACTCCAAGCCTTGCACAGATGATGCCCTGAGGGACCCTGCCGGAACCCCCTCAGCACACCACCCCCCACGACCCTGCCACGTCTCTCGGTGGGCAGCTTCCTCCTGCTGACCCTACTCATCAGCACTTGGAGCCGCAGGCCTTCAGCCTCCTACCTGACCCAATCTTTATGAGCCCGTTGTGCTGGATGAAGATGGTGTCGCTGGTGAGGTTGCCATGGATGATGGGAGGCTCACAGGAGTGCAGGAAGCTGGGGAAGCACAAAGCTGCCCTGAGCACATGGCCCAGCGAGGAGCGGGACGGCCGACAGTGCCAGCGACGGCAAGCTTACCTGAGAGCAGACAGGATCTGGGTGCACCAGCGCTTCCAGGCCTAGAGCAGAGACCAGAGCTCTCCGTCAGACGAGACACCCACCAGAGCCCAACAGCCGGATCAAGTCATTCCTAGCTATTACCCAGTGACCGGGGAAATCCGCCCTCCACTAGCCCTGCAGACCTACTCAAAGATGAGCCACACGCTGCCGCAGCCGCAGCACTCTCCTTTCCAACCCCTGTCCAAAGAACACTATCAAAGCTGAGAACTCATCCTTACCAGCAGACGGAGCTCTGCTGAGCCCCCAAACCCTGGCGGAAGCATGGACGGGAACATCACAGAGGGGGCAAAGCTAGCTATGGTTGTGGGGTCCACGTGTATGGTTTTCTCTGTACACACCAACAGTGAGTCTCAGCTCTAGGAGTGCCTAACTGCACTGGTGTGCTACTCAGCTCAAACTTCATGGCAGGGCTTGCAAGGTCAAGCACAAGGCCCCCAGAATGGTCACCCAGCTCCTCAGTCACAGCCAGCTGGGACGTGCCTGCAAAACCGTTAGTCAGACCCACACTGAGTGGGTTTGCAGCTGAAACCGGTCCCTTCAACACAAGCAGGGACCTCGCCACAAGCCTGCTGTCCCTCGTTGGGGGCGGTGGGGACGCAGGCCTTCCGAAGCACGATGCAGCCCCAGGAGCAGTCGGCATCACGCAGCTGAACCTCACTGCAGCAGCTTCCAGCAGGTTCTCTACGCTCAGGGTCAGATCCTGACAGCAGGATCCGTTTCTGGGCTGCTCTGGAGAAGTTCTGCTCTTGCTCCAGCCCTCACCATCTCCCTACAGTGGGGAGTCCCTGGGTAACTTAGGGAGCAACAATACACGCTTGCTCTGCCTTGTAAGAGACCAGAGACCCTCTCTGTGCCAGCAGACACGGAGCTCCCCACCCCGCTGGGACACCCTGTGCGTGCTCCCAGGGAACCTACCCTGGCATTCATGGCCTTGTGGTTTTTCTTGGTTTTCTTCAGGAATTGTTTCAGGCTCCCAGAGGACACGTATTCTGTGATGAAGATGACCTGACAGGGAAGAGAGGCATCAGCTTCCCAGCCTCCCTGCACATCCAAGCGCCATGCACAGCCAGCAGCATGTAGCCTGTACCAGACCCACACATGGCTGAGAGTGGGCTGCTGGCAGCAGCATCCCGGAGAAGGAAGGAGAGTCCTGGGGAGCAGGGTGAGGAGCCGAGCTGGGACCCCCACCTGGCTCCCACTGACATCCCTCCCCCAGCCTGGAGGCCCCTGGACACTTTGCCTCCCTGAGACCTCCCTACCCGTGCCTTCAAGTCTTTCACATCCAGCCAGTATTTGTGAAGCTTTACAATGTTGGGATGATCCACAAGCACCAGCTGCTCAAACATGGTCTTGATCTTCTCCTGCAGGCAGAGAGAGGACCGGTGAGGTGGCAGGTCCTGGGATGTGGCAGGACACCTCTGAGAGCAAGGCAACCTGGGGCTGGGGAGGAGCCTGTGCCCCCAGTCACAGGGAAAGCTGGTTTTGGGGTACAGAGCACACATGGAGCTGTCTTTGAGGGAGAAACCAAAGGAAAGCACAGTGCCACGAGGACGGGAGCACAGCACGGCGGGCTGTGATTAGCTCTGCCAACCGAGGGGTGCCCACGGACAGCAGGGACCGGCGCTGCCGCCCGGGGAGGTGCAGCGGGTGGTCCCAGGGGAGGTGGGCACAGTCCCCGCTGGGGAGGGATGGCTCACCTCATGTGCTTTAAAGGCCTTCTTGTCAGTGAAGAGCAGCTCGTTCCACACCACCTCCACACCCTCCTCTGTGTCCATGGCCAGGAAGGTGCTCTGGATGCCCGGCATGTTCCCCTGGTTCACCTGCAAGGCACGGGAAGGTGTGAGACAGCCCGGCTGCAGCCCTGCCCACAGCTCCCAGCCCCACTGGAGGAAAGTCCCGCATGGACACGGGCGGTCTCTGCTACTGGTCCTGCGGAGGACTCCAGTCCACAGAGGCTCTGGCCAGTAAACGGTGAGTGGAGCAAACCCCCAGCCTGCTGCCTGTTCTGCCCGGCCCTCGGGACCTGCCTGCTCGCCAGCTCCATTTCTCCAGGACACGAGGGCACAGGAGAGACCCAGCAATTCGGAGCAGCTCCCATGCCAGCCCCTCTTGACTCTTCTAGCCCAGCAAGAAGCTGGCAGTGACAGACAGCTGCCAGCCCCACTCCTGCACGCAGACAGGGACCCCCACGTGGACCCCACTTCCCAGCAGCCATGGGGGAGCAACCCACACCCATGGCTGATCACAGAATGGTTTGGGTTGGAAGGGACCTTAAAGCCCACCCAGTCCCCCCCTGCCCTGGGCAGGGCCCCCTTCCCCCAGCCCAGGGGGCTCCCAGCCCCGTCCAACCTGGCCTTGAACCCTTCCAGGGAGGGGGCACCCACAGCTGCTCTGGGCACCCTGGGCCAGCTCCTCACCCCCACACAGGGAAGGATTTCTGCCTTACATCTCACCTAAATCTGCCCTCTGTCAGCTTAAACCTGTCCCTCCTCGTCCTACCCCCACCCCCTGATCCAGAGTCCCTCCCCCCCTCTCCCGCCCCCCCTTTAAGCCCTGGGAGGCCGCTCAAAGGGCTCCCCGGAGCCTTCTCTTCTCCAGGCTGAACCCCCCCAACTCTCTCAGCCCGGCCCCCCAGGGGAGCTGCTCCAGCCCCCCCAGCATCTCCGTGACCTCCTCTGGCCCTGCTTGAGCAGCTCCGTGTCCTTCTGCTGTTGGGGGCCCCCGAGCTGGCCCCAGCACTGCAGGGGGGTCTCCCCAGAGCGGAGCAGAGGGGGAGAATCCCCCCCCGGCCCTGCTGCCCCCCCTGCTCTGGCTGCAGCCCAGGGCACGGGTGGGTTCTGGGCTGTGAGTCCACATTGGTGGCTCACAGTCAGTTTTCCATCCTGTACTACTCCCAAGCCCTTCTCCGCAGGGCTGCTTTCAATCCACTCCTCGCCCAGCCTGGATTTGTGCTTGGGATTGCCCCGACCCATGGGCAGGACCTTGCACTTGGCCTTGTTGAACTTCATGAGATTTGCACAGGCCCACCTCTGAAGCCTGTCCAGGTCCCTCTGGATGGCATCCCTTCCCTCCAGCGTGTCACTGCACCACACAGCTCGGTATCATCAGTGAACTTGCTGAGGTTGCACTCGATCCCACTGTCCATGTCACCAACAAAGATGTTAAACAGGTCCGGGCCCACCACTGACCCCTGAGAAACACCACTTGTCACTGCTCTCCACTTGGATATCGAGCCATTGACCATGGCTGATGGTCACACTCACATTGGACAGGTCAAATTAGAAAGCCCAGATAAACCAAAGCCATAACATCACCTCTTTTAACATGCTGAGGAGACTGGGGGCAACCTCCGATGCCCTGAGGTATGTCTGAGGAGTTCCCATCCCCAGAGGTCACAGAGCTGCATCCCTGGACCCCGTGGAGAGCATCTCTGCAGAGACCCCATCCAGCACGGAGCCAGCCATGGCAGCCCCGTCCCTGTGCTGGGTCTATGCCGATCCTGCCTTGAGGGCAGCACCAGAACACTGGGTCCCAGCTCCAGCCTGGGGAAAACCTGCTCGAAAGACACCCGGTTCTGACAGGGGCTCACTGGCAGAGACACCCCAGGACCAGGGGGTGCTGCCCCCTGTGAGCAGCGCCTGCTGCACCCCAAACCGCACAGAGCTGCCGGCAGCCAGATGAAAAGGGGGATTGTTCTGCTGCTGCCAGGGGCTGGCATGCCGCGTCCTGGCGCCGGGGCTGGGACCGCTGCAGCACGGGGCAGCTGTGGGTGCAGGCGCAGCACCCCCAGCTCGTAGCCCCGTTCCTGCTGCGGACACACAAAGCACCTCTGTTACTTGTCCTCTCCGCTCACAGGCTCCACGTGCTTCGTGCAAAACCCAGCGCAGACAGCGAGCGATGCGGCCAGCTGGCCTCGCTGACCACAGCCTTCCCATTAGGTCCTAGCAGCCTCCCAGGGCTCCCAGTGCAAACGCTTCCAGCACAGGAGCGCCCAGGAAGGGCACTGCTGTGGGAGCTGGTGCTGGGGGGCACTGGGGAGACGGCTCAGCCCTCACCTGGATGCCCCCACTGCAGCTGCCACACCAGCCGCTGTGAACCCCCAACAAGGGTCCTTCTGGAGAGGCTGATGCTGCTGGTGGAAGGTGAGGGTGGGCTGCGACAGGAGGGGCTGCCTGGCCATGGGGCATCGAACAGCCTCGGCAGGAGCTCCCGGGAGCTGGCGCGGGGCCGAGGCAGGTCTGTGGAGGCTGTGCTGGGCTGCAAGCGCCCGTGCAGCATGAGGGTCTGCTGGTCGCTCTGTGAAGCTGCTCTTCCGCCTCTCCCCAAAAATGCCACTGGAAAACCAGCCTATGGACGTGAGAAAAATCCTGTCCTGAAACCTGTGAGTGGCCGAGAACAAGGAGTCAAACGGAGAGCACGGTCCTGAACAGCCCTTTGGTGGCCATGAGGACATGCAGGACAAAAGAGCTCTGCGCAGAGGTTACTGGTGACCAGCCCAAAGGCACAGCCGGGTCTGAAAACCTCAGGTGCCACCTCCTCATCTGCCTCGCCGCAGGGCCACCGACGTTCCTGCATGCAGATACTGAGCCTACAGCAGAACCCAACCTGCAGGGCCACGCACCCCGTGCCTCCCGTCCCCAGGCCTGGGTGAACCGAGTGCCTGCCAGCCCCGTCCCGTCCCCGGGCAGGCCATGCTGCCTCCCAGTAGCTCAGAGCTCAGTGTAAGAACAGCCGGGATGAACCGGACAGGCGCTTGTCTGAGAGCGACCCACAGCAGAAGTCCAGGGTCGTCCCTCCGCCGCGGCCTCCCAGCTTTTAACAACCAGCTCTCTGAGCCCAGAGTGGTACCCTGGTGCTCAAGGCTCTGGAGAGGGGATCTGCTGGTATCAGGGAGGCTCTGACACACAGTGAGGAGCATCAGACAAGCTGATGGGAGGAAACGTTCTCTGTTCCGTGCAGGCGTGAACGTGCTCAGACTTGTGCTGAACGACAATAAAACTGATACGGAACAGCTGTCCTGCACACCAAGCTCCGAGACCGCATAAATAAATAAACGCTGCATTATAATCACAGAGGTGACTGGGGACAAAGGGAACTGGCCACAGGTCACCTTGACTGTCTCACGCCATGCCTTTCATGGGTCCTCAGCAGCTCCACATGATGCTAATGGTGGGCATCACGTGGAACAGGCAAAACTCCAGCACCGGACTGGGCAAACTCCCTGCTCAGGCTGCTTCCAGAAAGCCCTTGGCAGGAGCTGAGGCCAGCCTGGAGAGATCACTGGGGACAACTAAGCGAAGGTTTACAGAAGATCGGATTGCATCTTACAATAAATCGCTCCCTTTTGAGCTTTTCACGTCAACAAGGACTGAAACAGTTCACAGAAAAAGGCTTAGTGATATAGTTCTGGGGCCTTGGGAGGGCAGCTGTTAAACAAGGAAGGCATGGGGCTGGAGCAATGGACAGGCATTTCTGTGCCACTGGCATTTAGACCCAATTTGGAGAAGAAAACAAGGACAAGGTGGGTTGTTACCTTTCCTGGGTCACTCTAGGAGACTAGGGAAAAGGCATGGCCACGGTCTTGGAGGAGAGGGCACTCTGCCAGTCCTCTGCTTCCTCCCAGCCACCTGCACTCGCATCCCCAGGACAAGCACATGCTGTCCCCATCTCTCGGCAGGGACATCCCGCTGCCCTCCCGTGCCCCCCCGAGCACCCCTCCATGCCATCTGGACCAGGACACCCCAGCCACCCATGGGGCACTGAGGACAGAGCAGTCCCAGCCAGTGGCCCCGCTCCCAGGACCTCGGCACAGGAGCGGGACTGGGGCAGACAGGTTCTGGGAGAGGGGAGCAGTCCAGCCCCCAGCACAGCCATGGGGACCAGCCACCGGACCCGGGCATTCTCCCATGCCTGAGCAGCCACCCCACATCCTCAGTCCCCAGCACAGACGTGCTCCTCCCGCACCCGCTCCCCGCTCTGCCCTCCTGCCTGTCAGAGGCAGGAGAAGCACCCAGCAGAGCTCCAACCCAAGGGGCAGCCCCTCTACGAGGGAGCCCAGTTCCTGCCTGCAGGTACTTTACACAAATAAGTTCCAAAGTTTGGCATGAGTTTACTGCTCTGTCTCCAAGGCAGCCGAGCAGGCAAAGCCTCAGCCCTTGGCCCTGATCAATGCCGAGCAGTGGCAGGGTCATGTTACCAGCCCTGGCTCTCCGGGACCATTAGCACCACTGAAAAGCACACACAGATCCTGCCTGGAAACCCGGGTTTGGGTCGGGCGCCTTACTGTGCAGAGGAAGGATAATCTGGAGGTCGCTCAGAGATGATGCAAAGGCACTGATAAAGCTCCCTCTGCCTGGTTTGTCAGGGGCTGCTGGGGAAATGCAGGCACAGGCTGTGCCATCGGCCAGCCGGGGAGAGCGCCAGGAGGGAGGGCGGCTGCCCGGGCACCACGGGAGGGCCAGAGCAAAGGGGCAGGCAGGCCGGGAAGGGGGTGCCAGGCACGAGGCTGCAGGACAACGACCCTCACCCCCCGTTCCTGCAGGCTCCCTCTGCCCCCACGCAGGGCTGTCAGTGCTGGGGCGGGGGCAAGATGCAAAGCAGCAGCGGGGAAGGGGAGGGAAACAGCGTGTTTCCTTCTCACACCCCGAGCCCAGGCACCACCACCACATAAGCATCCCAAAAAACACTGTACCCACAGAAACAGAGAGGGGCTGTTAAAGGGGCCACCAGGAGACACCCGGCCAGGCTGGGGGATACAGCAGCAGGCTGACCCACAGCCTCCGTGCTGCCCGAGGCTGGAAGAAAGAGAACCAAACCTCTCCAGGGATTTCCTGGACTGCTGCTGAGCCAGAGACCAGGGAAAAGATGAAGTTTTGGGAATCAAAGGCCCGTGAACGGGCACAAGAGCGAGGCAGCTGCCAGCACTCTGTACGCTTGCCCTGTCCGTCCCGGAGCCGAGATGAGTTCGCACCCTGAGCTGCCGCCCAGCTCCCGCCTGCCCGGGGCACGCTGCGGCACACAGCCTGTGCAGGATGGAGCCTTCGCCACCCACCGCAGGCTGGCAACAGCCCAGCGAGCGCCTGTGGCCCCACCACCTGCCTGTGGGCTGCAGAATCATCCCTGGTGCAGCAGCCAGCGCCCTGGGTGCTGCCGACAGCCCTGGGGAAAGAAGGCCAGGGAGGTAAGAAATGCCACTATCTGGAGGACACAGGGCAAAGCCAAAGAGACACCCAAAGGGAGAGCCAAGTGTCTTAGTTTGGGCTGAAATAGAGTTAATATTCCCTTTCAGGGACTAGATGAGTGCCGTGTTTTGGGTTTAGCTTTGGGTTTGGTATGGGAAGAATGCTGACAGCACACTGATGCTTTCAGCTGCTACCGAGACTTCAAGGACTCTCCGACTCCCCATGTCCTGCCCGTGCGCAAGGGCACAGGGAGCAGGGAGGGAGCACGGCCACAGCACCTGACCCAAACTGGCCAGTGAAATATTCCATATCATGGCACGTCATGCTCACTATAGAGAGGAGGGGTGGTCGGGAAGGAGCTCTCTCGCTTCTGGGACTGCGATTGTGGGATCTTGGTATCTCGGGGTCGCTGGCCGGGAACGGGCTGGGGATTGGTTAGGGGGTGGGGAGCAGTTACGCTGTACATTGCCTGTTTATATATTTCTTTTTTTTCCCCTCATCATCGTCATTGTTCTCGCTTTATTGCCATTATTAAACTGTTCCTATCTCAGCCTGCGAGTCTCCCTTCACCCCTCTAATCCCCTCCCCCGTTCCCAGGTGGGGAGGGGGACGGGAGGGTGATGGGCTGCGGGGGTTGGCTGCCGATCAGGCCCAAACCACAACACCAAGCAAGAAGGAGGAGCAGTGACACGGATTATGGGGCCCCAGGGTGTCCAGGCTCACTGGGACCAGCCGTGCCATGCTGGCGGGAGCACCAGCACCCACCTGGTTGTACGGAGACAGCAGACACATGTTGATGCTACAGGTCACACCCCCCGTGTGCTGCTGTTGGGGGGCAGTGCCGGTACTGCTCTGGCACAGAGAAGAAGCCCCTGGTTGCTGGTAACGAGAGGAGGGCTAGCCGGACACGAAGATGGTGATGCTCACTGCGTGCACAGCTTACCTGACTCCTCGTGACACCACGACATTACCCCTTTTGGCGCTGGGAACTGGCAGGATTTGCTGGGGCCACAAGGCTGAGCAGGGGACACAGCGTGCCTGGGAGAGCACTTTTGCAGAGTAAATCCCAACCTGGCCCTCCGCTCCCATATCTCATAAGCCTGGGCGACAGTAAAGGCTGTGTCTGGGCGTCTCAAGGGACTTCTGTTCAGGTTACAGTTAGCAAGGAGGTGCTGCTAAGGCATGGGGACACACCTTAGGCAGCAGAGACTGTCCCTCAGAGCCAAGTGTGCAAGCAGCACAGACGAAGGACTGTGCCTGTGCAGGGACACCCTTTCCAGCCTGCTGCCTGAAGCTGGACTCCCCTCGCCTCCTCCAAAGCACATGTTCCCCAGCCCTAACAGAGGCTGCACTCCCCTCTCCATCACCCCATGCTATGCAACATGCAGGGCAGGGGTCACTGTTGCAACACGGAAATATTTTTTTTAAGCATATAAAAGGAAAAGAAATGAGCTAAGAGGGCTGAGGCCCCACTCTGTTACCTGTGCTGCTTCCTTCAGCTTACCAAGGGACAGAAACAACAAACAGCAGCGGCAGGCAGAGCCTGCCCGATCACTGCTGTGCCGAGCAGAATCTGGAGCAGGTCCCACAGGAGCAGCAGCCACGGGCAGCGGGTGCCGGGGGGCAGGGGGGTGTCATGTCTGGTCCTGCTGTGCATGTGGGACTCTCTGGGTGAAGAGCCCATACACCGCACTCCCCCGAGCTGGGAGACTCAGCGGCATGGCTCCAAGCTCCCCGCTTCCAGGGCCCCGTTTCAAGCACCAGACCTGCCACTAGCATCCCCTCTGTCCCCAGGGAGGAGGCCGGGACCAGGCTCAGGAGCAATTAATTACAGAGCAATCTGCTCCTGAGCCTGGCTGGGCTGCTGGCTAGATTTCACCTCGTGGCAGGCACGCCACAGGCAGTGACAGAAGAGCTAGCTGGGTGGCATCCACCCATACTGCTATCCACAGTCCAGAGCAGAACAGATCGAGCCTACCATGTCCTGTGGCTCTGCAGGAGCAGGATGAGGGATCTGCGGTGCCAGATAAACCTGTTCTCTCTGTGTGATCGTGTTACACAATTAGCAGGTGAAAAGAACACATGAGACGGAAAATATTTTGATTCCAGTGGAGCATTTGATCCTACCTCTCACAAAAACATATTCTCAGCACTAATTCAGAGCAGCATGGATACAGAGCTAATGCACTACCAGCTGGAGAGGCCAAGCTGAGCAGGGATGGCGGCACGCCGCTTACAGAGCTGGGGGGCAACAGCACGGGTCAGGGCGAGCTCCGCTGAGGTTTAACAGCAGCGCAACCGTGGAGCGAAGTGAGGCAGGTACAGGTGAAAGGCACTTGTCTTGGACAACGCTTGAGGAGCGGTGAACCTCAGAGAGGAGAGAAGGAGCAGAGCTGTGGGCAGAAAGCAGAAGCGGCATCCAGCCGTACAACTAGGAAAAATAATGAGGGGAGGCGGAGGGAGGGAAGCAGATTTGCGGCCAACACAGCAGGATGTGCAGCGGCAGAGCTCTCCCATCCCAGGGCACGAGGGGCACTTTCCACAAACTCTCCCTATCCATCCATCCCCAGGAGATGCCCTGCCTGTCAGCCCCAGTGGGGAGGTCGCTGTTTAATACCCGTAGGCAGGGAGAGGAAGCCTCTCCCAGTGAGATGTGGAGCAGGTCTCCTCAGAAACAGAGCCACCAGCCAGCCTGGCCCCTCTGCCTGTGGGAGGGTGGGCTGGGACTCCTTCTCCTCCCTCCACGGTTGCCTTTCCCTCTTGCCCAGCAGCTGCTGGAGCAAACACTGTGATCCCTGTTCTCCTTCCACTGTGGATCAAAAGGGACAGAAGAGTACTTTTCCACTGCCCAGATATGAGTCAGGAGGGATCCTGCACGCTCAAGGCAATACAGGCGTTGTTATTTCCTGGGCAGAAGATGAACCATTGCACACACGCCTGGCCTGCAGCCTGGGGTGCTCAGGAAGGGGCCGGGCAGGACGCCGGGGAGCTGTTTGCTTTACCCCCAGGGCACTGCACGCCCCTGGGAAGGAGACACGAGCCTGTGGTCAGCCGAAGCCAAGCTCTGGCTCTGCTCCCTGGCTGAACTGCACCTTGGAAATTCACTGGGAGTGTCGCTGAAACCCAGGCACATGCTGCCCCGTGGCACCAGCCCAGCAGGTTTGCAGTGGGTGTTAGAGAACCATGGAGTCATAGAAAAATCACGTTGGAAGGGGCCTCAAGGCTCAGCTGGTCCAACCTTGCTTGGCAAAAGCCCGGTCTAGACCAGCTGGCCCAGCACCCTGTCCAGCTGACTCCTAGAAGTGTCCGGTGTTGGGGAACCCACCGCTGCCCTGGGGAGATTATTCCAGTGGCTGGTTGGTCTCGTGGTGAAAAATCTTCTTCTTCTGTCCAGTCAGAATCTCCCCAGGAGTAACGTGTACCCGTTACCCCTCAGCTTTTCCGTGTGACCCCTCGTAAAAAGGGAATCTCCACCTTCTCTGTAGCCACCCTTTCAGTACCAGAACACGGAGATAAGGTCTCCCCTCAGCCTGCTCTTCTCAAGGCTGAGCAAACCCAATCCTCTCAGCCTTTCCTCACGTGCCCAGTCCCCTGACCGCCTTTGTGGCCCTTCTCCGGGCCCTCCCCAGCCCGGCCGCAGCTTTTTTGTAGAGCAGAGACCAAACCTCAACACAGTGTTCCAGGTGTGACCTGGCAAGCACCGAGCAGAGCAGGGTAATGACTCCTTTAGCTCTGCAGAACGCAGTAGGAAAGGGAAAGGGTCCCCGCCACCAGCCTGCGCCCGGGCAGCGGGCAGGCAGAGCCCGGGCGGGCCGGGGTGGGAACGGGAGGTGCCCAAGGACAGGCTGGGCGTGCAGCACTCCATCCCAGCGCTCGCCAGCCTGACCTGGGGACAAACGCCAGGGACGGGCTTTGCAGCGTTCATCCAGAAAGCAACGGACTGTATTGGCTGGTCATCCGAGGCCGGCTGGAAAAGGCCAAACAGCAACCCTTTGTGAGTCAGGCCCGAGACCAGTGGCCAGAATTATCCCAGTTAGCAGGAATTTGGTGGGATTTACCCTGCGCTGGGAAGGGGATTTGCCCTCCTGCTGCGTTGGCACAGAGCGAGCCCAAGCTGCGCAGCTGAGCTGTCAGCAGCGCAGTTTCAGTGAAAGCTAACAAGACCACCTTGCTGACCAGTATCGGATTGCTACGGGAATGCTAAAACACTGCCTTTCACGTGTTTACTGTCAAATGCTAACTTGTCAAATGGAAGAGCCAACCAATGAGCATTTGATCATCCTTTAATCCATTTTGTAACATGACCGTGGGACACCTCCCTTGTCCCAGAAGTAAAATATAAAAGCCTCTGGGACCGTGCGTGTTCTCTGGTTACATCTGAGGAAAAGGAGAAAGGAGAGACAAGGGACACAAAAGGTGTGTGAGCCTGCAAGACTCATATGCAGTGTCTGGCCACTGTAAACAAAAACTTGCACGAGAAAAAACAATGAAAAAGCAAAAAAAAAAAAAAAATCTTGGTAAAAACAGGAAAAGGAACAAAACACGGAGAATGCCGGTAATTGTAATACTTCTCTTTCATGACTAGTTTGGAGGGAGCACAGAAGGAGCAGCTGGGAACTGCTGAGCTGCATGCATTTGGGACGCAGTGGAGAAGCTAGAGCAGCCAGGTAGTGCCTTGGGAGCACACCCAGTAGCCCAGGAGCAACGAGCTGCAAACAGAAAGGCATCCTTGTGGAGAATATGATGGGAAATAAAAGAGCATGTTGCCACATGAAAAAGGACGAGTTTCTGCACTAACCTTTAGCACTCGGCTGACGTCACCTCCCTCCCCAGCAGTGAGAACAAGGCAGAGGATTGTTATGACCGGGTAAGATCATGAAGGATTAAAGGATCCTTGAAATGGAGAAAGCAGCACAGGGAAAGTGGACCTGAAGCAAAAGGCAAAACAGCCCCCACACATCACCCACACAAATTGGAAGGGTAATGAGGAGGACACTAAATCTAGCCTGCAAAGTCCTGCTTGTTGCCAGACCCACAGAATACACGCCAAGATGAGGACTTCACTGTCTGCTTCCAGCAAAGTTTATCTATCCCTGAGTTATACCACCTTAGCTCAAACAACTTCAGCGTGCTTTCACAAATATCTTCAATTAAAACCACCTGGCGTGCCCCACCTCCTATTTGGAGCACTGAGCAAAGCCTTATGACATTAACCTGTCTGATCAGCTGAGGTCAGCAGGTTCACAAGTAAACTCATCCTGGAAAGGTAAACAACAGGAAACAAAAGCCGTAAAACCAGTAAGGGGTAGAAAAAAATAGATGGTGTGAAAAGAAAGAGCTAAGTCCTTCAGCTGATCCCCTCTGCTCTGGAAAAGCACTGCACAACAAAACACACTTCAAGTCCCAGTCTCCTGGGAGGGCTGGCAACAAAGCAGCTTTTAAAAATAACTCTGGTGGCAAATATTAAATATTTGGATGCCTTCCAAATAATCTATCACAGAACTGATTATCCTCACTGCAAACTGCAAACATAATTAATACCTAAAAAAGGGAACCCCCTTGCACCTCTGTGTATTCAAATGCTTAGATAATTTTTTCCATATTTCATTTTCATTTTCTAACCTGTGGCAACCTATAGTGATACTTCAAAATCTCCCCCTCTTCCAGAATTTGTAATATCACATTATTTTCTTTAAATTCTGCTTCAGCATTTCTTCTATTTCTATTATCGTTTCCTTCCTTTCTTCCTTTTCTTTCTTTCTTTCTTTCTTCCTTTCTTTCATCCTGATGGTTTTAGAAGTTAAAGCTCATAGTTCAAGGGCTCTGTATCACCACACATTCAGTCATTAACCCTTTTACTAAACAAAGTGACCAAAAGGAGAGCAGTGGACTATTTCAATTGAAAATACGACTGGTCCTGTTGCAGCCATCTGCAGCTGTGCCGGAGCTGCCAGCACTGTGAAGCAGAGCGCTGGGTCGGAGGCAATGACGGAGTTATGAGAAGCAACTCTAAAATTTGGTCCCGTGGAGCACAGCTCATCTTTGCCACAGCAAGCACGCACTCTCATCCGAAGGGAAAGGGCCCTGAGGAACAGCAAAGGCATCCCAGAGCACGCTCGGCCCAGGACATTCCTGCCAGGAGCACAACGGGCACGACCGACAGGCAGGGACGCCCAGAGATGGATGGGAGAGATGCGGGAGCAGTTGTTGAAATCATGGCCTGAACCCAGTCTGTGTTACACATCAACGTGGTGGTACCGGGCTCATGAACAGCAGGGTCAACAACTACCTACTGGTCCTAACAGTCCCCTTTCCAAACGGATAAAGGTTTTGCAAAAGCAAAGCAGCATGGATAAAAGCAGTTTGTTCCATGTAACAAGGTGCTAGGGTTATTTCAGGAAACTGTACTCAGACGAGGAAAATTGCAAAACTTTTAACATATGCAGTACACCGCGTTTCTCCTTCCTTGCTACTCTTACTCCACAGGGTGGACGGAAAAAGAAAATGAAGTCATCAACCAATGCTGAAAAAACCCATATCTTCCTAAATGGAAAAGTCTACAACAGCAGCATTCCTTTGCTGCGCTTTCACACTAATAGCAGGGAGAGAAATAAAAGAGGCAGAACACGGGTTGTGCTGACACCAAACATGAAGTCACCGAAGGATTCACATGACTCTTTCTCCACATATGTTGCAGAAATGCTGTAAGTGCTTTTATTTCCTGAAGTGTTTGTGGAAATCTGTGACTTCATATCCATCATGAATATACGCATCATAAACAGGCAAAGGAAGCTGTGAAGGGAAATGTTTTCTTCTTTGGTGGGAATGGCCAGACCCAGCACGGCATTAAGATCTGGCACCAGGGCCACAGCACATTTTAGCTGTTGTGTCTGTACCTGAAACATGGTGTAATGATGCACAGTGGGGTCATGAGCCGCTGCTCTGCATTCTCCCAGTGGAGTATGGCTACAACCGCCATGTATAAAACAAAGGCGTAATCCTTGTGTACATGTAATTAACACATACACATTAGCAATTTATCATAACCTGCCTCTCAGCCTGTACTACAGAGCATCATGGTTTAAGCATTAAAACACCGTATGGGGTGCTTGCCTCTGCCCACGTCAGCTCTCCAGGCTCCAGACACTGCTCCGCAGGGGCGGCAGGTCACAGGCAGCTCTCTCCCACCTCTCTGGAACCATCCTTGAAACACCAAGTCCTCAGACCCAGCACAGCGCCGTGGATCCCACACAGGACTCCACAGTTACAGCAAAAGCAAAGTGAGGAGAATAAATAATTATAATAAATCATCAGGATAGTGAGGGAAAATCCCTATTGGCAAAAACACTTGAAGTGCTTACAGCAAAGAGAATGTGTGTTAAACAGAGTGGCTGTTCACCGATGTTAGAAGATACTGTACCGACAGCTTATAGACAGCAAGCGGTGTTTTTTCTTCCCAGTATGCAGCTAAGCATCTGTGAATTTACAACAGGCTAGTCTCTTACACAAAACTTCCTTCACTTCGCAATTTAGGCAGTGCTACCACTTCCCTGTTTGAGTTCATGTGCACTCTGTCACGGCAGCTTCACAGACCCTGGACCCTGAAACCTGCACTTGCTGAACAGGCAGCTCTCCTTCGGGCCGTCACCTGAGGGCTCGCTTCCCCCGGGGGCAGGCAGCCCTTGGCACCCCAACACGGGCCAGTGGGCAGCGATGCCAGGGACGTGATAACCCCCCGCCGGGATGCGCGACCGTGTCACAAACCACCCGGACTCACGAGCCTTCCTGCCGCTGCCTGCTGTCCCGCAACGCTCAGGAAAGGCCAACCCACCCTCGCCACCGCTCCGGCAAGAAAAGCTCCCCGCAGATGGATGGCACGGCGCAGCCACCAACTACCAAAACGTCTGCGTGGAGATGTCACTGGCGGGGCGCGCTCCACGCTTGTTTCCACTCCTCCCACCCACTGCACGGGGGCAGAGCTCTGCAGGGGCCAGCTCCAGCCACTGCAACACCACTCCAGAGAGCTCTCTTGTCAAAATGTAATGCTAAAGTACACATCATTACATGTCACCATTACGGCAAAATAGAGGGAGATTGTTCAAATGTAAAATGACCTCCAAGTAGTCATTTCCTTGCCAAGGACAGCCAGGGGTTTCAGGCTGTTTTGGTGGGTCACAGTCTAACACACACCATCCAAGAACTCTGTGAAAAACCGTAATGCAACCACAGGTCAGATGCAATTAAATTACAGGGCCTTACCCAGTCCCTACACCCTGATGCTTGTTTCCAACACACAGTGGAAGTAATTTTAAGTCTGAAGATCTAATTACAGGAGCATGGGGGTATTCTCAGCTAAAAACCTAAGTGTCCACACATCTTTCCTCACCTCTTCAGCCATCCTGGTGAAGTGACCACCGGAGAGGTGGGGCCTGCCTGCCAGCTCTGCCTGTACCATCACCCAGCACCATCAGCCGTCTGTCTGTCCATGCCCTGCTTCTGCCCGAGCTCCAGCTGCTGGTGCAGGCATTGCAGGGCATGGACAGACAGACAGCTGATGACAGGCGCCAGCAAAGCCCGTCCCGAAAAAAGAGGAAGGAAACAACACAAGACAAAGATACAGCTGGCTCCGGCACCTCGGATGTGCCACGCGGGTGGGATCTGATACTGCAGGAGCACCAAGGGCAAGCAGGGGAAGGAGCCACGGGATGCTGAGCATGGCGGCAGGTCCTGGCACTCGCCACGCAGCAGGCACACCGCTGCACACACACTGTGGGACGGGGCTCAGGCACCAGCCATGCGGCACGAACACCCTGATGGAAGGCCCTGGTGTAGAGAAGATGTGTGGCAGAGGTGGTAAGGTGGTAGGAAGGGAGATGAAAGGGTGATGTGTGGGTGGGGAGGCACAGAAGGGCAGGTGCGGGTGGCACCGACATTAGCAGGTCATCAAGATCTCAGCAAAGCACAGCCTGGGAAAACAACCTAAACCATGGGCAGCCTGCAGCCAGACTAGAGCACTAGGGACTACCAACAGGTTGTTAACAGGTGATGGTGGGAAGGTAAAGAAAAGGATTGGCCTCAGCTGGGCCCTTTTACCCTTTGGGAGCTGAGGGTGCCTGTGACTCTCTCAGTGCTGTCCCACCCCTGCCTGGAGTCAGGATTCACCCACTGGCTTTCGTCCCTGTTCCTGGGTGCCCTGACAGAGGCAGAGAGACTCAGGCTCCACTTTCAGGGGAGATGGTCATTACACTGATACGGGGGACACACATCTGGAAGAGAGAGGGCAGGGGGCGATGATGGGAGTGCCGCGAAACCCTGGGGGACATGCTGCAGGAGGGCTGTGCCGAGCCCCCGGGCTGGGAAGAGAAGCTGAAATGGTCCAAATCCCTTCTCCGGAGAGGAGGAACCGGGCTGCCCAGCCCTGGAGGCAGCGGCGCCTCGATCCCGGAGGAGCTGCCCGGCCTGCCTCCGGTTCCCGGCTGCCACGCACAGCCCAAAGACCGAGCCCAGCCAGCACCGGGCTCCTTCCAACGGGGCCCAGGAGCCGGGGGAGAGCGGGCGGCCCAGGGCGGCCGGTCCCGCGGGCACCGGTGCCCTCCGCTGCGGGCTGCGAGCCCGGGGCTGCCCCGCGCCGGGGCTCGGCCAGCCCGGCTCCCCGCGCCGGGGCTCTGCCCCCCGCCGGGGCCCTGCCCCCGCGGCCGTCACCCTCACCCCGGGCACCTGCGGGCGCCCACCACGTCTCGGCGGCCCCGGCCGGCGGGACACGGTGTGGGGGGGCGAGGGGCAGCGCTCGGTGCCCCGCACAGCCTGGTGCCCCGCAGGGCCCGGCCGCGGCAGCAGCAGCAGCAACAGCATCCGTCCCGCAGCGCCCGGCGCCCACCTGCTCCCGGCGCTTCTGCCAGCGCCCGCAGGGACTCTCCTCCAGGATCTCGCTCTCCTCCTCGCTCTCCTCCTCCTTCTCCTGCGCCAGACGCGCGTCCGGCTCCGGCACCGCCATCCCCGAGCCGAGCCGAGCCGAGCCGCGCTGTGCCGAGCCGAGCCGAGCCGAGCCGAGCCGCGGGCTGACAGCGCCGCGCTGGGCCGGCCCGGGCTCAGCCCGCCCCGCTCCGGACGTGCGGCCGCGCACGGCCCGCCCCGCCGGGAGGAGGGACCCCCCCCGCACCCCCGCCCCGCCGGGAGGGTACCCCCCTGCACCCCCCGGCCCGCCCCGCCGGGAGGAGGGACCCCCCCCGTACCCCCGCCCCGCCGGGAGGAGGGACCCCCGCACCCCCGGCCCTTGGATGCGCCGCCGGGACCCCGCGCCCCACCCCGGGGCCGCCTCCGTTGCTCCGGGCCTCCCCCCGCGCCAGCGCCGCTGCCCCCCGCCCCCGCCGCCCCCTTCCCCGCACGTACCGGCCCCGCCGGGCCCCCCCGCCGGGCCCCCCGCCCCCCCTCAGTCCGCTCTCGGCGGGGCCTCCGTGTGCCCCCACTCCCCGCAGCAGCCCCTCCCTGTCCTCGGTGGGCTCTGAGCATCGCCCCCCTCCCTCGACAGCCGCTGTGCCGTGCGGGGTGCCGGGCGCTGCACCCCGGGCGCCAGCAGCTAGCTGGGCTCCCCTGCGCACCCAGAGACCGAGTCATCAGCTCCCAGCAAGACATCTTGCAGATGTTTTCATTCCTCTGGAAACTTTCTGGCTTGTTCGATGTTTTTCTTCGCTTCCTGGCCATCTCCGGTTTCTTTTAGCATGCCCACTATCTGTTCCACCCCACCTCTGTACAAGCACTGGTGCCTGCTTGCTGTTTTAGGAGACGTTCCCTCCCTCCAGGCCGTTACTCCTTTCAGCCGGGGTGGTTAACCGAGAGGACCTTGGTGAGGGTGGCTGTCAGGTGAGGAGGCACTGATGGTGCACGCTAGCTATCGTAGGTAAAATCCCATTCCCTGGAACACGGTATGAACAAACCGGAGGCCTTTCCTTGAGCGAGCCACCCCCAGTCCTGCCCGGCAGCCAGCCGGGCTGCCCTGATGGTGGCACGGGGCCGGCAGCCCCGCGGCACGGCTGTGGGCGCGAGCCGCCGCCGCCAGCTCCCCGTGGCATCGCCGCGTCTGAGCCCACCTGGGTAAATCCCAGCTGGAAGGCTGCTGCCTGCCCCGCTCCAGCCCTGCAAACCCTGTCACCATGTCCCGGGCCATGGCCACCCCCAGGCACCCCCCCACCACCCTGTTACGCCACCCTGCTGCCAGTCCCTCAGCCAGGTGCCGCAAGCTTCCGTGGTGACCTTGTCCTGTGCCTGCCAGGCAGGACTTGTAGGAAAGTAAACCACTCGTTCTTATCAAAGTGGAAGGCAAAAGTTCAGCTGGGAATGAGTACAAAGACAAGGAATAAGAAGGTTGGGACTAAACGGAAAATGCACAGCACACCCCAGGCGCCTTTCCTATCTGACTGTGCCTCCACAAGCCTTCTGCGAGAGCCTCCCATCCTCTGCGGACTCTGGTTCCCCGTTGCAGCTCTGCCAATTGTCTGCCAGTTTAACTGTACCTGATGGGGGGACAGTCTGTACTGGGAGTGATCTGCCAGTTTGAACAGACATCCTCTGCAAGTAAAAGCTCTGTTCAAACAAGGGAGATAGGCCAAATGTACACCCAAAGAGATTTTGACAAACAACTGGCCAAAAGGTAAAAGGCAGTGCTCAAAACCACAGAAGGCAACAACCTGAGCAGAAGACACGTAGAGTCCAAGGATGATGGGGTCTAAATGGGGTCACTAAAGAGACAGAACTATAGTAAAAAAGCAAAACTAATTCTCTGCTGTAGCATTTACTCTGTAGGAAGCCTTTCTTCACAGGACAGTCAGAGGAATTGTCTCAAAATGAGGTGACAGAAGAACAGATTATATAGCGAATCAATAACATGAATGGTGACAAATTGCCAGGCTGAGATATTTGCCCAAGAGGTTTGGAGGAATGCAAATGTTACATGGCCAGAGTGTGTTCTGTGGTACCTAAGGCAGGCACAGTACCAGGCACTGCTTTTCAACACGTTGATAAACAATCCAGAAAAGGGATGAACAATGAGTTGGCAGAGTTTGCTGATGACACCAAACTGTTCGGGACAGTCAGCTCTGAAGCTCCTGGCTGTGAAGGGCCGTAGCGACTCTTGTGACACAGCAAGGGGTATCAAAAGTGTGGACAAGCTTTCACATGAAACTAACTGCTCCGCGTGGAGAGCAGCAGCTGAGCTGGGGCTGTGCAGACTAAAAGCGCCATGAATGGCATGGAGAGAGCACGTAGGAATGGTTATTCACCATTTCACAGAAAACGGTAGTTGGGATGCCTGATGAAAAGCTAGGCAAGAGCTGTAAAACACATGAATGGGAGTAAATTTCTACTGAGTGCTTCTTGGGGTAAAAATGTTCACGGGTGACACATTGTGGAATTCATTGCCATAGGGTGTTCACAGTGGCCAAAGTAGAAAAGGATTTTAAAAGCCATTAGGCAAATTTGTGGGAGAAAAATTGATTGAGGGCTATTAAACACAGAGACGCAGATGTAGCCTCTGGCTCAAGAGGGTTCTAAGCTGCGGATTGTCAGAAGCTATGAGTCTGCAACAGATGAAATATTGCTCAGTCCCTGCTCTGGTTCCTGTGCTCTTCCTCTTGGGATCCACTATTAGCAACTTACAAAAATAGGATGCAGGGATATGCAGGGCTTAGATCTGACCTAGAGGCGTTGCTCTCACGCTATCTGATGCTCCACGCTTTCTGGGGAGGAAACACTTTTGGTCGTCACTTGTTCTTTGTGGACATCTGCTGTTTTCATTTCACACGTGCTGGGCATGTCTTGAACTGTGTCCCTGGACTGGCCACGCTCTGTGCCTCGGAAGCTCATACACAAATCTTTAAGGTCCTCTGAGGTATATAAACTGCATCCAGCAGCATGAATTAGCTAGGTCCTAGATCTCTCCGTTCAGAATCAGCCACTGAGTGCAGTGTGTTCTCAGCATGCGATACCCCTGACTTCCTTGGACACAGCAATGAGAGCAGGCAGAGGTGATGCAGGATCAGTGGATGATCCCACAGCAGTGATCGACCCCTCTATCATCACTGTACCCTTAACCCCAGCTGGACAGTGCCCCTATATCCCACTACCTCTTCCCTTACCCTCTCACCCTCAGTGCCTCATCCACATAGAATATTGGAATCATTGAGGTTGGAAAAGCCCTTCAAGATCATCAAGTCCAACTATTAACCCAGCACTGCCAAGTACACCACTGAACCATGTTTCTAAGTGCCACGTCTACATGTCTTTTAAATACCCCCATGGATGGTGACTCAACCCCTTCCCTGGGCAGCCCGTTCCAACGCTTGACAATGCTTTCAGTGAAGAAATTTTTCCTAATATCCAACCTAAACCTCACCTGGCACAACTTGAGGCTGTTTCCTCTTGTCCTATCTTCCTTCTATGACTTCCTTTGTCTTTACTGGATCATACATAGTAGAGCATATTCGTCTTGCCTGTTTGTTTTCAGGCATAAGTCATATGGTCTTTAATTTTCTGGCTGTCCTGACAGTCACACGACCAACAAGAGGGAGAACCCCGTTCCATCCTGGTGGCCTCCATGCTTTTGTACCGAACGTGACCTGCTGAAGCAGCTGCCTGCCCTGGGCTGTGCGCCAGCGTTCACGCCGTTAGCAGTGTTAGAGCTGTGAAGCCCGGCACTGCCCGGTGGGCAGGGTGGTGCAGTCACCCTGCATCGCCCTTGGCCCCTGCCCTGAGGCATCTGTCCTGGGGAGATTCAACGCGACCGGGTGCTGCACTTCCCAGGCGGCCGGTGCCCAGGAATCAGTGGGCTTGTGCCCACACTTTGGCTTTTTTTGCAGTGAGAACAGAGCTCTGCTGTCCCGCTCGGGCTCAGACAAGCAGCCTGCGGTAAAGCAGGGGCCCAGACCTGGGTTTCTGCTGCCGAACACTGCCCATGGGATGCTGTTGAAGTGTATGGCAGGGGCCCTCACCTCCACCAGACCAGGCAGGGTCCTTCACCAGCCCCTAAGGCGGTTTCCACTGGAGGTCCATGGCACGGCATGCTGCAGAGGCTTTTGTCACAGTCTGTGTCCAATCCATCTGCCAGGCCTCTCTCAGGTTGGTTCTCTGTTTTGCCTCACCTCAGCCTACCACCAGTTTGCAGTCAGGGACCCCCGGGGAAGGGCTGCATGCGTCCTGCGGCACGGTGCCACGGAGGGAGTGCTGCTGGCAGGACGGCTCATGTGGCTTGCTGCTGCCTTTAACCACCCTTTCCGTGAACTCCTCTTCGGTTGTCCTGAGCAAAGGAGAAATGGAGTGCCTCCACTTGGGCTGGGGCTCTCGGCTAAGGAGGTTAGGGATCTCAGGCTGTGAGATTAACAGGTGTAAAGGTACAGGCTTTGATTTCCATTCAGGATTCCTGCATGCAGGAGGTGAGGCAGGAAGGATTTGCTGCTCAGGGTGAGTTCTTGGTTTCCACTGTCTGAAAGGGTGAACAGACCAGTTCTGCTCAGCAGTCTATGGGCAAGGGGGCATTTGGAGATGTGGAACTGGGGCTCTCATCCAGTTTCACCAGGTGACCTGGGCACTGCTATCTCAAGGACTGTGGCTTGAACTGCGCTGCCATGCTTTTAGCCACGGTATGACTGGAAGAGTGCAGAGGATCTGAAGGCTGCTTTACAGCATGGCTGTCCTGAGGGGTTTGTCTCATAGGGATGTGCAGCTAGACAGGAGCTCCTTGTTTTATTTAATGTGGGTCCCAGGTATGCATCACTTTCAGTGTGCTCTGACTTTAAACTGCTGGAGTCTGAGGGGAATTTTTAACCCCTTTCGGGGTTAGTTTGCTTTTATTCCTTTCCAGAATGGTCTGCAGGATCTGGGTTTTGCAGGATAGCCCAGGTGACAGAATGCAGCTGCAGGGCACCCATGTCATGCTGCCCAGAAAGCCGGCCCCGGGGCCAGGGGCACGGTGGCAAGGCACTGGTGTTTATGGCACTGAGCTCTGGGCTGAACCTCCCTGTCTCCCTTCCTCCCCTCCCTGCTAGGAGGCCCCTCTTGGCTTGCTTTCTATTTTTATCCTCATTTGATGGAGAGAGCTGGGATGTGATGACGTCACATGTTTTTGCACAACTTGCACTTTGTTACAGTTTAAGGTTCAGCCTAGGTGCCAGACTGACTCTGTGAAGCTGACAAACATCTTCCCTGCTGCTTTGTCTTCTTTCAGCACGTTTGTCAGTGGTTTCTGCAGGGCAAACATGTGGCTAGCGCATAGCTTCTCAGGAATCTCCTTGTGTTTACTGAGTTCATACATCAGGCTCTAACCTCCCCTGTTCTGCAGCTCCCCACACACATCCTTCACAAATGCACGACCTACACAAGTGTAACCTGCTGGTGTCAGCATGTAATTCAGATGTGTGAATTCACAGGAGGGCAGGCCAGCAGGCATTTGATGCTGCAGGATCAGAGCTCTCCTGGGAATAACGCAGAGCAGTTTCCTGAAACTACTTCTTACAGCTATTACTGCTGAAAGCATCTCCACTGTCACCCCTGGGATGGTGCATACTTCTGCAAACATCTCGGGGCAAAGGCCAGGCCGGAGAGCTTGGACTTTTGTAATGCCTAAGCCCTGCGCATTTGAGCTTTGCCTGTGTTCCCGCTGGCAGCTCCCACACAGTCCGGGAAACACGTATCCCTGTCTTCCCTAAGTGGAAAGCAAGCCAGCGTGTGTAACAGTGCACCACATCACCCGAGGTGAGGCAGACCACAGGAACAGGGTGCAGCGTGTGGGTGTGTGCTGGGGTGAGGGCATCTGCTGTCCCTGGTCGCAGCTCAGCGCTAAAAATGGGATGGCTCGAACCAGCTTGGGAAGGCTGCGACGGGGCAGGGGGATGCAGGGCACAGCAGCCAGGCTGATGTGTGGGGCAAAGCAGAGGCAGAGGCTGCTTGCAGTGGGTGGGGGCAGTGATGGTGTGACCGTCTGCAGGAGTGAGAGCACGGCCAGGGGGCTGCGGGACGGGCTCTGGGTGATGGAGGAGCCGGACCCGGTGGCCGGAGGCAGAGGGGTGTTGCTGAGGGGGGAGGAAGGCATCTCCGTCTGACCAGGGGGATGGAGGGAGGGAGCACAGAGGGGCAGCGAGGGGTGAGGGGGACCAGGGTCAAGGGCAGGGATGGCAGAGGGAGGTGAGGCAAAGCACTGTCAGTAATTGCGCTGCAAGAGCCAGCTGTCAGAGCGGGTGAGGCGGCTGCTCTGACCGGTACACCCACCAGAGAAGGCTGATTTCATTTTGCTCCTTGCTTGCAGCTGATCATGCACAAAGGGCGCCTGGTTTGTGTCAGCTCTCGTTGCCTGCTCTCTCTTTCTTGGCAGGCTCCTGCAGGCAGCTGGAAGGGCTCGGTGCTGCTCTGCAGCACTGGCAGGGGACTTCATCAGAGTTTCCCGACTCCTCGCCTCTTTCCTGCTCTCGAGGCCGTGGTTTCCCTTGGTAAATCTCAGCTGGTTCCTTTAGGTCTCCTCCTGCTTTGCCTCTGTCTGCAGCCCTGCTGCTCCCCAGCACACCCCCTCGGAACCCCCCGAAGGAGCCCCTTGTCCCCAGCCGGAGCTGGCCAGCTCCAGGCTCGGCTCTGGGGGACGCTGGTGGAGGCAGGGGAGCCGGGCCAGGCAGCGTGAGGTGTGGTGGGGACGGCGGAGCGAAATGCCTCGGCTGCTGGGGCCCCGCAGCCGGTTTGAATCTCCCGCTGCGGCCCCGGCGGGGTGAGGAGGAAGGGTGCCTGGTGCTGCCGGGCTGGCTCCAGCCCAGAGGGCCTGGAGGGCAAAAACCCTGGCTGCTGTCAGAGCAGCAAGGGGTTAAGTGTGGCTTGGGCTATCGCATTCTAGCTGGGGAGTTCCCTGTTCCAACAGCCTTTAAACACTTTTTTGACTTTTTATTAAGAAAAAGAAGTAGAACCAGTTAAGTGGAAAATTAAGCAGAGCTTTCACCATAACAGTATCTTCTGTTCTTTTTTATCTTGGAGGTAAAAACTTTAATTAGGAGAAACTAACAGACTTTCAGCTGAGTGTAAAGATAGTATTAGCTGTCATCTTTGGGGTTTGGGAAAAAACCTTAGTGGAGACACCCTGCAGCTCTGTTGCTAAAGCCTGGTCTTTGTGCTGTTAAGACAAAACTAAGGCAATTGCACGTAAAAGCAGATTGCAACAGCCAAAAAAATAATGTCTGTGTCCTGCTGCAGCCTTGCTGCTGCACAGATACAAACACATCCCATGTCCTCTCTGCCACTAGGAGACTGGATTGTGCTGAAAGGGGAATTGTAAGTGAGAATATGAGCTCTTAAGAGCCAAATTAATTTAATATTTCTATCAATGACTTTGTCATAAAATATCAGGTGCAGATCAGAGAGCTCAGCTAACCGGTGAGGTAGTGAAATGGTAGACTGAGGGCTGGAACAGCATTCAGGGGCAACGGGTGACATTGAAGGCTGAACTAATAGTCATGGGAGGAAATTGAATGGTACAAAATGCAAAGTCATGCCCTGGAGTCACTGAACAAACATTTATGCCATAAATTAGGCCCCCGATTTGGAAGTAATTAAAGAGGAAAAGGCCCGCATGCGTTCAGCAACCTCAGGATGAATGTAGGCTGCCATGTAACGCAGCCACGACGATGTGGTGCATTCTTAACTCTGTTGGGACGTATTTCCAGGAGAGACAGACAGTGCCAGTGTTGTACAGAGCATTATTTACAGACCATGCACCAGCCATGCTAAAAAACATGAATTAATTGTAGGAAAGGTGCAGAGGAGAGCAACTGAGATGACTGAGGGAATGCAGAGAGGAGATGAGAGCAGCCCAGCTTGATAGCTTGTCAAAACAGACGTTGAGGGGAGATAAGATTGCCCAGGGTAGCTTTATCAGTGAAAAACACTGGAGCAGGAGATCTGCTTAAACTGATGGACGGGTTTTGCATAAGAGGAAATTGGTCTGAGCTGGCTGAAAGCTAGGAGGACGTCTCTAGCTGCTGGAGGAGACAAACTGGAACGAGCTCCCAGAGCAGGGGCATGGGGAGCCTGCCCATTTTGCAGAAGGAGTTCTATGGGAAGCTGCTGCCTAGCAGGCAGCAGGCATGCCAACCCAGGAGCACCCTGCCAGCCACGTTTGCTTTGTCGGGGTGGGCTGATGTGCTCCAGCTGGCCTAAGGGGCCTGGCTGGCTCCGTGTCCCACACTTGCGGGCTCTGGCATGGAGGTCTGCGGCCCCTGAGGGTGGGGAACACCATCGCTCAGCTGGGAAAGCTGCTGTTCTGTGGGCACTCTACCTGCTTCCCCGCTCCCAGCTGTGGCTTTGCCTGGCCTGTGGGCACAGCGATGGGTCTGCTGGTTTCCCATTCCTTTTCCAGCAGGTCAGGTCCTGGGGCGTTTGCTCTTAACCCCAGTCTGCTCCCATGAAACTTAGAAGTTACCCAGCGCATCCGCTGTGGTGCGGTGTTCCCACAGGGACTGGGCAGCAGGCACTCAGAGTGCCTGACCTTTTCTTCTCCCCTGTTGCCCCCATGACTCCAAAGAGTATTCAGATACTATTCAGATGCATTCAGTTATGCAACCAGCTTTTAACTATGCAAATGTATGCAGCTTTTCCTTTACACAATGTCCTGTTTTCTTTCAGCTTCTTTTTTGGAAATTCAGCACTTCCTGTGGGAGTGCAATCTGAGTCCCGGGGAGCCATCTGGAACCCTCCCAGCCTTGGATCCCCAGGCAGGCTGGAGCTGGCACCGACTCCTTTCAGAAGCCTCACCACCCCGGCTGCTGGAGTCCTCCTGCTCGCCGTCCTCTGCTTGCCTGTGCGACCCTGGCTCCTCAGTCCACCCCAGAGCCAGTGGTAGAAACTGGTGCCAGTTCCCTGCAAGAAGCACGAGCACAGAGAGGGGGCTGCATCTGCATGGCCTGTCCAAGTCTGTAACCTGGCACCAGCCGACAACAAGTGTGTAGGAAGCAGTGTGAGAACAGGGCAAGCGCACATTAGCACTTCTCTGGTATGTCCTCACAGGCCCCAGGGGTTTGTGACTCTGGAAGCTACTGAAACAGCCATTAATTTTGTTATTTAGTAGCTCGTGATGGATTTTCCTCCGTGGCTTACTCCAAATGCTTTCTGAATCCATAGACACTTCTAGTGCCCAGAACATCCTGCGGCAGGGAGTTCCTCAGCTCAGCCACCCCGAGCATGCAGAATTACTGCCTTCAACCTGAACCAGCCTCATGCTGGATTCTGCAATAAGCCTCAGTCCCTGAGCTGGAAAAGACAGTGAACACATCTCCCCACTGCCAACTATGATATCCACCTTGGTAGTGTCTCCATCTGTGGAGTCTACTCAGTCTTCCTCCTTCCTTCCTATGGGTCATCATTCTTAGGCTTCTCTGAGTCTTCACAAGATGGGACAATGAACACCACAGAGATGGGATTCTGTTCTCTGCTCCCTTCCTAGTAATTCCCAGCAATTCCATTTCCTCTGTGGAGCAGAGTGGACAAGTCTGGGAAGTCCCTGTGCTGCTGCATGTCCGTATTAGCCCTGTGTTAGTCTTTTTGTTAGTAAGCTTCCACTGATGGAGTGGCTGTGCTGCCGCTGGGACTGGATGTCTCATGGGAACCTCTGCCAGCACCTTCCTGTGCCTCCCCAGCTGGGATGGGTGCTTCTGCCACCGGCCACGGCTCTCCCGGTGCATGGCTCTGGAGCACTGTGCCCGTGGAACCCTCTCCAGGGGCACCCACAGCTGCGGTGGCCTGTGGGCCCTACCCAGGGCCCCCCACTTCGCCTCTCCCCATGGGTGACCCTCGCTGTGGCTTTTGCCACGAGCCTGCCCGCAGCTCTGGGGGAGGCTGCAGCCCTTGCAGCTCCCGGGGGTCTGAGCAGGCCCCCCCAAAACATGCCACCATGCCCTGGGGCAGCGCAACCTGGCAGTGGGGCTCCTCCCTGGGAAGTCTGTCCCTGGCTAAAGGACTGGTTCGCGCCCTCCCTGTCCCCCTCCAAGTGGAGGGCATGGCCGGCCCCACTGGTGGCTCTGTGCACACGTGTGTGCGTGACCGCGGCAGGCGGCTCCACGGCACAGGCATGCACAGCTCTGGGACCCCCGGCGCTCACGTGCAGTGAGCTCCCACAGCCCAGGAGACCCCCACGGCCCCAGCCTGCAGCAGCAGGGCCGAAGGACGGGACAGGGCTGAGCATCCCACGGGCCACCCCGAGCAGAGGCTGCCTGCCTGGCCCTCCGCAGCTCCCAGTTATGCTGCACTGGGGTTTCTGCCTGCTCCCATTCAGGGCAGGCTCCCACCCATCTGACTTGGGCGCTGGCTCCTCACGTCCCTGTTCTTTGTCAGTGCCCGTGTGTGTGGCAGAAAGCCGCAGCCACAAGCCTTCCTGGGCCCTCCCCACAACCCCTCCAGGAAAGCTCTGTTGGGCAAAAGAAATCTCAGCAAAGTCATAGTTGAAACAGCAACGAGTTTAACCAGGCGCCCGCCCCGTTCCTCACACAGGTTTGTCACCGCCTTTTCCCGCACATAGTTGAGTTACGTGGAGAGCGACCTCTCCCAAGTGCCCAGGCCATGCCTGCCCCAGGAGGCAGAGCTCACTTCTCAGCTGGAGTGGGTGGTGTTAATGGTCCTGGTGGTGTCTCTTCTTACGCTGTGGGCCTGTAATGACGGTGGTGGTGATGGTGATCTTGTTCACGGTCAGCCCTCCTGTGCCGTAACTGTCGAGATGTGCCTCTCGTTTGTACTCAGAGACTTGCTTGGTGGAGAGGAGCTCCCACACTGACACCCTCTGCTCCTGGAACTGGCCAAAAGTAATGTAGGAGCCCTCAGACTGGAGGAGATCCACTGTCTGCTGGGGAAGCATTTGGAGATGCCTTTCCTTGCCGTCTGTGGCAACGCTGCTGGTGGTGTTGACCAGTTCCTGAATGGTGAGTGTCCCTGCACGGTACAGCCCCAGGAGCTCCTGCCTTTTCTCCTCAGGGATGTACTCGGAGAAGAGCAGGTCCCACACAGAGACCTGCCTCCCCTGGAACTCGTCCACTGCCACCTCGACTGTGGTGGACTTCAGAGCCTCTTCCCAGGTCTTGTCCTCCTGCAAGTGGGTGTGCTGGGCTTCTGCGACGGTCGACTCTGCTCTTGGAGGACTCCCGTTTGCCATCTGCTCTGCTCTTGCTGCTTCTGCCTTGCTTACAATCGTGCTGACAACAGTTTTCACCTGCTCGAGGGTTAACTCTCCTGCCTGGTACAGCTCCAGCAGCTCCTCTCTGTTCTCCTCAGGGATGTACTTGGAGTGGAGCAGATCCCACACAGAGACCTGGTGGCCCTGAAACTCCCCGACCTCCATGTCGACGACTGTGGTTTTCAAGGCTGTTTCCCATGGCTCTTCTTTGGGCACATCATCATCCTTCTCTCCTGCTGCTGACACAGTGTCCTTGTCAGAAGCCTTGACTGCAAGTAGGAATTTTCTGCTTGTAGACTCTTTTTTCTTAATGAGAGTGGTGACAACAATTATTAACCGCTCCAAGGCCAATGTCCCTGCGCAGTATAGCCCCAGGAGCTCCTGCCTTTTCTCCTCAGGGATGTACTCGGAGAAGAGCAGGTCCCACACAGAGACCTGCCTCCCCTGGAACTCGTCCACTGCCACCTCGACTGTGGTGGACTTCAGAGCCTCTTCCCAGGTCTTGTCCTCCTGCAAGTGGGTGTGCTGGGCTTCTGCGACGGTCGACTCTGCTCTTGGAGGACTCCCGTTTGCCATCTGCTCTGCTCTTGCTGCTTCTGCCTTGCTTACAATCGTGCTGACAACAGTTTTCACCTGCTCAAGGGTTAACTCTCCTGCCTGGTACAGCTCCAGCAGCTCCTCTCTGTTCTCCTCAGGGATGTACTTGGAGTGGAGCAGATCCCACACAGAGACCTGGTGGCCCTGAAACTCCCCGACCTCCATGTCGACGACTGTGGTTTTCAAGGCTGCTTCCCATGGCTCTTCTTTGGGCACATCATCATCCTTCTCTCCTGCTGCTGACACAGTGTCCTTGTCAGAAGCCTTGACTGCAACTAGGAATTTTCTGCTTGTAGACTCTTTTTTCTTAATGAGAGTGGTGACAACAATTATTAACCGCTCCAAGGCCAATGTCCCTGCGCAGTATAGCCCCAGGAGCTCCTGCCTTTTCTCCTCAGGGATGTACTCGGAGAAGAGCAGGTCCCACACAGAGACCTGCCTCCCCTGGAACTCGTCCACTGCCACCTCGACTGTGGTGGACTTCAGAGCCTCTTCCCAGGTCTTGTCCTCCTGCAAGTGGGTGTGCTGGGCTTCTGCGACAGTCGACTCTGCTCTTGGAGGACTCCCGTTTGCCATCTGCTCTGCTCTTGCTGCTTCTGCCTTGCTTACAATCGTGCTGACAACAGTTTTCACCTGCTCCAGGGTTAACTCTCCTGCCTGGTACAGCTCCAGCAGCTCCTCTCTGTTCTCCTCAGGGATGTACTTGGAGTGGAGCAGATCCCACACAGAGACCTGGTGGCCCTGAAACTCCCCGACCTCCATGTCGACGACTGTGGTTTTCAAGGCTGTTTCCCATGGCTCTTCTTTGGGCACATCATCATCCTTCTCTCCTGCTGCTGACACAGTGTCCTTGTCAGAAGCCTTGACCGCAATTAGGAATTTTCTGCTTGTAGACTCTTTTTTCTTAATGAGAGTGGTGACAACAGTTATCATCTGCTCCAGAGTTAATACCCTTTCACGGTACAGCTCCAGGAGCTCCTGCCTTTTCTCCTCAGGGATGTAGTCGGAGAAGAGCAGGTCCCACACAGAGACCTGCCTCCCTTGAAGCTCACCAGCTGGGACTTCAATGGTGGTAGCCTTCAAGATGTTATCTAGTTGTGCATCTTGTGTTGAAAAATCATCTCCATTTCCATCTGCCCTTGTCACCGCCTTGTGTGGACTTCTGGCATTTGCCATGGGCATGGCATTTGCAGCTTCTGTTCTGTTTATGATGGTGGTGACCACAGTAGCCACCTGTTCTGTGGTCAGTATCCCTGCTCTGTAGAGCTCCAGCAGCTCCTGCCGCTTCCCTTGAGGGACGTATTTGGAAAAGAGCAGATCCAACAAGGAAATATTTTGGCCCTGGAGCTCACCAGTAGAGACATAGATGGTTGCAGACTTCAAGGACTTTCTCAACTGCTGCTCCTGGGAATGCGTATCCTGAACTGGTTGTGATGCTCCCACCCCATTGTTGGCTATTACCGTGGATGAGCTCAGATCTCCATTTCCCATTTCTGCGCTGGTGATGATGGCGGTGAGGATGGTGATCACCTCCGGGATGGTCACCATCCCCGCCTTGTATTTCTTCAGCAGCTCCTCTCTCCGGTGGTCGGGCACGTAGCGGGAGAAGAGGAGCTCCCAGAGGGTGACGCTCTGGCCCTGGAAGAGCCCCACGCTGAGGGTGGTGCGGGCGGCCTGCAGGGCTTTCCGGGCGTCCTCGGTGAGCTGGTAGAGCACGGAGCCCTTGTCCATCAGCTGGAGCATGAGCAGCCCCGTGTCCGGGTCGGGCACGCAGCGGCGCAGGAGCTGCAGGTAGGTGAGGTTCTCGTGCGTGTTGGGGTCGAAGCAACTTCTTATTTGATTCTCGGGGTTAGAAAGAAACTGGCACATCTCCTGGTCAAAGAAGCCACGCTGGCAGGCCACCTCCACGGGCAGGCGGTGGCTGTGCACGGGGTCGATGATGCCGCCGGTGGCGATCTGGGCTTCGAGCAGGCGGATAGCGTGCTCCTTGACGATGAACTCCTTCTTCATGGCCTGGAAGAGGGAGATCTTGTGTCCTGTGCAGGGTTCCGTGTACCCTGTCACAGCTCCCTCTGCTGACAGCAGCTTCTCATAAAAATCTCTGCCAATGAGTCCTGCAGTCAGTGCCTCTTTCACCGATAATTTCTCGTTCCTCACGGGGTCGGTGAGGAACCCTGAAGCAGCCTGTGCCTCCAGCAGCACCAGGGCCGTACCAGGTGTCAGGAGCCCCCTCATCATGGCATCATAGATACTCATCTTCTTATTCATGGCCTGGATGAAGACTCCAGCTATGAAGTTACTCCCACCCCCACCCATCTCTTTGTGTCCACCTGCAATCAGGTTACTTCCCGTGTTGCTTGACTTGTTGTTCTGAGAGGGTCCACTCATCCTCTGCGTTGACTCTGGGGAACAGTCCTGCTACCGTGGGGCACTGTGTTTGTCTGAGGAGAGAGAAAGAAATGACTTGGTAAGACGCAGGTTCCTGTGCAGCTTTCATGGTGTGTGAAGAAAGCTGTCTCCCTGGATGTGGCAGCAGGAGCCCAGAGAGAAGAGAGGACTGGGATCTGCGGCTTTGCTGCCGTTCTCCTCTCTCAGCAGCAATCTCGGGGCCAAGAGGGCCCCATGTCCAGCTCCCTCTCGAACAGCAGATGGGAGCTCTCTGGAAGCAGCTGTGACAGTTCGGCCGTTGTGTTTGCCTGCTCAGCATCCTCTGCACCTTCCAGCTGCAGTGGCGTGAAGCCACGTCTCTGCACATCTGCACATCTGTGCCTCTGCACATCTCTGTGCAGCTGGTCATCTTAGCGCAGGGGTACAGCACTGTCATGACCAGCAGGCCTGGTGCCTATGCCAAAGAGCTCCTGCACTCAGGGCAGGAGGACAGGCAGTGCTGTGAAGGGGAGCAGAGAAGGGAAGCAGAGCTGCCCCATGCCTCTGGCACCTGCAGGCAGGGAGGTCTGAGGGCCGTGTCACAGAGCGGCAGGCTTAGTGAGAGATGCACTCTGCAAAGAAGCATCACAGCAGCAGCAGCATGGGTAACGTGGTCCTGCTCTGGGCCCCCAGGGAGCTGCCTGCTCTCCCAGAGCCTGACACTGCCTCAAGCTGTGGCCCCTACCACCTTCCTCTTCTGTTCCTGGGTGACGCACCACTGCTCGCGTTGGGGCTGATGCCACAGGGTACCAGCAGAAAGCGTGGCCACTGCTCACCTCCTTATTCCCTCAGCACTGGCTCCTGTGCTGCCCTGGGGCTGGCAGATTTAGCTGGTGGACCTTTAACAAGCACAACAACAAGAAACAGCGGTGACTTACTGATATAACAGCCACCAGCGACTATCCAGCTGCAGAGAGGTGGGTGTGTGAGTGCTGCAAGTCATCTTCTGCTCTTGCCCACCACGCATTTGTGGTGGCCACGGGCAGGCTGTGAGCATGGTGGGACACCGCCAGCACCAAGCAGGGTGGCAGGCACAGCCTGGCTCACGGCTGTCCGTGGAGATCTCTCTATCTGCTGTGTGATCCCACACCACAGGGCACGGGAATGGTGTCAGTGACAAATGAGTGGCTGGTGAGATCCACGTGCAGCAGTGGGCCTGAGCTGGCTGAGACCTTCTCTCGGACTGTGCCTCTGCTGCAGTTGAGATGTGCCTGGGTCTCTGCTTGTTCTAAGGCCACTGGATTGGCAGAACCCCCAGTCCCCATCCCCTTACACACTTCTGTCCTCCAAAACTGGCATCTGCTGCCACAGGCATGTTGGCACTGGTCCTGGCCCGTGCCAGCTTCTGAGCTGTGCATGGGCACTGTCCGTGGGAGGGCTAGTTGGCTGGTGCCAGACACCATCCCAGGGTCCTTTCTAACCAGTTTCAGCAACTGGGGACGCAGGCAGAGTCAATGGGAGGGTTTATCTGGTGGAGTGCTCTCCAGATATTTAGAGAAAGTGCTCTAGCAGCAGGCTGGTGGAGAGGGCTGGTCTGGCCGAGCCCTCTGGCACACAGCCCTCCGGATGTCCGGGGTTGGGCTTGCCCTGGACCGCAATCGGTAGCCACCACAGGCTGTCTTCCACAGACATGTGTGGTCATGTCTGCGAGCCCAGGTCTGGTGTCAGCCTCTACAGCATCCTGTGGCAACAGGGCCTGTGATTTAATCACACTTTTCAGGGAAAGTATTTTCACTGGGAGCTTCTAGCTCCTGTGCTGCAGGAGGTCATGAATGGTCAGTCTTTGTTATTAGCTAATTGTTATGTAGGTAAAATCATATATATGTGTGTATAAAGATTAGACAGTAGTGGGGAATTAAGAGCAGGTACCTCAGGGAGCCTGCTGTAAGCGGCTGCTTGCAGTGCTCTCTGCCATTCAGGCATGTACTTTGCAATTAGTGTGGCCAGTCACAGTCAAGCCAGCAGGTACCCTCACCCCTTCCTCCACAGAAAAAGCAGCACCCTTAACCAAGACACCCGTTGTGCTGCCTGGAGCGTTTCACTCTCAAGCAGACAGCACAACAGCCGTGCAGAGTCAGGCAAAGGGTCTGTGTAGGCCAGAGTCTTGTTTCTGTCTTGAGCCATAAGTGGACAACAGGGGAAGGGTGAAGAATGGGTGTCCTGGTTTTGGAACCATCACAGTGGGGCAACGTGTGTAATATTTCACCAGTTTCTCTATCAACCTCTGACTATTTTCAGCTCATTGGATCCTGTGAGCGGGACACGTTTTGGATCTGTGCAGTAATCCTTGAGGGATGTCTTGCATGCTGTCACCTGGTCTGTTCTGGAAGCCTTGTAAACTTTCAGCATCTACAACATTGCATGGTGATGAGGCCACAGTCTTGTAAAAACGGCAAAAATGACACCCAAACCTTTCATTGGGAACGCCCATCTCCCATAAACTACAGTGACTGACATTAATGATACGTTTAACTCATTATCAGGGTCACAGCTTAATTCTCCAACTGTTTACCTAACTGGTCTAAAAGTCTCTGAGTCATTGCTTTTGATCCATTTAAATATTGGATTGATGCTGGTGTAGATGGATCACGATGGGGGAGAGGTTTCTCCCAGCAGTGACAGACCAGCCGCTGCTTCTTTGGGGACCCTGCCCATGGCTTCAGGCTCTTCTGCAGCCAGAGGCTCTGCTCTCCCTTGTGGCTCCAGCCCCAGAGAGCAGCTTCTCTGCCCTCCCCTGCCCGACTCCACTGATGCAGCCGAAACCTCCCAGGAGGCGATGGGCTGGTTGTGCTGCCTTCTCGGATGGCACTCGGTCCAGGACAAAGTGGAGTGCTGTGTCACGCCCTGGAGCAGGCGACATCTATGTAGGACATGGATGTCGTGTAAACACCCTAGACTGGAAAGACATTGCCCGGCTGCAAGCTATCATTAGCTGGTCTCTAATCAGACCTGATGCTGGGGCTTGGCTGCACACACAGCTCCCAGGGCAGGGGCTGGCTGTCCTTTCAAGCTGTCGCAGCAGCCCAGCCCAAAAGGTCCCGGTGGGAGCGGTTTTCCAGCCGGGGTGGGCAGGGGCAGCCCGGCAGTGCTGCGGTCCCCAGCCCTGCCTCTGCGCCCGGGAGCGGAACGGCCTCATCCCCCCTGCCCGGCGCTCGCCTCGCGGGCTCCTGCCGCCGGGCTCCCAGCCCAGACCCAGCGCGCAAGCCGGCAGCCTCCTGCCTCGGATGCCTGCAGGCTCAGGCAGGTCCCACAGCCCTGTTTGCTTCCCTCCCGTGTCCCAGTGACCCCATCTGCTCAGCTGAAGCGTTGAGGACACGAAGTCCATCGCATGGAGCAGCAGCTCCACCCGGCCCTGGTGCCACTCTGTCACTTTGTCCCTTCTTGGAAAGGACCGAGTCCTGTCTGGAGACCTCTGCTCACTCTGGGCCTCAGCAGCTGCCCTCTGATCCCTAGATTTTGGGTAGAGGCAAGGTCCCCGCGTTCCTTGGAGGCCCTTGGTATCTGCACGGAGGGTGCTGCCACGATCCCCTCCAGATGGGCTCTGTCCTACCTGCTGGACACGTATCCAGAGCGGCTGGCTCCCCGGCGGGCTCTGGTCCTCCTCCTCCTCCTCCCGCTGCCTCTCAGCCAGGATGAGCAGCCAAGGCAAGTGCCCAATTTAAATCCTTCCCTTCCCCGCCCCTGGGGATGACACGGTGGCCCTGCCCTGTGCTGAAATACAGGAGCAAAACTGAAATACAGACACCCAACCACCGCAGCACAGCTGCACGGCAGCCCCAGCCCGGGAGCCCAGGTGGGGTGGCAGGGACAGGGGCACAGTGACTGGCCCCAGTGCGGGACGGGGGGGGAATGTCTCTCACTGGAGCTTGGACAAGTGGTGGCTGCAGAGGATGCAGAGGCACGGTGAGGCTTCTGGACTCCCTGCCACCACCTTCTTCTGACGGGTGCCCTGCACGAGTGCTGGTGGGCTGCCCTGCCCGTGATCCCGGCTGCCGTGGAGGTCCCCACAGATCTGGGCTCGTTCCACCCGCCTTTGCTCTGCTGAGTCCCTTGGCTGGGGTGGGGACCTGCCCCTGCTCCCCCGCCGGGGCAGAGACCGAGCCTGTCCCTCGCTGTGGCCATGCCTGGGACCGTGCTGGTACCGGAGCTGTGGTGGCTGCTGGTGTCCTTGGCAGTGCGTGCAGCGGGTGCCCAGTGCCTCCGGCTGGAGCAGCCCCAGCATGGAAACCTCTCACATTCCCGGTGAGCAGGGAGGGACAGTCCTGTGGTGCAGCCGGCGCCTGCCTGGGAGCTCAGGGGTCACGGTCAAGTGCTTGCTGGCCAAGGGTCTGTGCCGGCTGGCCAGCTGGCAGGGACAGGCTCGTGGCTCTGGCCAGCTTTGGGCTGAAGCTCGGTCCCACGGGTGGGTCAGTTTCTGTGTCGGCGTAGGATGGGCCACATCGCATCAGACCGCGGCCACCGTTCTGGTGAACAGGCTGGCCTGACGCCCGCTTCCAGAACGAGGGCGGTTTCGGTTGGATTGTTCTGGTTCGCAGTCGTCTGTGCAGCTGTGTATGTGCTTGGGTGTCAGCCGTGCCTGGGGCCGAGGGCATCTGCGACTGCGTGTGTGCTGCCATCGCCCTGCACATGTGCCCGCGCCTCTGCCTCTGTGTGTGACTGCATGTGCTCTTGTGTGACTGCGTGTGGGTGACTCCACGCGAGTGTGCGCCACGTGCGACTGTGTGTGCAAGGGGGAGGCTGTATATAGGCTTGGGGGAGCCTGCAATGTGCAGCTGCACATACACGGGTGCGTGTGACTCTGTGTGTGTGCTGGTGTGGCTCTGGCCCTGCGTGGGTGTGCGTGGCTCGGTGCCGCTGTGCAGAGGAGGTGCTGCCTGCCCCTGCCCTTCCTCCCCTGGCTGTCCTGCTTTGGGTGCACATTCCTGCCTGCGTAGGTGCTTGCCAGACTGGATGATCAGCACACAGAGACATTTTCCCTCTGACTCACCAAGGCTGGTTTGGCTCTGGGGAACACACCTGGGCCGGAGGTCCCTCCATTCACAGGGGTGAAGGGTGACACAGGACCCATTTCTGTTGTCTTTGCTCCCTCCTCAGAAGCCCTTCCTTGCCTGACATCTATTTTCAGCCTGGGTTATGCTGCACTTCATAACTGCAACTTCACTAATTGCACTTCACTGTAGGTGCAGCTATTCCTGCTAGAGTACAGCAAAAAGCTTCATCCTGAGCTGCATCCCTGGCAGGAGCAGGGTGCGAGGGAGTGCAAAGGGTACCTGGCTGGGCAGGGACAATCCCATCTTTCTTGTCTCTCAGCAGCCTGCTCTGTGCAGCACAGACCCTGCGCGCAGGCCTGGCCAGATGAGCACCCGCAAGGCAGCGCCGAGCTGCTCTGCATTGCTCCCCCCACCTCCCCAGGCACGGCACTGCACTAACCAGGCCAAGCAGGACACTCCTCTGGGATGTACCAGGGACGCTGGACCACTATCTGGAGCTGGCCCAGCTCGCTTAGACACCTCTGAAGTACTGGTAGTTGGTGGCTTCCCTCGAAGGTGTTTAACTTTGCATTTGTCAAAACAGAGGCTGTGATTTATCTCCCCACAGTGGACGCCTCCCACTGAGCTGGAGTCCCAGTCCCGTTATAGCTGTGAAGAGCACATCAGGACGCTCACTGGAGACCAGAGCATGACTCCTCTGACCGCTTGCACACTTGCTGTGTCCATACAGCAACCACCAGCCACACGGACCTGCTCTCCTTTGGCTGCTCAGGGCAGCCGAGGTGGCCCAAGCTGCACACAAACATCACCCGCACTGAATCACCCTGAGCATCACCTCGTCCTGCACGTGCAGGTCTCTGAGCAGTCCCACCTCCCTCACGGGCACCAGATGGTTTAAAAGGAGTTGTATTACATGGAAATGCTGGTGCCTCACCTCCACCCTTCCATCTCACTCCCAGATTGTCCCCTCTTTAGAGAGAACAAGGTTCCCTCTTCCCCAGTGAGGACTATTTAATCCCACACTTCCCTCCCTACCTCCTAGCCTGTTTCTGGGATGTGACAAACCTTTTTCTTTTCAACCCTGAAGTAGCTTAGTTCTTTCATGATCTTCTCTAAGGCACTGTCAAAGGATTTTGGGAGATGGATTAAGTGAGCTGAGCGCTGCTGTATCCAATACTGTACCCAAAAGGCATTTCCCCAGGGGATTAGGAGGATGCTAGTGAGTCCTGTGCCTGAGGCCCCGTGCCTGCCAGCTCCTGGAGCCTCCGAGGGGGGCTGCACCCACTGCCATGGGACAAGCTGACCTTCCACAGTCCTGGGGCCCACCAGCTCTTCTGACACCCCCCGAGAAGGGCCGATGAAGAAGGAGGGTGCCCACAAGCACATCTCCAGGCAGGTGGACATTCCTGTGTCCCCTGGGTGACTCCCAGCACCTGCAAGCCTTCCCCAGAGACTGCAGTGAGCTCCTCAGCTTCGCAAATGCCAATCAGAGCTGAACCACTGGTCCTCCTGGATGGGGTTGCATGTGTGCTGCGTCCCGTCTCGCTTACTCACTGCTCTGGCCACCCGCTGCCAGACACACAGGGTGTGTAACAACTCCTGGGCCTCGTCTTTGTCTCTGTGGCTTGGGCCAAAATCCTCTCATCCCCACTCCCAAAGCTGCCACGCAGTGATGTGCTAAAGGCACAGGGACACTGGAATCTGCCCAGCAAGGCAGAGCTTAGCCAGAGTGTGTGACCGGGCTGCCTCCAGACCTGCCTCTGCCCCTCTCCGCCTGCTCCTGGGGCTCATCACGAGACCTGAGACTTAAAGGAAGGCTCCCGTCTCCCTGTCTGCTGCCCAGGAGCATCACCAGCGTCTTACCTGGTGTATGGGGTTTGCACAGCAAGGTTTTGGTAGCAGGGGGGATACAGGAGTGGTTTCTGTGAGAAGCAGCCAGAAGTTTCCCTCATGTCTGACAGTGCCAATGCCAACTGGCTGCCAGACAGACCCACCAATGGCCAAGGCTGAGCCCACCAGCGACTGTGGCAGCACCTCTGGGTAAGGTATTTAGAAGGGGAAAAAAATCCTGCACAGAAAAAGTCAGAAGGGAGGAGTGAGAATATGTGAAAGAAACGTCCCCAAAGACACCAAGGTTAGTGAAGAAGGAAGGGGAAGAGGTACTCTAGATGCTGGAGCAGATATCCACCTGCGGCTCATGGGGGTTAATGCTGGAGCAGATATCCACCTGCAGCTCGTGGGGGTTAATGCTGGAGCAGATAGATATCCACCTGCGGCTCGTGGGGGTTAATGCTGGAGCAGATATCCACCTGCGGCTCGTGGGGGTTAATGCTGGAGCAGATATCCACCTGCGGCTCGTGGGGGTTAATGCTGGAGCAGATATCCACCTGCGGCTCGTGGGGGTTAATGCTGGGGCAGATATCCACCTGTGGCTCGTGGGGGTTAATGGTGGGGCAGATATCCACCTGCGGCTCGTGGGGGTTAATGCTGGAGCAGATATCCACCTGCGGCTCGTGGGGGTTAATGCTGGGGCAGATATCCACCTGCGGCTCGTGGGGGTTAATGGTGGGGCAGATATCCACCTGCGGCTCGTGGGGGTTAATGCTGGAGCAGATATCCACCTGCGGCTCGTGGGGGTTAATGCTGGAGCAGATATCCACCTGTGGCTCGTGGGGGTTAATGGTGGGGCAGATATCCACCTGCGGCTCGTGGGGGTTAATGCTGGAGCAGATATCCACCTGTGGCTCGTGGGGGTTAATGCTGGGGCAGATATCCACCTGCGGCTCGTGGGGGTTAATGCTGGAGCAGATAGATATCCACCTGCGGCCCATGAAGGACCTCATGCTAGAGCAGGGGGATATGCCTGAAGGAATCTGTGACCTCATGGAGATCCTATGCTGGAGCAGGTTCCTGGCAGGACCTGTGTCCCCACAGAGAAAGGAGCCCACGCTGGAGCAGGTTTTCTGGCAGGACTTGTGACCCTGTGGAAGGGACCTACGCTGGGGCACTTCATGAAGAGCTGCAGCCCACGGGAAGGACGGGTGTGGGGGAAGTTTGTGGAGCACTATTTCCCATGGGAGAGATCCCACAGGGAGCAGGGGGAGAGTGTGAGGAGTTCTCCCCCTGAGGGGGAAGGAGTGGCAGAGACAATGGGTGATGAACTGGTCACAACCCCCAGCCCCTGACTCCTGCCCTGCTTTGGAGGCAGAGGGAGAGAAACTGGGAGCAAACCTGAACCTGGGAAAAGGGGAGGTGGGGGAAGGTGTTTTAAGATTTAGTTTTTATTCTCTCGTTATGCTACTCTGATTTGATTGGCAATACATTAAATTAATTTTCCCCGAGTTGAGGCTGGTTTTGCCCGTGATGACAATTGCTGGGTGATCGCTCCCTGTCCTTATCTCCACCCACAAGTCTTTTGTTGTATTTTTCTCTGCCCTGTCCAGCTGAGGAGGGGGGAGAGATAGAGCAGTATTGGTGGGCACCCGGCCCACCACACCCAGTGACAGAGATGTCATGGAGCCCGTTCCCCGTTCTCTTGGCACTGGAAGGAACCAGCCCAACTCCAACACTTGGCGTCAGGAGCTGCAGCCAAGTTCTTCTGACCACGAGGCCTCACGAGCAAGCAAGGGGGTTGTCCGTGACCATGCAGTCCTGACCGCGGAGCTGGAAGTGGCCTGCAAACTTGGAGCCAGGAACTGGGGAGGAAGACGGTATGTCTGCTGTCTGTCCCTCAGGGAAGCACTTCCTTAGGCCTGCTCCAGTCTGCGCCAAGTCCTGGAGACACCTTGCAGAGGAGGCCAGGCGGGTCACCTCCAGCCTTGCTGCTCCGGGTGCCTCGGATGCTGCGGACCGCCCGGGCGGCGCAGGTGCTGTGTGCTTGCTTCGGCTGCGCTGGTGGAACGCCTGCAGGCGCTTTGGGAACCCGTGTCCTTGCTGAGCAACGCTGGCTGGTTTACCCACGTCACTGTCTTTGGAAGAGCTGACTTGCCTCTGTAAGCTGACACCTGTGATTTGGATAGGATCAGAGTTTTCTGAATCGGGCAGCAGTTCCTAGTCTGATTTATGGGCCAAAATACAGGGACTTCACATTTCCCTTTCCTTGAAGTGCCGGGAGCTGGATAGTTGTGAGAACACAAATGAAACTGCTCTCAGGTTACCTCGAGGAAGAATGCTGACTTACCACTTGGCTTCAGGCCTGGGGAATTAATTGAGAGCGGTCGCCCTGGCTTCCCCTTTCCCAGACAGCTTGACCAGCAATACGGGCTCCGTGGGGCTTCACGGCGCTGCCCCTTGCCCCCCACAGACCCATCACCCGGCCAGAATTTCTGTGAGCTCTGGTAGGGGATGTCTGGAGATACCACCTCCTTATTTAGTGACTCAACAACTGGCTGGCAGCAGCTCCTTCAGCCAGAGCGGCGCTGCCTGCGAAACCCCGACTCGGCTGCTGCGGCGCCGCATCCCTGCGCGGTGGGCTGTGCGGCTCCTCCGGCCGCTGCATGCCGCGTGCTCAGCAGCAGGATGGGACAGGGTGGCACCACCCCCCGGGAGAGTCTGTGCCATGTCAGGCTCCGTATGTGTGGCACTGGGTTGCTGGGGCTGCCACCCCGCTGCAGCCGGCTGTATCTGTCTGGCCTCAAAGCTGTCGGGTATTAAGAGGGCAGACGGCCTTTACCTTAAAAAGAAGTAAATTAAAACCAGGCGAGCGTGCAGGTCTCTGGGAGCGTCCGAAACGCAAGTATGTGCTGCCTCCCCCTCTCTAAGTGCCCCTCACCACAGCGCTGCGGAGAGCAAAGCCGGGACGCGGAGCCGTGGGATGTCCCTGTCCCCAGTTACGTTCGGTGACTCACCAGCTGGTCCTGCAGCTTCCCGGGACGCCTGGCACGGGGGCGGCTGGGCTCCGGTATCGGCACCTGGTGGCTCGGCCTCCCTGCCGGAAGGTGTAGGTGTCCTTGGCCGAAGCAGCCAGGAACCACATCAAAGAGCTGGGAGATGGCTTTCTCAAGGATGCTTCAGCACTAGGGTGTTCGAGGAGTGCTGTTTTCCTTCAGTGTTTGATTTGGGAAAAGCTCCCCTGCCAGAGCTCGGGTGCTGACACGACTCCCTTCCAGCCGGTCCCGGGAGCATCGGTCCCCGCAGCCGAGCCCCTGGACGTACGGCCGCTGTCACCGAGCGGCTCGGGGGTCACTGGGGAGGGTGAAACAGCCTCACGCCTGGCGCGGAGAGGGCAGCCCCCCAGGGGACATCCCTGCACATGGCTGGGGACGGTATTAACCAGAGAAAACCGGCAGCACCCGGCACCCCTCTGCCCAGGGCAACCCACGGTGTGGAGCTCGCGCACTGGGATTCCCGGCGGCAGAGGCGTCCTGAGGTGTGGAGATGTGTGGGTGCTCCTGGCAGGCGTGGAGCTGACGCGGGACCCGCGGAGCCGTGTGAGCCAGCAGTGTTGGACCCGAGGGGGAACTTCACCTTGACTGCAGGTACCTCACGCTGCCATGCCTGCTCTGCCTGTTCTCGCTCGGCCCGAGCTGAGCAATGCAATGTGCTTTTGAAGGAAAGAATAGCAAAAATGTCCTCTTTCAAAAACCACAATGAACCAGCCAAGCCCAGTACCCAAGGGATGGGCGCAGGCAGGCAACTGTGGACAAACAGAAAAGACAAAAAACCTTTTTATTCTGGGTTGGAGATATGTGATTGCACAATGCTGATCTCTTTGGCAGGGAAACTCTCAAGCATCTTATTCCCTGACGGGTGATTCCTGGGAAATGGGGATTGTCAGGACTTTTGCTGGTGCTTCGGGCGATCTGTCCTGCGGCAGGGAGGAAGATAAGCCAGGGGCGTGGGTGCACCTTGGCTGCAACTGCTTCCTCCCACCCTTTCCAGGGAACTTGCTTATCCTTTGGCTTCTCCCCTTCCTGGATAAAAAGTTTTCCTCCACGGGTCCTGGGCACAGCAAGGGGAAGGATACTAGGTATGAACTGGCCCAGGTCCCCCCACCCGCCCCCCTGCCTTTCCCCGAGGGCACATCGGGAGATGTCACGGGCGCAGCGTGCTGCTCCTGTTCCGGCGGCGGCCGCGAGGCCCCTCGCCACGCCACAGCCCACGCAGAGCAGAGCCTCTGCTGTCGGGATGTCGGCAGAGCTGACCTCGGGGCCCCGCGGGGATGTGCGGAGCTGGATGTAGCTGGTGGGGGTCTGCCCTTGGGCCCATCTCCCCGCGGGCAGACAATGCTGCTCTGCTGCCCTTCTCTGAGAGTCAAGCATCTGTCCTCCCACCCTGCTCCTCGGACACCGATGATGGATGGTGGTCGCTGGCAGAACAGCCTGCTGAGAGCAGCAAGGGAGAAATCTTGCTCCAGAGATCATCGCTTGATAAATGGGCCCCCCCGTAACGTGACTGCTCTGGCTCGGGGCTGGCTGAGCCCATGCACGCTCCCTCCTGCTGAGCCCACCACCCCCCGTGTGACACGGAGGGATGCTCGGCCACCAAAACCTTCAGGAAGAGGACACCACGCACACAGCCACTGCTTCCAGGCCAGACACCGACACGGGCCCCCGGGGCTTTGCAGCCGCTGTGCCGATCGCAACAGCTCACGGTGCTCGGCCGAGCGCTCCTGAAATGTGCCCACCGGGGCTGCTGCAAAGCAAAATCAGACGTCCCTCTGCCAGGAGCTTGGAAATCCAGGAAGCTGCTCTGGGACAGGGCGATCCGACTGCACCCCTCCACCCAAAGGCACCCAGGGCTTCCCCAGCAGGTCCCATTTTGGCTGCGGGCAGGGAGGGAGGTGGGTCCTGACCCCTCTACGCTGGTCAGCAGGGCCTTCGGGTCTCATGTTGAGCTTGTTCAGCTTTGCCAGCAGCTGATCCTTGAATGTGCCACTGGGCAGTGTTGGGGCTGTTGGTTGGGTTGGGTATATTGAGGTTACAGAACCTTCTCAAGGGCTGCTTGATGGTTTTTGGCTTTGGTTGGTGAAGGCGCAAGAGCAGTGAGCTCCGGGGTGGGTGAGAGGGGGGTGAGCGCAGCCCCCTCCATTGGGTCAATCTGGGCAGCTTCCACGTAGGCTATGAGCCCTCCTCACAAGGGACAGGAGCTGCCCTTGTCCTGCAAGGTGGGTGTCCAGAGCCAGGGAGGTCCTGGAGTGGAGGCAGTCCCTATGCGTGGGGGGCTGTGACACCCGGGGTTCAGGTGGGAGACCAGGAGAGACCACGGTTCACCCTGAAATGGGGCTGGGGACAGCCTGGGGGGGGGCTTGGGAGGCACCTGAATGGTGGAGCAGGTAGGGTCCCTGGGTCTGCCCTGGGCAAGAGGAGGAGAGCTCCGGGAGGCACGAAGCTGTGCAGCAAATGTGCAGCTCTGGGCTGGGGCCACGAGCCCGGTGGTGGTGGCCGGTAGGTCAGTGTGTGGGAAATGCTGCTGGTGTACGAGGAGGTGCAGGCGGCAGGACTGGAGATCTGACCACGACTGAGAGGGCGGGCAAGAAGGCAGCTGAGAGCTTGGGGGGGACCAGGAAGGAGGGCGGGTGGCAGTGCACCACGGAGGGCAAGGTACCCAGGCTCCCAAGGCCCGCAGGGACAGGCACGAGTGGCTGCCGGTGGGTGGTTCAATCTCCTGGGGGCCACAGCTCAGCACCCTTCGGGTGCCGGGTGGGAGCTTCCCACCCAACTTCCATTGTGGTCCCAAATGAAGCATTTTGGGGCCCTCCAGCCTGAATTGGGATGGGGCAGGAATGTGGGTGTGATGCACATCTTTTCATCTTCGGTGTCTAATTGTCCACAATAAGCATTAATTACTGCCTGGGCATGTTCCTGATGGGGTGTCTTTTGCAAGGCACTGGTTCAGCATGGTGAGCAGGGCCATACTGGTCCCCAGGTGGAGGAGAAGATGGCCAGGTGAGGCTGTGGCGTGTCCTGGAGCGATAAGAGTGCTGCTGTGCTTGGGCTGGAAGGCATAGACCTTGCTGATGGGCAGGTGAGGTGTAGAGGCCGGAGCTGCTGGGGCTGCACAGTCCTTTCCACCCTCTTAAAACAAACAAACAAACAAACAAACAAACAAACAAACAAACAAACAAACAAACAACAGAAAAATCAGAATCGTAGAATAATTTAGGTTGGGAAGGACCTTCAGAGATTGTCTGGTCCAACTCAAAGAAGATCTGATCAGATAGCTCAGGGCTGTGTTCAGCCAGTGTTGATCACCTCCAAGGGGAGGGAAGGGACCCCTGGAGATCCACCCGCTCTGCTCAAAGCAGGGTCAGCCACAACCAGCCCAAGGTTGCTCAGGATCATGTCCGGTTGGGTTTTGAGTATTTCCAAGGGTAGAGATCTGCAACCTCTTTGAGTAATTTGTGCCAATGTCTGACCACCTTCGCAGTAAAAAAGTGTTTCCTGATATTCAGAGGGGATCTCCTGTCCTGACTTGCCTATTGTCCTGTCACTGGGCACCCTGACAAGAGCCTGGCTCCATCTTCTTTACTCCCTCCCTTCAGGTATGTTGATGAGATCCCCCCTGAGCCTTCTCTTCTCCAGGATGAACAGTCCCAGCTTTCTCAGCCTTTCCTCACAGGAGAGGAGCTCCTGTCCTTTCATCATCTTTGTGACTGGTTGCTGGACTGTCTCCAGTATGTTCATGTCGGTTGCACTGGGGAGCCCAGAACTGGACCCAGCACTCCAGGTGTGACCTCACCAGTGCTGGGTCGAGAGGAAGGATCACCTCCCTTGACCCGCTGGCAACACTTTGCCCGACGCAGCCCAGGAGGGCTGGTGGCCTTCTCTGCTGCAGGAGCACTTTGCCGGCTCATGTTTAGCTTCTTGTCTACCAGGATGGCCAAGTCTTCTGCAAAACAACTGCGTGAGGTTCCTTGCTGAAATTCAGCAAAGGGAAATGCAGAGCCCTTGCTTCCAGAGCTCTGCTAGCCACTGTTGATACCCTCCAGGTCACTCCTGGCAGTATCCTTGGCGCCCACATAAAGGAAAGCAAGAGTTGATAGTCTGAGAGCAGGAGAAATCTTGTCAGACGCTCTGCAGCATCCCGGATCCTGGCCCCAGGTGTCTGTGAAGACCCTGTAAATCTCCTCCTCATTTTCCCTGATGGTGCACAGCCTGCTCAGGTGCCGCAGGCTCTCAGCAGTCCTAGAGCTCAATGGCAGCAGCCACACTTGGGAGCTGTGGGCTGAGGACTCCGCTGTTCCAAGGGGATCAGCACCAGTCCGTGCAGCAGCGTGTCCTGCAATGCTTTGAGAAAATCACTGCTGGGTCTTCAAGAAGCCCTCAGCAGAGAGACTGGGCATGGTCACGACAACAGCTATGACCCTTGCTATGTCCTTGCCAGCTACGGCCTCCGGCAGACCCAGAGGCACCAGAAGCAGCTCCCAGCATGAGTGGGAACAGAGCCAGAACTGCTGTGCAAACAGAGCACCCCCACCAGCACCGGTCCCAGTAGCGTCCCCGCACCATCCTGCCAACTGTCCCACCAGCCACCGAGCATCTGCTTGGAGCCCCTGTTTGCAGAGCAGGAAGGTACCTGCTACAGGCTGTCTGGAGTGGCCATCGCCTCCAGCCTGGCCACCGGGGCCCAGAACTGCCCAGGACAGACCGCTACCACCCAGTATGGCCCTGCCCGCTGCTGGACCCCACCCAGGTTCTCTGCGCAGGCTGAGGGACGTGGCTGCTGCCCTCTCATCTGCAGGTTTGACCAGCACCAAAGCGGCACACGTATCCCCAGGACACACACGCACACGGAGGACACCGACACGGCCGGTCAGCCAGCCAGCCACAGACGAGGTGCTGCCATCAGCAGTGCCCGGACACAGGACCCACGTCACACACGAGCACGGGCAGCCACGTCCCCTCCTCCTCTGGGGCTGGCAGGGGCAGGAGGTCGCTCATGCCGGCACAGGCGTGGTGCTCTCTGTGTTCACAAGCACACGTGCACTCGCGGATCCCCCGAGTACCAGCACAGCCCCTGCCCAGATCCTCACGCGTGGGTCCCCTACTCACCCTCTGGTCCACCCTGAAGTCTGCGGGCGATCACCCCCACACACACCCACCAGGACTGGGGAAGACACTCACTGCCCAGCCGGCACCAGGCACCCGGGCTGTGACCCACAGTCCTGCTCCTGCCACCCGCGTGGAGCCCCTCGCTCACGCCAGTCCCCCTCAGTAGCTGCTTTTCAGGACACAGTCCGTGGGACCCTCTCCAGATCCAGTGAGCTGAGGCCCCTCCAGCTGCTGATGCTGAGACCCTCAGGGTTACATCCCTACCAGCTGCAAAGACCTGCTGTGCCTGCAGTTTCTTGATAGCTCATCAGTGAATACCCCTGACCAGGTTTGTTTCTGGTTATTGTCTTTGTGAACAGTCGTTGGTCAGGTTTTATGTCTCTGTGTTTGCCTCCTTCCCTTTCCTTATCATCTCAGCATCTCACTCCGCACATCCTGGCGGCCTGGTGCGACTGACCAGATTTGCTCCCATCAGCGCCTCCCGGATCATTTATTGATCAGGTCTGACCCTGCATGTTCTTGCTGATGGCTGCTTTGACCAGACACCCTCAGAGGAGCAGGCTCTCCTTCCACGCTGCCCTGCAGCACCAAAGCCCCACTGACCACCAAAGCTGGGTCACTGCTGAGATCCTGGTTGCAGCCCCACGACAGAGCCCGGTCTCCTCTCGGGGTATTATAAGGTGCCTTTGGATGGATACAGCTTGCGTGTGTTGTCCTGGCACAGGCACGTTCCCTCCTTAATCTTAACATTTGATCTCTTCTGACTGCTGCTGAGCACACATCAAATAGTCTGTTAGAATGCTTGCTGCTGACCAGTTACAGCTCAGAGCTGGGTGTGTGGACACTAGGACTGCTTCTCCCTGTGTGTGCCTTTTTACCTACCTTGAACATAATCTGCTATTTTTATTCCAGTCACTCTACAGTGCTTGGTCTTCCTGCAGTTTTTGCAGCTGGCACTTTTCTTTACTAAGCTGAATAATTTAATACCATCTGCTCCTTCACTGTTCATAGCATTTCCCAGACCATGTCTGCATGTGTTAAACAGCCCAGCTCCCAGCAAGGGTCCCTCTGGGCTCCAAAGGTGACCCTCACTGAGAAGAGGGCTCACTTTTTCTTGCCTTTTCTTTCCTTTGAGTGTTTGCAGCTTTTCCCTCCAAGACATCCCAGCAGCAACTGCCACAATTTAACTGTCTGTTGTGTGCAGAAATCTTTCCTGCTGTTTGGCCACAACCTATTTCTTAAGGAGAATAGCAAATATTAGCTCCCTGCTTGCCTTGCCCATGCCATTTATGTTTTTACGCCCCTTCTACACCCCCGTTCAGGATCTGCCCTTCCTCCTGACTGCAGAGGACACTATCTGCCTCTCTCAGTCTCCACACAGGGAGCCACTGCCCCTCACGCCTGCCTACTCGCCTTCCCCTCGCCCTGCTCCCTGGAGCTGGGATTTCAGTCCAGGGCTCTGTTGGTGTGTTTGTGACTCTGACCCAGCGCTAAGCTCCCACTCTGCCCCCAGCACACCCTCCTTTACCACTCCGGTGCATTTTGTACTTTGGCGTCACAGTGTCCTCCTGGTGAGCCTCCTCCCAAGAAGCCTGTGGTGTGCCACTGTTCCACTGAAGATAAGGCGTTCCAGTGCCTCAGCCCTATGTATTATATTGATCCTGGTTCTCTACGCTTTTTCTGCACTGTGTTTAAACGAGATTCTGCATTTTTAAACTGCTCTTCCCTTCTCCTTTTCTCCATGCTGGTTTTCACCATACTTGAATGGTGCAAGTTTGGCCTCTCCTTTGCATGGAGAGGCAAAACTTTTATGACAACATCTTTTCAGCTTCTCAACCCCATATTATGAATTCATGTCTCTGTGATACTATCTGACCTCCACATGGTTCTTGGACCAGTTCAGGGAATGCTGTCATGCAGGGCCTGGCTTTCATCTCCCTGCCTGAAGCCTACATTTTAATGCCAGAACCTCTTTCCTCCACCTTCCTCTGCAGGGGCCCATGGTCACTGTCTCCTCCCCAGCGCTTATGAGCCTTTCCAGAAACCTCTGCCCTGCAGGCGACTCACGATGTGACTCAGGGTCACAAGCCCCAAAGCTTCTTTCGCCTCAGCTCATTCTCTGGGTCCCTCATCAGGGAGGACGGTCACCACCACCATGTTCCTGCCAGGCTGCGTTGCCTGATCCGGGACAGGAGTTTCTCATGGCGATACTGCTAGCTCTTGGCTGTTTGAGTGTGTGGCTGTTCAACACGACTCCTGATGGCCCCTATGGCCATGGAGGCCCTTGTTCCCCTGCCCAAGAGAGAGCCAAGCTTTGGCGCTGGGCCTGTGATGTGAGAACCTACACCATCTTCCTTTCCTTAGTGTGTACTTTTCATCCTGTGCAGTCCTCCTCCCATTCCTGATCTCTATGCGAAAGTGGCTTTTTCTGCATCCAGTGCCACAAGGTGGTAACAGCCAGGCTTTGAGGAGCTGGCCATTGGCAGATGATGCTCTGTCCCAGGGCTAGAAGGCTGAAAACTTTATGAGGATTTCCCTCAGTTCCTTTTCTCGTGTATATCCTAGTGGGTATATAAAAAATAAGACACTAGCTTTCACTTAGGTTTAGTTAAAATGTCTTTTGGCTGGGTGTATAAGACCAAAGATCCTATCAAGAAATGGCCTTATAGTGGTTAGGTTTAATACAAACATGGGGCTGCTGTCAGGAAGAACTTATGACCAGAAAAGAGACACTGGAAAGGGGAAGGGAAACTGCAGCTGGAGGGAGGCAAGCATCCATCCCGTTCCACAGGGATTGCTGGGCCTCCGTGGCTTTGCCAGCAAGGCACGAGCTAATGAACAAGAAGGCTGAGAAATGGGACACTTGGAGATCAGGTGGAAAGCGTGGTGGAGGTTGAAAGATGTGGAACTAGAGATGGAATAAGAGGAGACAATCTGAGGACACGGGGTGTGGGAAGGAACATGGGAAAGACTGTGATGGAGCCAGGCAAGAGCTTGTCCAGTCGGTGCTTGGTCTCATGCAGCAGCCGGTATCAAGCCCTCCGTGGGAGATGAGGTAGAGAAATCAGAGCAAAACTGAGCCTGGGAAGAAGAGAGGGGTGGCTTAAGGTGTTTTTAAGATGTAGCAGTGCTTCTCACTGTGCTATTCTGTCTGTTAAGTGCTGTTGTTGTTAATATTTGAATTAAATTGATGTTCTTTTTTCCTCCCGTAACAAGTCTGTCTTTTGACCATGACCATAACGGATGAGTCCTCCCTCCCTGTCCTTATCTCAATTCCTGAGCCTTTTGCTTTATTTTCTCCTTCCCATTCCTGAGGAGAAAGGGGTGAGTGAATGGCTGCGTGGTGCTCAGTTGCCCTCTGGGCTCAAACCCCTACACCAGCCCAGAGCAGAGGGCTGTGTCTCCACTATACTGCAGCTTTGTCCAGTATCAGAGTCTACTCTAAGTATGTAATAGCAGTGCAAGCCCGGAGAGGCACGTCCCTGATCCCGTCTTCCATCTTCTAGTAACCTGTGGCTGAGAGACCTCCTGAGACAGAGATGTGGTTTTGCTTTTAGTAACTCTTGGTGGGCTTCTTTCTCATTAAATTGTCCCATCACTTTTTGAGTCCATGAAGATCTCCAGGCTACACAGCAGGTTATGGCAAGGAGTTCCACAGCTAACCTGCACTTGTTTCCAGCCATCAGCTGTACAAGCTGTGGCAAAAAAATCCATTTTTGTCCTGGCTTTGAGGAGGTAGAGATATCGGGAGCAGAGCTGAGCCCGGGAAGAAGGGAGGGGTGGGGGGAAGGTGTTCTCAAGATGTGGCAATGCTTCTCACTGTCCTACTCTGTTAAGGGTTGTTAGTGTCTGTAATAAATCTATGTTCTTTTTTTTTCTTCCCCTAATGAGTCTGCCTTTTGACGATGACCATAATGGGTGATCTGCCCCTCCTGGTCCTATCGCGAATCCTTAGCCTGGCTCATTCGTCCCTTCTCATTGCCAAGAGAGAAGGGATGTATGAGCGGCTGCGTGGTGCTCAATTGACCTCTGAGCTCAAACCACAACAATTTTCCAGGACATTACTGGGTTAATCAAGGCAAATAGCCTAAGGTAATGAATTTAAGGAAAGTAAGTTTTCTTCCATTAAGCAGTAGTAGAATTATTCAGCCCTGAACTCTACCACAGAATGGCTCTGGGGCTGCCTCCTCTCCAGGAGCGTGACACATGGACTGAGTCAGCTCAGGGCACAGGATGGCGAAAAGGGCTGAGAAATGCGCAGAGGCCCCAGCTAGAGGGAAGGGATGCTCCGCTGCTGGCTCCCCTCGAATGGATGAGTAGACTAGAAATATGGCACAACAACGTACACGACGGGGTCTTGGATCTTCTGTGGATCCCCCAGCACAACTCTCTATAGAGGCTCCCTGGAGAGCTGGAGAATTAGAGGGAGGTAAGCACAGCACATGAGTTAATTGAGTGTACACATCAGTGAGAGACCAAACCAATCTAAGCTGATGGTGTGTATAGTCCAGACACTCCCAGAAAAACTGGTCAGGTTGAGGCATTAAGAGCAAATGCAGATAAGGCATCCCGCTCTACAAATACCCTGAAATGTGCTAGGAAATATATGTTCTTCGTGCATAAAAACTTGGACTAGAAGGAGAATAAAAACTCCATTCTCACTGCAACTCATAAATGACAAAAGACATACTTCCATTTATATCGGGATGAAGAAACACAGGGCAACGTAATTTGACAAAATGACCTGAGATAACCAAAGGTTGATTACTGTGTTCCTGAAAGACTACAGAAGACAAAGTCTTAATATGCTATACCAGAGCCCAGGGGAGTCACATAAAGGCTATACCTGATGTGGGTAGGCTAATGACAAGGAAAGAGAAGAATAAGGAAATTGTCTGAATGGAAATAGAATTTTAAAAAATAGGATTTAGAAAAAAAAAAAAAGGAAAACACCAACAACAAAAAAAATATTCAGTAAAGTGAAGTTATTCACCAATGCAATAAAAAAATATGAAAGAGGCCTTACAATTGCTTACAACAGATATTAAGGAAAAAAAGACCAGTCTCCGGGTCGGGCACGCAGCGGCGCAGGAGCTGCAGGTAGGTGAGGTTCTCGTGCGTGTTGGGGTCGAAGAAGCCCTTGGTGTCGTCGGTGGGGTCGGAGAGGACCTGGTTCATGTCGTGGTCGAAGTAGCCGCGCCGGTAGGCCACCTCCACGGGCAGGCGGTGGCTGTGCACGGGGTCGATGATGCCGCCGGTGGCGATCTGGGCCTCGAGCAGGCGGACGCCGTGCTCCCTGACGATGAGCCCCTTCTTCATGGCCTGGAAGAGGGAGATCTGGTCGCCGGTGTAAGGGTCGGTGTAGCCCGTCACGGCCCTCTCGGCCGACAGCAGCTTCTCGTGCAGCTCGCTGCCCACCAGCCCGGAGGAGACGGCCTCGTCCACGGAGAGCTTCTGGTTGCTGAGCGGGTCGACGAGGAAGCCGGTGGCAGCCTGCGCCTCCAGCAGCACCAGAGCCGTGCCCTGCCTCAGGATGCCCTTGCGCACGGCCTGGTAGATGCTCATCTTCTCCACCTTGGCGGGGTCGGCCCTGGAGGGCACCAGCACGCCGGCGATGCAGCCCGTGCCGGCCAGGTAGCGCTTGACGGAGGCCATTTCCGTCACCTCCTCCACCGTCTTGGAGCCCTGGACGAGGTCGGCCAGCGTGTCCTTGTCGATGATGCCCGAGTCCACCAGGTCCGAGGCGGTCACCTGCCTCCTCAGGCCCGTGAATTTCACGCTGCTGCTCCGCTCCGCCGCCTCCGCGATGAGGATGCTGAGGAGCCTTGCCAGCTCGTCCAGCGCCAAGCTCCCGGCCCGCACCTGCCCCAGCAGCTCCTGCCTCTTGGCCTCGGAGACGTACTTGGAGAAGAGGAGCTCCCACAGGGAGACCTTCCTGCCCTCGAAGCCGCCCGCCGACACCTCGATGGTGTGGGTCTCCAGGGACCGCTCCCGCTCCCGCTCCCGCTCCCGCTCCCGCTCCCGCTGCAGCTCCCGCTCGTGCCGGGAGCCCGCGGCCTCGCCGTCCTCGGCCGGCGGCGGGGCCTCCCGCTGCGTCGGCTTGTCGGCCGGGGCAGCGCCGTGGCCCTGTCCCTCCGCGGCGGTGATGATGGCGGTGAGGAGGGCGATCATCTCCGAGATGGTGACCGTCCCCGCCTTGTAGTTCCGGAGGAGGTCCTGGCGCCGGTGGTCGGGCACGTAGCGGGAGAAGAGGAGCTCCCAGAGGGTGACGCTCTGGCCCTGGAAGAGCCCCACGCTGAGGGTGGTGCGGGCGGCCTGCAGGGCTTTCCGGGCGTCCTCGGTGAGCTGGTAGAGCACGGAGCCCTTGTCCATCAGCTGGAGCATGAGCAGCCCCGTGTCCGGGTCGGGCACGCAGCGGCGCAGGAGCTGCAGGTAGGTGAGGTTCTCGTGCGTGTTGGGGTCGAAGAAGCCCTTGGTGTCGTCGGTGGGGTCGGAGAGGACCTGGTTCATGTCGTGGTCGAAGTAGCCGCGCCGGTAGGCCACCTCCACGGGCAGGCGGTGGCTGTGCACGGGGTCGATGATGCCGCCGGTGGCGATCTGGGCCTCGAGCAGGCGGACGCCGTGCTCCCTGACGATGAGCCCCTTCTTCATGGCCTGGAAGAGGGAGATCTGGTCGCCGGTGTAAGGGTCGGTGTAGCCCGTCACGGCCCTCTCGGCCGACAGCAGCTTCTCGTGCAGCTCGCTGCCCACCAGCCCGGAGGAGACGGCCTCGTCCACGGAGAGCTTCTGGTTGCTGAGCGGGTCGACGAGGAAGCCGGTGGCAGCCTGCGCCTCCAGCAGCACCAGAGCCGTGCCCTGCCTCAGGATGCCCTTGCGCACGGCCTGGTAGATGCTCATCTTCTCCACCTTGGCGGGGTCGGCCCTGGAGGGCACCAGCACGCCGGCGATGCAGCCCGTGCCGGCCAGGTAGCGCTTGACGGAGGCCATTTCCGTCACCTCCTCCACCGTCTTGGAGCCCTGGACGAGGTCGGCCAGCGTGTCCTTGTCGATGATGCCCGAGTCCACCAGGTCCGAGGCGGTCACCTGCCTCCTCAGGCCCGTGAATTTCACGCTGCTGCTCCGCTCCGCCGCCTCCGCGATGAGGATGCTGAGGAGCCTTGCCAGCTCGTCCAGCGCCAAGCTCCCGGCCCGCACCTGCCCCAGCAGCTCCTGCCTCTTGGCCTCGGAGACGTACTTGGAGAAGAGGAGCTCCCACAGGGAGACCTTCCTGCCCTCGAAGCCGCCCGCCGACACCTCGATGGTGTGGGTCTCCAGGGACCGCTCCCGCTCCCGCTCCCGCTCCCGCTCCCGCTGCAGCTCCCGCTCGTGCCGGGAGCCCGCGGCCTCGCCGTCCTCGGCCGGCGGCGGGGCCTCCCGCTGCGTCGGCTTGTCGGCCGGGGCAGCGCCGTGGCCCTGTCCCTCCGCGGCGGTGATGATGGCGGTGAGGAGGGCGATCATCTCCGAGATGGTGACCGTCCCCGCCTTGTAGTTCCGGAGGAGGTCCTGGCGCCGGTGGTCGGGCACGTAGCGGGAGAAGAGGAGCTCCCAGAGGGTGACGCTCTGGCCCTGGAAGAGCCCCACGCTGAGGGTGGTGCGGGCGGCCTGCAGGGCTTTCCGGGCGTCCTCGGTGAGCTGGTAGAGCACGGAGCCCTTGTCCATCAGCTGGAGCATGAGCAGCCCCGTGTCCGGGTCGGGCACGCAGCGGCGCAGGAGCTGCAGGTAGGTGAGGTTCTCGTGCGTGTTGGGGTCGAAGAAGCCCTTGGTGTCGTCGGTGGGGTCGGAGAGGACCTGGTTCATGTCGTGGTCGAAGTAGCCGCGCCGGTAGGCCACCTCCACGGGCAGGCGGTGGCTGTGCACGGGGTCGATGATGCCGCCGGTGGCGATCTGGGCCTCGAGCAGGCGGACGCCGTGCTCCCTGACGATGAGCCCCTTCTTCATGGCCTGGAAGAGGGAGATCTGGTCGCCGGTGTAAGGGTCGGTGTAGCCCGTCACGGCCCTCTCGGCCGACAGCAGCTTCTCGTGCAGCTCGCTGCCCACCAGCCCGGAGGAGACGGCCTCGTCCACGGAGAGCTTCTGGTTGCTGAGCGGGTCGACGAGGAAGCCGGTGGCAGCCTGCGCCTCCAGCAGCACCAGAGCCGTGCCCTGCCTCAGGATGCCCTTGCGCACGGCCTGGTAGATGCTCATCTTCTCCACCTTGGCGGGGTCGGCCCTGGAGGGCACCAGCACGCCGGCGATGCAGCCCGTGCCGGCCAGGTAGCGCTTGACGGAGGCCATTTCCGTCACCTCCTCCACCGTCTTGGAGCCCTGGACGAGGTCGGCCAGCGTGTCCTTGTCGATGATGCCCGAGTCCACCAGGTCCGAGGCGGTCACCTGCCTCCTCAGGCCCGTGAATTTCACGCTGCTGCTCCGCTCCGCCGCCTCCGCGATGAGGATGCTGAGGAGCCTTGCCAGCTCGTCCAGCGCCAAGCTCCCGGCCCGCACCTGCCCCAGCAGCTCCTGCCTCTTGGCCTCGGAGACGTACTTGGAGAAGAGGAGCTCCCACAGGGAGACCTTCCTGCCCTCGAAGCCGCCCGCCGACACCTCGATGGTGTGGGTCTCCAGGGACCGCTCCCGCTCCCGCTCCCGCTCCCGCTGCAGCTCCCGCTCGTGCCGGGAGCCCGCGGCCTCGCCGTCCTCGGCCGGCGGCGGGGCCTCCCGCTGCGTCGGCTTGTCGGCCGGGGCAGCGCCGTGGCCCTGTCCCTCCGCGGCGGTGATGATGGCGGTGAGGAGGGCGATCATCTCCGAGATGGTGACCGTCCCCGCCTTGTAGTTCCGGAGGAGGTCCTGGCGCCGGTGGTCGGGCACGTAGCGGGAGAAGAGGAGCTCCCAGAGGGTGACGCTCTGGCCCTGGAAGAGCCCCACGCTGAGGGTGGTGCGGGCGGCCTGCAGGGCTTTCCGGGCGTCCTCGGTGAGCTGGTAGAGCACGGAGCCCTTGTCCATCAGCTGGAGCATGAGCAGCCCCGTGTCCGGGTCGGGCACGCAGCGGCGCAGGAGCTGCAGGTAGGTGAGGTTCTCGTGCGTGTTGGGGTCGAAGAAGCCCTTGGTGTCGTCGGTGGGGTCGGAGAGGACCTGGTTCATGTCGTGGTCGAAGTAGCCGCGCCGGTAGGCCACCTCCACGGGCAGGCGGTGGCTGTGCACGGGGTCGATGATGCCGCCGGTGGCGATCTGGGCCTCGAGCAGGCGGACGCCGTGCTCCCTGACGATGAGCCCCTTCTTCATGGCCTGGAAGAGGGAGATCTGGTCGCCGGTGTAAGGGTCGGTGTAGCCCGTCACGGCCCTCTCGGCCGACAGCAGCTTCTCGTGCAGCTCGCTGCCCACCAGCCCGGAGGAGACGGCCTCGTCCACGGAGAGCTTCTGGTTGCTGAGCGGGTCGACGAGGAAGCCGGTGGCAGCCTGCGCCTCCAGCAGCACCAGAGCCGTGCCCTGCCTCAGGATGCCCTTGCGCACGGCCTGGTAGATGCTCATCTTCTCCACCTTGGCGGGGTCGGCCCTGGAGGGCACCAGCACGCCGGCGATGCAGCCCGTGCCGGCCAGGTAGCGCTTGACGGAGGCCATTTCCGTCACCTCCTCCACCGTCTTGGAGCCCTGGACGAGGTCGGCCAGCGTGTCCTTGTCGATGATGCCCGAGTCCACCAGGTCCGAGGCGGTCACCTGCCTCCTCAGGCCCGTGAATTTCACGCTGCTGCTCCGCTCCGCCGCCTCCGCGATGAGGATGCTGAGGAGCCTTGCCAGCTCGTCCAGCGCCAAGCTCCCGGCCCGCACCTGCCCCAGCAGCTCCTGCCTCTTGGCCTCGGAGACGTACTTGGAGAAGAGGAGCTCCCACAGGGAGACCTTCCTGCCCTCGAAGCCGCCCGCCGACACCTCGATGGTGTGGGTCTCCAGGGACCGCTCCCGCTCCCGCTCCCGCTCCCGCTGCAGCTCCCGCTCGTGCCGGGAGCCCGCGGCCTCGCCGTCCTCGGCCGGCGGCGGGGCCTCCCGCTGCGTCGGCTTGTCGGCCGGGGCAGCGCCGTGGCCCTGTCCCTCCGCGGCGGTGATGATGGCGGTGAGGAGGGCGATCATCTCCGAGATGGTGACCGTCCCCGCCTTGTAGTTCCGGAGGAGGTCCTGGCGCCGGTGGTCGGGCACGTAGCGGGAGAAGAGGAGCTCCCAGAGGGTGACGCTCTGGCCCTGGAAGAGCCCCACGCTGAGGGTGGTGCGGGCGGCCTGCAGGGCTTTCCGGGCGTCCTCGGTGAGCTGGTAGAGCACGGAGCCCTTGTCCATCAGCTGGAGCATGAGCAGCCCCGTGTCCGGGTCGGGCACGCAGCGGCGCAGGAGCTGCAGGTAGGTGAGGTTCTCGTGCGTGTTGGGGTCGAAGAAGCCCTTGGTGTCGTCGGTGGGGTCGGAGAGGACCTGGTTCATGTCGTGGTCGAAGTAGCCGCGCCGGTAGGCCACCTCCACGGGCAGGCGGTGGCTGTGCACGGGGTCGATGATGCCGCCGGTGGCGATCTGGGCCTCGAGCAGGCGGACGCCGTGCTCCCTGACGATGAGCCCCTTCTTCATGGCCTGGAAGAGGGAGATCTGGTCGCCGGTGTAAGGGTCGGTGTAGCCCGTCACGGCCCTCTCGGCCGACAGCAGCTTCTCATGCAGCTCGCTGCCCACCAGCCCGGAGGAGACGGCCTCGTCCACGGAGAGCTTCTGGTTGCTGAGCGGGTCGACGAGGAAGCCGGTGGCAGCCTGCGCCTCCAGCAGCACCAGAGCCGTGCCCTGCCTCAGGATGCCCTTGCGCACGGCCTGGTAGATGCTCATCTTCTCCACCTTGGCGGGGTCGGCCCTGGAGGGCACCAGCACGCCGGCGATGCAGCCCGTGCCGGCCAGGTAGCGCTTGACGGAGGCCATTTCCGTCACCTCCTCCACCGTCTTGGAGCCCTGGACGAGGTCGGCCAGCGTGTCCTTGTCGATGATGCCCGAGTCCACCAGGTCCGAGGCGGTCACCTGCCTCCTCAGGCCCGTGAATTTCACGCTGCTGCTCCGCTCCGCCGCCTCCGCGATGAGGATGCTGAGGAGCCTTGCCAGCTCGTCCGGCGCCAAGCTCCCGGCCCGCACCTGCCCCAGCAGCTCCTGCCTCTTGGCCTCGGAGACGTACTTGGAGAAGAGGAGCTCCCACAGGGAGACCTTCCTGCCCTCGAAGCCGCCCGCCGACACCTCGATGGTGTGGGTCTCCAGGGACCGCTCCCGCTCCCGCTCCCGCTCCCGCTCCCGCTCCCGCTGCAGCTCCCGCTCGTGCCGGGAGCCCGCGGCCTCGCCGTCCTCGGCCGGCGGCGGGGCCTCCCGCTGCATCGGCTTGTCGGCCGGGGCAGCGCCGTGGCCCTGTCCCTCCGCGGCGGTGATGATGGCGGTGAGGAGGGCGATCATCTCCGAGATGGTGACCGTCCCCGCCTTGTAGTTCCGGAGGAGGTCCTGGCGCCGGTGGTCGGGCACGTAGCGGGAGAAGAGGAGCTCCCAGAGGGTGACGCTCTGGCCCTGGAAGAGCCCCACGCTGAGGGTGGTGCGGGCGGCCTGCAGGGCTTTCCGGGCGTCCTCGGTGAGCTGGTAGAGCACGGAGCCCTTGTCCATCAGCTGGAGCATGAGCAGCCCCGTGTCCGGGTCGGGCACGCAGCGGCGCAGGAGCTGCAGGTAGGTGAGGTTCTCGTGCGTGTTGGGGTCGAAGAAGCCCTTGGTGTCGTCGGTGGGGTCGGAGAGGACCTGGTTCATGTCGTGGTCGAAGTAGCCGCGCCGGTAGGCCACCTCCACGGGCAGGCGGTGGCTGTGCACGGGGTCGATGATGCCGCCGGTGGCGATCTGGGCCTCGAGCAGGCGGACGCCGTGCTCCCTGACGATGAGCCCCTTCTTCATGGCCTGGAAGAGGGAGATCTGGTCGCCGGTGTAAGGGTCGGTGTAGCCCGTCACGGCCCTCTCGGCCGACAGCAGCTTCTCGTGCAGCTCGCTGCCCACCAGCCCGGAGGAGACGGCCTCGTCCACGGAGAGCTTCTGGTTGCTGAGCGGGTCGACGAGGAAGCCGGTGGCAGCCTGCGCCTCCAGCAGCACCAGAGCCGTGCCCTGCCTCAGGATGCCCTTGCGCACGGCCTGGTAGATGCTCATCTTCTCCACCTTGGCGGGGTCGGCCCTGGAGGGCACCAGCACGCCGGCGATGCAGCCCGTGCCGGCCAGGTAGCGCTTGACGGAGGCCATTTCCGTCACCTCCTCCACCGTCTTGGAGCCCTGGACGAGGTCGGCCAGCGTGTCCTTGTCGATGATGCCCGAGTCCACCAGGTCCGAGGCGGTCACCTGCCTCCTCAGGCCCGTGAATTTCACGCTGCTGCTCCGCTCCGCCGCCTCCGCGATGAGGATGCTGAGGAGCCTTGCCAGCTCGTCCAGCGCCAAGCTCCCGGCCCGCACCTGCCCCAGCAGCTCCTGCCTCTTGGCCTCGGAGACGTACTTGGAGAAGAGGAGCTCCCACAGGGAGACCTTCCTGCCCTCGAAGCCGCCCGCCGACACCTCGATGGTGTGGGTCTCCAGGGACCGCTCCCGCTCCCGCTCCCGCTCCCGCTCCCGCTGCAGCTCCCGCTCGTGCCGGGAGCCCGCGGCCTCGCCGTCCTCGGCCGGCGGCGGGGCCTCCCGCTGCGTCGGCTTGTCGGCCGGGGCAGCGCCGTGGCCCTGTCCCTCCGCGGCGGTGATGATGGCGGTGAGGAGGGCGATCATCTCCGAGATGGTGACCGTCCCCGCCTTGTAGTTCCGGAGGAGGTCCTGGCGCCGGTGGTCGGGCACGTAGCGGGAGAAGAGGAGCTCCCAGAGGGTGACGCTCTGGCCCTGGAAGAGCCCCACGCTGAGGGTGGTGCGGGCGGCCTGCAGGGCTTTCCGGGCGTCCTCGGTGAGCTGGTAGAGCACGGAGCCCTTGTCCATCAGCTGGAGCATGAGCAGCCCCGTGTCCGGGTCGGGCACGCAGCGGCGCAGGAGCTGCAGGTAGGTGAGGTTCTCGTGCGTGTTGGGGTCGAAGAAGCCCTTGGTGTCGTCGGTGGGGTCGGAGAGGACCTGGTTCATGTCGTGGTCGAAGTAGCCGCGCCGGTAGGCCACCTCCACGGGCAGGCGGTGGCTGTGCACGGGGTCGATGATGCCGCCGGTGGCGATCTGGGCCTCGAGCAGGCGGACGCCGTGCTCCCTGACGATGAGCCCCTTCTTCATGGCCTGGAAGAGGGAGATCTGGTCGCCGGTGTAAGGGTCGGTGTAGCCCGTCACGGCCCTCTCGGCCGACAGCAGCTTCTCGTGCAGCTCGCTGCCCACCAGCCCGGAGGAGACGGCCTCGTCCACGGAGAGCTTCTGGTTGCTGAGCGGGTCGACGAGGAAGCCGGTGGCAGCCTGCGCCTCCAGCAGCACCAGAGCCGTGCCCTGCCTCAGGATGCCCTTGCGCACGGCCTGGTAGATGCTCATCTTCTCCACCTTGGCGGGGTCGGCCCTGGAGGGCACCAGCACGCCGGCGATGCAGCCCGTGCCGGCCAGGTAGCGCTTGACGGAGGCCATTTCCGTCACCTCCTCCACCGTCTTGGAGCCCTGGACGAGGTCGGCCAGCGTGTCCTTGTCGATGATGCCCGAGTCCACCAGGTCCGAGGCGGTCACCTGCCTCCTCAGGCCCGTGAATTTCACGCTGCTGCTCCGCTCCGCCGCCTCCGCGATGAGGATGCTGAGGAGCCTTGCCAGCTCGTCCAGCGCCAAGCTCCCGGCCCGCACCTGCCCCAGCAGCTCCTGCCTCTTGGCCTCGGAGACGTACTTGGAGAAGAGGAGCTCCCACAGGGAGACCTTCCTGCCCTCGAAGCCGCCCGCCGACACCTCGATGGTGTGGGTCTCCAGGGACCGCTCCCGCTCCCGCTCCCGCTCCCGCTCCCGCTCCCGCTGCAGCTCCCGCTCGTGCCGGGAGCCCGCGGCCTCGCCGTCCTCGGCCGGCGGCGGGGCCTCCCGCTGCGTCGGCTTGTCGGCCGGGGCAGCGCCGTGGCCCTGTCCCTCCGCGGCGGTGATGATGGCGGTGAGGAGGGCGATCATCTCCGAGATGGTGACCATCCCCGCCTTGTAGTTCCGGAGGAGGTCCTGGCGCCGGTGGTCGGGCACGTAGCGGGAGAAGAGGAGCTCCCAGAGGGTGACGCTCTGGCCCTGGAAGAGCCCCACGCTGAGGGTGGTGCGGGCGGCCTGCAGGGCTTTCCGGGCGTCCTCGGTGAGCTGGTAGAGCACGGAGCCCTTGTCCATCAGCTGGAGCATGAGCAGCCCCGTGTCCGGGTCGGGCACGCAGCGGCGCAGGAGCTGCAGGTAGGTGAGGTTCTCGTGCGTGTTGGGGTCGAAGAAGCCCTTGGTGTCGTCGGTGGGGTCGGAGAGGACCTGGTTCATGTCGTGGTCGAAGTAGCCGCGCCGGTAGGCCACCTCCACGGGCAGGCGGTGGCTGTGCACGGGGTCGATGATGCCGCCGGTGGCGATCTGGGCCTCGAGCAGGCGGACGCCGTGCTCCCTGACGATGAGCCCCTTCTTCATGGCCTGGAAGAGGGAGATCTGGTCGCCGGTGTAAGGGTCGGTGTAGCCCGTCACGGCCCTCTCGGCCGACAGCAGCTTCTCGTGCAGCTCGCTGCCCACCAGCCCGGAGGAGACGGCCTCGTCCACGGAGAGCTTCTGGTTGCTGAGCGGGTCGACGAGGAAGCCGGTGGCAGCCTGCGCCTCCAGCAGCACCAGAGCCGTGCCCTGCCTCAGGATGCCCTTGCGCACGGCCTGGTAGATGCTCATCTTCTCCACCTTGGCGGGGTCGGCCCTGGAGGGCACCAGCACGCCGGCGATGCAGCCCGTGCCGGCCAGGTAGCGCTTGACGGAGGCCATTTCCGTCACCTCCTCCACCGTCTTGGAGCCCTGGACGAGGTCGGCCAGCGTGTCCTTGTCGATGATGCCCGAGTCCACCAGGTCCGAGGCGGTCACCTGCCTCCTCAGGCCCGTGAATTTCACGCTGCTGCTCCGCTCCGCCGCCTCCGCGATGAGGATGCTGAGGAGCCTTGCCAGCTCGTCCAGCGCCAAGCTCCCGGCCCGCACCTGCCCCAGCAGCTCCTGCCTCTTGGCCTCGGAGACGTACTTGGAGAAGAGGAGCTCCCACAGGGAGACCTTCCTGCCCTCGAAGCCGCCCGCCGACACCTCGATGGTGTGGGTCTCCAGGGACCGCTCCCGCTCCCGCTCCCGCTCCCGCTGCAGCTCCCGCTCGTGCCGGGAGCCCGCGGCCTCGCCGTCCTCGGCCGGCGGCGGGGCCTCCCGCTGTGTCGGCTTGTCGGCCGGGGCAGCGCCGTGGCCCTGTCCCTCCGCGGCGGTGATGATGGCGGTGAGGAGGGCGATCATCTCCGAGATGGTGACCGTCCCCGCCTTGTAGTTCCGGAGGAGGTCCTGGCGCCGGTGGTCGGGCACGTAGCGGGAGAAGAGGAGCTCCCAGAGGGTGACGCTCTGGCCCTGGAAGAGCCCCACGCTGAGGGTGGTGCGGGCGGCCTGCAGGGCTTTCCGGGCGTCCTCGGTGAGCTGGTAGAGCACGGAGCCCTTGTCCATCAGCTGGAGCATGAGCAGCCCCGTGTCCGGGTCGGGCACGCAGCGGCGCAGGAGCTGCAGGTAGGTGAGGTTCTCGTGCGTGTTGGGGTCGAAGAAGCCCTTGGTGTCGTCGGTGGGGTCGGAGAGGACCTGGTTCATGTCGTGGTCGAAGTAGCCGCGCCGGTAGGCCACCTCCACGGGCAGGCGGTGGCTGTGCACGGGGTCGATGATGCCGCCGGTGGCGATCTGGGCCTCGAGCAGGCGGACGCCGTGCTCCCTGACGATGAGCCCCTTCTTCATGGCCTGGAAGAGGGAGATCTGGTCGCCGGTGTAAGGGTCGGTGTAGCCCGTCACGGCCCTCTCGGCCGACAGCAGCTTCTCGTGCAGCTCGCTGCCCACCAGCCCGGAGGAGACGGCCTCGTCCACGGAGAGCTTCTGGTTGCTGAGCGGGTCGACGAGGAAGCCGGTGGCAGCCTGCGCCTCCAGCAGCACCAGAGCCGTGCCCTGCCTCAGGATGCCCTTGCGCACGGCCTGGTAGATGCTCATCTTCTCCACCTTGGCGGGGTCGGCCCTGGAGGGCACCAGCACGCCGGCGATGCAGCCCGTGCCGGCCAGGTAGCGCTTGACGGAGGCCATTTCCGTCACCTCCTCCACCGTCTTGGAGCCCTGGACGAGGTCGGCCAGCGTGTCCTTGTCGATGATGCCCGAGTCCACCAGGTCCGAGGCGGTCACCTGCCTCCTCAGGCCCGTGAATTTCACGCTGCTGCTCCGCTCCGCCGCCTCCGCGATGAGGATGCTGAGGAGCCTTGCCAGCTCGTCCAGCGCCAAGCTCCCGGCCCGCACCTGCCCCAGCAGCTCCTGCCTCTTGGCCTCGGAGACGTACTTGGAGAAGAGGAGCTCCCACAGGGAGACCTTCCTGCCCTCGAAGCCGCCCGCCGACACCTCGATGGTGTGGGTCTCCAGGGACCGCTCCCGCTCCCGCTCCCGCTCCCGCTCCCGCTGCAGCTCCCGCTCGTGCCGGGAGCCCGCGGCCTCGCCGTCCTCGGCCGGCGGCGGGGCCTCCCGCTGCGTCGGCTTGTCGGCCGGGGCAGCGCCGTGGCCCTGTCCCTCCGCGGCGGTGATGATGGCGGTGAGGAGGGCGATCATCTCCGAGATGGTGACCGTCCCCGCCTTGTAGTTCCGGAGGAGGTCCTGGCGCCGGTGGTCGGGCACGTAGCGGGAGAAGAGGAGCTCCCAGAGGGTGACGCTCTGGCCCTGGAAGAGCCCCACGCTGAGGGTGGTGCGGGCGGCCTGCAGGGCTTTCCGGGCGTCCTCGGTGAGCTGGTAGAGCACGGAGCCCTTGTCCATCAGCTGGAGCATGAGCAGCCCCGTGTCCGGGTCGGGCACGCAGCGGCGCAGGAGCTGCAGGTAGGTGAGGTTCTCGTGCGTGTTGGGGTCGAAGAAGCCCTTGGTGTCGTCGGTGGGGTCGGAGAGGACCTGGTTCATGTCGTGGTCGAAGTAGCCGCGCCGGTAGGCCACCTCCACGGGCAGGCGGTGGCTGTGCACGGGGTCGATGATGCCGCCGGTGGCGATCTGGGCCTCGAGCAGGCGGACGCCGTGCTCCCTGACGATGAGCCCCTTCTTCATGGCCTGGAAGAGGGACATCTTTTGTCCTGTGTAGGGATGGGTGTAGCCTGTCACAGCTCTCTCTGCACAAGCAAGTTTTTTTTGTAGCTCGCTGCCCACCAGCCCGGAGGAGACGGCCTCGTCCACGGAGAGCTTCTTGTTGTTAATTGGGTCAATGATGAAGCCGGTGGCAGCCTGCGCCTCCAGCAGCACCAGAGCCGTGCCCTGCCTCAGGATGCCCTTCCACATGGCCTGGTAGATGCTCATCTTCTCCACCTTGGCGGGGTCGGCCCTGGAGGGCACCAGCACGCCGGCAATGCATCCCGTACCCTCAAGGTATCTTCTCACACTATCCATCTTTGCTATTTCTTGTGGTGTCTCTTTTCCTTCCTGGATTTTTTCTATAGTTTCTTCTGTAATTATCTGTGCACTGAGAAGTTCTGATGCCGTTATTTGTTGTCTGATTCCTTGGAACCAGACATCACTTCTGTCCTCTTCTTTTTCTTTTATGATATTTAATATTGTATCAATGATCCCTTGCAGAATGTGATGGGATTCCTCTTTATATTTTTTCACCAGTTCTTTTCTTTTCTCTTCTGTGATGTACTCGGAACAGAGAAGGTCCCACAGTGATAATACATGTCCTTTGTACTTTCCAACAGGCACTTGTACCTTCCTAGATAATAGTGCATTTTTTGTTTGCTGATCAATGTAGAAATAGTCATCTTCTTTTTCCATGACCTGTAGTAGGTACAATCCAGTATCGCTGTCTTTGTAACACCTCTGTAGTAGCTGACTGTAACTGATTTTCTCATGAGTGTTTGGATCTATAAAACCTTTGCTACCATGGTCTGGATCAGAAAGCAGGATAAACATATCATCGTTCAAGTAGCCGCGCCGGTAGGCCACCTCCTCGGGCAGGCGGTGGCTGTGCACGGGGTCAATAATGCCACCAGTGGCAAGCTGGGCCTCGAGCAGGTGGATGCTCTGCTCCTTCAATGTTATCTTCTGCCGTATGGCTTGGAAGAGGGATATTTTACTTCCTGTATGAGGATCTGTGTATCCCGTCACAGCTTTTTCTGCCGACAGGAGCTTCTCATGCAAGTTGCTCCCCACCAGCCCGGAAGAGATGGCCTCATCCACGGAGAGCTTCTTATTTTTCAGTGGGTCAATGAGAAAACCAGTGGCAGCCTGTGCCTCCAGCAAGCCCAGTGCACACTGCTCTGTGAGGAGGCCCTTCTTCAGGGCCTGGTAGATGCTCATCTTCTCTTTTCTTGATGGGATTAGAACCCCGGCAATGCATCCAGTGCCATCCAAGTACCTTTTGATGGTGTCCCTCTTTGTGAGGCTGTCAAGCGTGAGACTTCCATCTTGCAGCTGATCTAGAGTTTTCTTGTCAATTATTTCAGAATTCAACAATTCTGATATTGACACATCTCCCCGGAGTCCTTTGACCTTGAGGGCTTCTGCTCTTTGCTCTGTATCCTCAATTATTTTGAAGATGAGGGCTATAAGGTCTTCCAGTGTTAGGGTTTTGGATTTGTATTGCATGACCAGTTCTTTCCTTTTCTGCTCAGAGATGTAGTGAGAGCAGAGAATTTCCCAGATGGAAACTGTTTGGTCCTTAAACTTTCCAACTGTCACTTCAAGGGGCTTTGAGCGCAAGACCTGTTTTGTAAACTCATCAATGTAGAAGTACTTTCCTCCTTCCTGTACAACCTGTAGCATGTGCAGCCCAGTCTCTGAATCTTGGACACATCTCTCCAGGAGCTGCAGGTAGGTGAGGTTCTCGTGCGTGTTGGGGTCGAAGAAGCCCTTGGTGTCGTCGGTGGGGTCGGAGAGGACCTGGTTCATCTCCTCGTCGAAGTAGCCGCGCCGGTAGGCCACCTCCACGGGCAGGCGGTGGCTGTGCACGGGGTCGATGATGCCGCCGGTGGCGATCTGGGCCTCGAGCAGGCGGATGCCGTGGCTCTTCACGATCAGACCTTGGTTCATAGCTTCAAACAGGGACATTGGGGCTTTTGTGTAGGGGTCGGTGTAGCCCGTCACGGCTCTTTCTGCACAAAGTAGCTTTTCAAATATCTCCCCTCCAATTAGACCTGCAGTTAATGCTTCCTCCACTGAAAATTTCTTGTTTTTCTCTGGGTCAATGATGTAGCCGGTGGCAGCCTGAGCCTCCAGCAGCACCAGTGCTGTCCCTGGCCTCAGGATGCCCTTCCTCATGGCCTGGTAGATGTTCATCTTCTTATTGCTTGGCTGTATAAGGACCCCTGCTATGAAATTGCTGCCCTCCAGGTACCTGCGGACAGAGTCCATTTCAGTGACTTCTTTGACTGTTTTCTTCCCCTGGTTGAGCTCATCGAGGGTTTTTTTGTCTATCAGTTGAGACTGGAAGAGGTCGCTGGCAGATACTCTTTTCCGCAGGCCCTTGAATGCAAACTTCTTGCCTTGTGTCTCAGTCTCTTTGATGATTGTGATGACAGTTGTTGTGATTTCATGTAGCACTTCAGTATTCTCATCTTTGTACTTTTGCACTATCTCTCTTCTCTTGCTATCCGAGAGGTATTCAGAGTTGAGAAGGTCCCAGACTGACACTGTCTGTCCTTTGAACCTCCCTATGTTGACACAAACAGTCACAGATTTCAACGCCTCCATGGTTTGTTCATCCACACAGAACATTGCATTTTCTGACAGAGGAAAGAGCCAGAGACCTGACTCAGCCTCACGAATGCACCTGTCCTTCAGCTGCTGGTAGGTCACGTTCTCCTTTGTGTTTGGATCAAAAAAGATTTGGGTGCTGTCATTCAGCTGAGAGAGGGTTTGGTTCAGGTCCTCATCGTAGAAGCCATATCTGCATGCAGCCTGGAGTGGCAGGTGGTGGTGATGAATGGGATCAATGACCCCTCCTGTGGCCAGCTGGGCCTCTAGCAAGGGAACAGCATCTTCCAGGGAAATCAGCTCCTTTCTGAGCGCGTGGCATAGCGAGATGGAGCTCCCTGTGTAGGGGTCTGTGTAGCCAGTCACTGCCCTCTCAGCTAGAAGGAGTTTCTCCGTGAGCTCTTCGCCAACAACAGCTGCTTTCACGGCATCCCTCACGCTGAGTCTCTGGTTTGTTACTGGGTCGGTTATGTATCCTGTGGCTGCCTGAGCTTCTAGCAGCCTCAGAGCAGCCCCAGGGAGGAGGAGGTTGTTTTTCATGGCATCGTAAAAGCTCATCTTCTTTCTGGATGCCTCTATGAATACCCCAGCAATGCTGCCTGTGCCCTGCAAGTACCTCTTCACACTCTCCATTGCAGCCACTTCCTTGGGAGTTCTCATGCCCTGAGCCAGTTCTTCAAACGTCTTCTCGGTAATGATGCCAGCATCCAGCAGCCAGACCGCAGGGACACTGCCCCGCAAGCCTTCCAAGGTGATCTGGGTGCAGGCTTTCATTTCCATCTCACCAACTAGTCTGAGCACAAGAGCAACCAGCTGCTGCAGTGACATTTCTTCAGACCGGAACCTCTCCGTAAAGTCACTCCTCTGCTCTTCAGTGAAATACCCAGAGTGGGTTAGCTCCCAGAGGGAGATCCCTTTTTCCTTCACCACAGTTTCCTTGAAAATCCGTTGTATTTGTTCATCGGTGTAGGCAGGAGCAGCTGTCTGTGGCAGAGGCAGCAAGTGGAGGCCGGAGATCTCATCCTTCTGGCAGCGGTTGATGAGCTCAGCATAGGTCACAGTCTCTTTGCTGTCTGGGATGCAGAAGGCTCTGTTGCTGTCACTGGGCTTAGAAAGGGCCTTGCTTGTGTCCTCATCCAAGCACCCTCGCTTCTGGGCAGATTCTATGGGGATATAGTGGCCGCACGCTGGGTCAATGATGCCTCCAGTAGCCATCTGCACCTCCATCAGCTGCATGGCCTGTTTGCCTGCGATCAGGCCTTTCTTCATTGCCTGGAAGAGTGGTATCTTCTTGCCTGTGAAAGGATCTTTGTAGCCCGTCACAGCCCCTTCTGCACGCTGCAGCTTCTCGTGGACTTCTGGCCCAATGACTCCCTCCTTGATGGCATCGTCCACACAGAGCTTCTGGTTGTTCACTGGGTCAATGATGAAGCCAGTGGCAGCCTGAGCCTCTAGCAGTGGGAGGGCTACTCCCGGCACCATGATGTTTTGCTTCATGGCCTCATAAATGCTTATCCTCTGGTTTGATGGCTGGAGTACAATCCCCCCAATGCTGCCAGAGCCATAGAGGTACCTTCTGACAGAGTCCATGTGCAGGACTGCCTCTGGTGTGACGGCCCCCTCCAACACCTCCTCAAACAGGGCCTTGTCAATGACACCCGTTTCCATCAGGTGGTATGCGCTGACGCTGCCTCTCATGGCTGGGAACTTGATGGGGGCCCATTTTTTCATTTCCTCCCCTAACATGACTCGAATTTGCTCCAGGGTGAGCTTCCTCAGCTGGTAGTGGTTGAGTATCTCTCGGCGCCTCCCCTCACTGAAGTACTCAGAGTTCAGCAGGTCCCACACAGACACCTTCTCCCCCCGTAACCTCCCAAACCGGACCGGCATCCAGGAGCTCCTGAACACCCGTCTGGTGGCATCATCGATGAACTGGCGCTTCCTGCTGTTCAGAGGAAGGAGGCAGAGCCCAGTGGATGGCTCTGTGATGCACTTCTCCTTCAGCTGCAGGTAGGTGAGGTTCTCGTGGGTGTTGGGGTCGAAGAAGCCCTTGGTGTCGTCGGTGGGATCAGAAAGGATTAAGTTCATCTTCTTGTCGAAGTAGCCGCGCCGGTAGGCCACCTCCACGGGCAGGCGGTGGCTGTGCACGGGGTCGATGATGCCGCCGGTGGCGACCTGGGCCTCGAGCAGGCGGATAGCGTGCTCCTTCACGATGAGCTCCTTCTTCATGGCCTGGAAGAGGGAGATCTTGTTCCCCGAGTAAGGATCTCTGTAGCCGGTGACTGATTTCTCTGCAGCCAGGAGCTTGTTGTAAACATCCGGGCCAATGACGTTCGCTCTCAAAGCCTCATCCACAGAATACCTTTTGTTGGCAGCTGGGTCGATGATAAATCCAGTGGCAGCCTGTGCCTCCAGGAGGATCAGTGATGTTCCTGGCCTCAGAAGTCCTTTCCGCTTTGCCTGGTAGATGCTGATCTTTTCCTGGGAGTCGGGAAGCAGCAGCCCACCAATGCTACCTGTCCCTTGAAGGTACTTCTTGACAGTGTCCATGCTGACAACTTCTCTGGCTGACGTTTCTCCCTCCTTCAGTTTCTTAAACAAATCTTTGTTGATAATTTCAGAGCTCAGGAGCTGGTCAGCTGTCACCCGGTCCCTCAGTCCTTCAAAAGTGACGTTAGCAGTGGAAGCCACTTCCTCAATGGTAGCACGGACTGCCTGACCCAGTTCTTGCATAGAGAGCATTCCGGCAAGGTACTGCTGACTGAGAGCAGCTCTCTGCTCACTCTGGATGTAGTCTGAGAAGAGGAGCTTCCAGAGAGACACTGGCTTTCCCTTGAATTTTCCCAAAGCAATGGGTACCTCTGTGTTTTCCAGAGCTGTTTGGGTCCTATGGTCAAAGAAGAGGTGGGTCCCCTCGGAACCTCCTCTGCTGTCTCCACCAAGTGGCAGCAGCAGGAGCCCCGTGTTGGGATCAGTGACGCAGAGCTTGAGCAGGTCTGCGTAGGTCACCTTCTCCTTGGAGCTGGGGTTGAAGAACCCTTTCATGTCATCAGTAGGACTGGAGAGGAGCTGTCTTGTGGCCTCGTCCAGGTACCCCCACTTGCAGGCTGTCTCTGCGGGGACACGGAGGTGCCTGCCTGGAGCGATTATACCCCCTGTGGCCATCTGAGCCTCCAGAAGGCAAATGCCATGATCCTTGGGGATGAAGCCCTTCCTGATGGCCTGGAACAGAGAGAGCATTTCTCCAGTGTAGGGGTCCCTGTACCCAGTGATGGTCCTCTCAGCTGAAGACAGTTTCTCATGAAGCTCCGGGCCGACGAGGCCGACCCTGACAGCCTCATCCACTGAGTAGCTTTTGTTCTTTAGGGGGTCTGTCAGGCTGCAGGTGGAGGCCTGTACTTGCAGGAGCAACAGAGCAGCACCGGGCACGAGGAGATGCTCTCTCAGTGCCTGGTAAAGGCTTCTCCGCTCACTGGAAGGCAGGACAACACCAGCCACGCTTCTTGTCCCATGCAGGAACTGCTGAACGGAGTCGTTCTCTGCTACCTCCTGGGCAGAAACTCTTCCCTCCTCAAGACCTCTGAACACGTCAGGGCTGATGATGCCAGAGTCCAGCAGATCCCTGCTGCTCACTCTCCCTCCCAGCCCTGGGAACGTGATTTGCAGGGGCAAGAGGAGGCAGCCTGAGGCCGGATCGACAGCACACCTCTTCATAAGCTCCATATAAGTGACCTTCTCCATAGTACTGGGGTTGAGGAACCCTTTGCTGTCCTCATTGCTGGCGTCGGAGAGGAGCTGGCTCATCTCTTCGTCTAAATATCCCCTCTCACAGGCAACATCTGCTGGGAGCCGGCAGCCAGTGGCTGGGTCAATGATGCCTCCAGTTGCCATCTGGGCCTCCAGCAGCCGGGTACCTTGCTCCCTCCCGATCAGGTCCTTCTGGATCGCCTGGTAGAGGGGGATTTTCTCTTCTGTGTAGGGGTCCACAAATCCAGTAGCGGCTTTCTCTGCAGTCAGCAGCCTCTCCTTCAGCTCCAGCCCCACCAGCCCCAGCTGCAAAGCTTCTGCCACAGAGAGATGCCTGTTCTTCACCGGGTCCGTGATGAAGCCCGTGGCTGCCTGGGCCTCGAGAAGACAGAGCGCTGAATCCAAACTCAGGAGGTGCTCTCTGGTGGCATCATAAAAGCTCATTATCTTCTTTGCAGCCCCTACATACACTCCAGCAATGCTGCCAGCTGCCTCCGAGGGCTCGCTAGAAGCACGCATCACCGTCACATCCCTGTCAGCTGCTTTTTTCTGTTTGCAAGGCAACACGTCCTGGCACAAGTGGTTTGTTCCTGGGATGTCATCCTGGTGAGAGATGGGGGCAGCATGGCCATTCACTGCTGGCTTGCTCTCCATCCTCCCACTGAACTCCTTTCACAGCTGTCAAGACTCTCTGGACAGAGGGGAGAGAATGGGAAAACTCACCGAGAAGTCAACTTTTCTATGGTTTGCATGCTAAATACAGGGGAAATGAGAAAAAGAAACGCCTCACAGGCAGGAGGAAGGAATAGCCAGAGGCTGGGCATGCTCAGGGCAGCTCCGCTTCCTGAGCTAGACTTGCTGGGTGTACTCGGACAGCTCAGCGTGAGAGAGAGCCTGGAGCAGAAGCACTGGTGGGACCTGTGGAGAAGCCCTGGTGGGACATGTGGAGCACTGAGCTGAGGCAGGCCTGGCCCCTGGGAGGAGTAAAGCCCCGCCATGAGCTGTCACATGCATTTGGCCACGGGTTTGTGCAGGGCTCGTCTCTGCACAAAAGCCTTGCGCAGTGTTTCAAAGGCCTGGAAGGCAGCAGGGCTTGGGGCAAAGCACCGGCCAAAAGCAACAAACCCCAAGGAGCCCCAGCACCTGCTTGGGCGGCTGCTGGCACCAGCACAGGGACGAGCAAATCCCCAGTCAGCACGGACAGGCTGCTCCCCTCTGCCAGGGGCAGACTCCCCGCAGCAGCACCGGTCAGCAGCGGTGCTGGGGCTGGAGCTACTGGGCACCCAGAAGCAGCCCTGGGGGCTCTTTGCCCGGTGCCCACTGCTGCACTGAGATGGGGTGTCTGCCCTCCCTGCACTGCTCAGAAAGCTTGGGAAGGGGGCCAACAGAAGGAGAAGTGGGTGGGTGCAGCAAGCCATGGACCTGCATTCCTGTACCCAGGTTTGAAAAGCTCCTGGACTCTCTGGGATCCGCCGCAGTACAGCCACTACACAGTCAAATTATGGTGCTGGAGGGAGGACGAGGCCGTTGCGTGCGGGGCCGTGCACACAGGAGGGTGACTGCGGGCTGTGCAGGCACCTGGGAGCTGTCACCAGCCACCGCCTCCGGGCTATGGCTGCGGCACACGCCGCTGCAGAGGAGCCTCCTCGCTGCCCACGGCCTCGCACCACGCATCCGAGCCCAGCACCCTCCAGTCCGGGCTGGCAGAGGGAGGCTGCGGCGCTGGGGCAGGTCTGAGGAGAGAGGGGTCTGGCTTTGCTACGTCGGGGCAGCAGGGATGGCTCCTTATTCCCTCATGAGTCCCATCCCCTAACGCAGAGCCCCTGGTGCGGTGGGGTGTGCCAGGGCCCCGGCACTGAGCACGAAGCGCTGCAGCCAGCCGAGGAGACCCGCTGGCCTGAGCTGCTGCAGCCGAGCCAGCCGGGTCGCGGTGCTGCCCGCCGACGTGGCTGGACCCGGCTGCAAGGACACGGCCAGCGCCGGGCTACCCCGTGGTGCACACTGCTGCATGGGGAGGGGTGCTGGCACAGCAGCCGCGGGGCGAGCCGCTGCCACACCGACCCTCCTGCAGTGGTCGCGCTGAGTGGGGACTCGCAGACCCACATCCTTCCCTGTGCCACCAGCGTAAACACACTGGGGAGAGCAGAGCAGTGTGCTGGTGCCGGCAGGCTGGCTCTGTGCACCCAGCTCCGTCCCTGGGTGCCCACCCCAGCTCATCCCGCACCCCCCGGGCCAGGCCAGCACCTTTTCCTCACACGGGCTCCTCCGTCCCAGCTGTGCTCCAGGCTCGCGGCCCGTCCCGAGGGAAAGGTCCCAACAGGCGCCAGCTCCGTCCGCCCCATGATGTCAGTGCGAGCGCGGCCACGCCGGCTCGGATCTGCCCAGGCAATGCTGTTTGTGTTTGCAGGTTCAGGATTGCACCCGGCTTTGGTGCCAAGAGGTGGGGACGGCGGGCGGGACGGCCACGGGGTGCTGCGCCCGCTGAGCCACACCAGGGTAAAGGGAGGAGGAGAGCAGAGTCGGGACTCTGGGGGGGTCTCTGCCTGCTGTGGGGGGTCGAGGGGCCCATCTCGCTGGCTGAGAGCCGGGGGGGTCTCTCTATCCTGGGCTGTGGGCAGTGGGCTGAGAGCAAGGGGATCCCCTGCCTTGCCGGGCTGTCGCTCTGTCCCGCCGGCTCATGCTGGGTGCACGCACCCGCACAGGATGGTGCTGGGCAGCCCCACGCCTGGTGCCACGCACACACCTGGGCTGGCAGCACCTCAGCACCGGCTCTGGCTCTGCCCACCCGGGGCCGTGCCACCTGGCCGGGCTGGGAAAGCTGCTCCTTTCCCAGCAGAAAGAGGCTGGGTTTGGTGGCGCGGGCTGTGCCGCGTTTGAGGGGAGCTGGGCTCCTGTTGTGGGCACAGGGTGGGCAGCGCCGGTGCGGCTGCGGCATCCGGAGACCCCCAGGGAGATCCCTGCATGTCCCGTCCCCAGCCGGCCACCGGCACTGGAGCACAGAGGGGAATTTGGGCACTGCCACCCGCAACACTGCAGCAGTTTGAAAGCTCAATTCCTATCGGGGCTGGGGGGCCAGCGGCAGGACCCTCCTGGGGCTGAGGTGCCCGAGGAGACAGCGGGCGTGTGGGCAGAGGAAGGAATCTTCTCCCTTTAATCGGAAGGCGTCAGCCCCGTGGAAACTTTCAGTAACCGACTCTTGCCTACAAAGCCCGGGAGATTCCTGGCGGAGGTTCAGGCGTTCAGCCCTCCCCGGGGCCCCGGTCTCTCCCCGATGCGGGCAGCTCTCCCTGGCAGCGTCAGGAAACGTGCTGGCGTGGGCCGTGGCGCCGGATGGTGCCGCGCACGTGCGCCCACGACCCCCCGCGCACCCACCTTTGCACCCACGCCGTGCCCGCGCACACCTCCCTGCCCGCATGAGTCACCATGGGAGGCTCTTCTTCCTACACCCAGCGCACGGGAGAACGTTGTGCGGCTACGGCCGCCCCCGCGTCCCACGGGACGACCCCCCCGCGCCTCTGCACCCGCAGGGTGCACCAACAGGCCGGCGCCAGCTGAGGAGGGAGAGGCTGCTGGGGGGGCCACAGGGAGGGACTGGGAGAAGGGACAGGTTTTACTGGTAGAGCCGAGCACAGGCATGGTTTCAGGGAGAGGAGGTGTCTGCTGGGGAAGGGGCAGCAGAGCCGTGGGAGGGGGCTGGGGGTGGGAGCCTGGTGGGGCTGGGGGAAGACCGTGGGGTGGTCTCTGGTGGGACAGGCTGAGGCTGGGGGTGTTTCAGGGAGAGGGAGAGCTGTAGGGATGTTGGCAGTGGCGGTGATGGGAGGGTGATAAGGACAGGGAGGGTAGCTGGGGCACTTTGGGGGTCCCTGCTCTGCGCGGGGCGGGGGGACAGCCTGGCACGCCTTCCCGGGCAGTGCTCCTGCCCGGCTGCCACGGTGCGGGGGGACGCAGGGCCTGGGTCCCCCCGATCGCTGGTGGCTGCCAGGCTCCTGCCCGGTGAGGTGGGGTGGGGTGGCCCCTGCCCACGGGGGACAATCCCACAGCACCCTGTGCCCACCTCGCTGGGTACCGTGGCACGGTGCTGCCAGCGCCACAGCGCATCCTTCCTCGCCTGCGCCCGTCGGAGCCCCGAGGCAGCCCGGGCTTTTCCCCGGGAGCCGTCCCGCCAGGGCACCCACCGCCTCCTGTCCCACTCCCGGGAGGGCCGTGCTGGGCTCCGGGACCACCATCCTCCCGCTGTGCTCGCCGGCGGTGCCCCCCGCACCGCACGGTGTGGCCGTTGCCCCACGCCGCTATCCTACCCCGGCGCCTGGCTGCCGCCCAGCCGCACCGGCGGGCGCGGGCGATGCCACGTTCCTCGCATACCCGCGACCTGCACAAGCCTCTCCGGCCGCTGCAGCCCCCCGGCACAGCCCCCCGAGCCCCTCCGCCGGAGCTCTCCGACCTACCTGCCCGCGGTGGTCGCAGGACAGGCTCTCCTGGCAGGTGCCCACGGTCCCGCTGCTTCCTGCCTGGGACCAGAGCACGTTTAAAACCTTGCCCTTCCCCGCCCCTGGGGATGACACACCGGCCCAGCCCTGCCAGAAACACGCGGGCCAGCCCTCCCCACGGCTCCCTCCGGGTGCCTGGGTCCCCCTTTTGCAGGGGGGGCAGAGGGGGGGTCTGCCTGCCCTCGGCCCCATCACAGCCCTCCCAGCACCATGTCCTTGTGGGCGCAGGAGCGGGGCCGAGGGGTTTGCTGGCCCCAAAGTGGCTGCAGTGGGGGCAAGTGGCCCCATCCTGGCCGGTGGCCATTTGCTCGGGCGGAGAAAGAGGAGAGGGAGAGATCCCTGTGGGGCCGGTGTGCCTGCACCGTTCTCGTCCCCAGCAGCCTCTCGTCCTTCTCCCCACTGCCCCATAACCACCCCCTGTGCCAGCAGCCCTGGCAATGCCCCTGCACTGTGTCGTGGCAGCAGCTCCCACCCCCCCACGGCAGCCCCCCCAGCCTGCTGCGTGGCCGGTCCCCATCAAATCGCCTTCACCACCCCACCGACTTGTCCGCATCTCGGCCTGCAGCTGCAGGGCTGACAGACCCCGAACTTCCAGCTGTGAGCCTGACCCCAGCACCCAGGGTAGAGAAGGGGGACTCTTCCCTGCTCCCCGCCCCCCCCCCCCAACCTTGCCCACTTCCCCGGACGTGCAGGTGGAGCCTGAATTGCCCTAAACATGCCCAAAACACCCCGTTGCCACCTGAGTCATCCAAACACCCCTGCCTCTCTCGCCAGCCCCACACCCAGCTCCCCACTCCACCCCGAGCACCCCACCTCCTCGCTCCTCTGCCACGGTGGGCCCCGAAAGAGCAGCGGGCACCGCACATGGGGAAGGAGACTCTTGGGGCGGCGGGTGCTGCGGGGGTCACGCTGCAGCCCCCCCGCCTGGTGCCAGCCCCGCAGGGCAGGGTGCTGAGGGAGGGATGCGCACCGCTTGGGCAAGATGTTGATGGTGTGTGGGAGTGTGTTGTCTGGAGAGCTGCCGGTATCCAGGCACGGGGCTGGCCGGGCGAGCCTGCGGCGTGGCACAGCGTGGTCCGGTGGGCACGCAGCCCTGGCACCGGTGCACCCCAAAATGTGGGGGGGGGGGGCATTCCCACGGGAAATGGCACAGCTGAGCACCCAGGCAGGGCTCCCCGCTCTGTGCCTGCTGCTTGGCCACGGGAGGACGGGGGGGGACCCTCGGGAGGGTGTCAACCCAGCGCGGCGGGGCTGAGAGAGGGGCTGGTGCAGACGATGCCCCGGCTGTGCGGGGTGATGCCCAAACCAGTGCCAGCGAGAGGGGCAGGGGCTGCGCCATCCCTGGTCGTGTGGCACGTGGGGAGGAGGTTGCACCCCACCCCAGAAACCAGCGTGGGTTTCCGATGGCTGCGTGAGCGTTGCCCACGCTTGTGGCAGAGGTGTCGCTCCCAGGAGGTGCGGAGGAGCCTTAATCCAAAAGCAAACGGGGCAGTGCTGGCCACGGCCGCAGAGGACTCAGCACCAGCACACCGGAGCAGGGTCTGGGCTGGGGGTGCCCTTCTGCAGCCCCCCCGGGCCCTGCCAGCCCGTGCTGGGAGCAGGGATGGACCTGGGGCCGGGCACAGTGACCTGGCACGGGTGGCCAACAAGGCATCGTGTCCCTGCCTTGCTGCAGGGACAGGCAGGAGGGGGACCTTGGGCTCCTGCCCCAGGCAGCGCAGCTGCTCACGCAGGAACCGGTACTGTGCTGAGCTGTGCTGGGCCGTGCTGGGCTGTGCTGGGCCATGCTGGGCCGTGCTGGGCTGTGCTGGGCCGTGCTGGGCTGTGCTGGGCTGTGCTGGGCCGTGCTGGGCTGTGCTGGGCCATGCTGGGCCATGCCGGGCTGTGCTGGGCCATGCTGAGCTATGCTGGGCTATGCTGGGCCATGCTGGGCCATGCCGGGCTGTGCTGGGCCATGCTGAGCTATGCTGGGCTGTGCTGGGCTGTGCTGGGCTGTGCTGGGCCATGCTGAGCTGTGCTGGGCTGTGCTGGGCTGTGCTGGGCTGTGCTGGGCCATGCTGGGCTATGCTGGGCCATGCTGGGCCATGCTGGGCCGTGCTGGGCTATGCTGGGCCATGCTGGGCCATGCTGGGCCATGCTGGGCCATGCTGGGCTGTGCTGGGCTGTGCTGGGCCATGCTGGGCTATGCTGGGCCATGCTGGGCCATGCTGGGCCGTGCTGGGCTATGCTGGGCCATGCTGGGCCGTGCTGGGCCATGCTGGGCCATGCTGGGCTATGCTGGGCTATGCTGGGCTGTGCTGGGCCATGCTGGGCTATGCTGGGCCATGCTGGGCCGTGCTGGGCTGTGCTGGGCCGTGCTGGGCTGTGCTGCATTGTTGTATGCTACGCCTGCCGACGCTGTTTTGGTTTTGCTTTCCTGGGCACGCCGCCCAAAGGCAGAGGAAAGGGTCTGGTTACGGTAATTAGCAGTAATCTGTGGTTGCGATTCGTGCATAATGCATTCGAACGAGCCGAGCGCGGCTTCACCAAAGCACCTCAGCTATGCAGGAAGCCGAGGAGGAGCCCGGCCCGGGCACCTCTCCCCTGCCCGTGGGCGGGTGGAGGAGGCTGCTGGCTGCCCGGAGCCACGGTGACCCCACGGCTGCCACGGCCGCCGAGCCGTTTGCCGTGGGGAAGGGGGCAGCCCCACGGCGCAGCCATCGCGGCGGCTGCTTGGGGGTTGCCGGGGTCGCTGCCACCGTGGGAAACCCCACGCGAGTGGGTGGCCGCCCGGCATCACCAGGCTGTGCGTCCTCCCCTGCGCCATGTCCGTCTGTCCCGCGTGCCAGCAGCAAAGGCCACAGCCCCACGGCTGCGGGGGCTCGGGGGGGGCACCAGCGGGGCGGCAGCAGCATCACAAAGAGGACGGGGCGGCTTGGGAACGCGTTGTCGCTGCTCCCCGACCCAACGGGCTGGGCCGAAGCGAGCCGGGGCTCGGGGAGCCGAGCTCAGCCCCAGGAGATGCCAGCAGGAAATGCTCTCGCCCAGGCGAACGCAGGCGTGCAAGCGTGCATCTGCCGTGCAAGCGTGCATCCGCCGTGCAAGCGTGCATCTGCCGTGCAAGTGTACATCTGCCACGCAAGCGTGCATCTGCCGTGCAAGTGTGCATCTGCCGTGCAAGCGTGCATCCGCCGTGCAAGTGTGCATCTGCCGTGCAAGTGTGCATCTGCCGTGCAAGCGTGCATCCGCCATGCAAGTGTGCATCTGCCGTGCAAGTGTGCATCTGCCGTGCAAGCGTGCATCCGCCGTGCAAGTGTGCATCTGCCGTGCAAGTGTACATCTGCCGTGCAAGCGTGCATCTGCCGTGCAAACGTGCATCTGCCGTGCAAGCGTGCATCCGCCGTGCAAGCGTGCATCCGCCGTGCAAGTGTGCATCTCCTGTGCAAGTGTGCATCTGCTGTGCAAGTGTGCATCCGCCGTGCAAGTGTGCATCCGCCGTGCAAGCGTGCATCTGCCGTGCAAGCATGCATCCGCCGTGCAAGCGTGCATCTGCCGTGCAAGCGTGCATCCGCCGTGCAAGCGTGCATCCGCCGTGCAAGCGTGCATCTGCCACGCAAGCATGCCTCTGCCACGCAAGTGTGCATCTGCTGTGCAGGTGTACATCTGCCACGCAAGCGTGCATCTGCCACGCAAGCGTGCATCCGCCGTGCAAGTGTGCATCTGCCGTGCAAGCATGCATCTGCCACGCAAGCGTGCATCTGCTGTGCAAGCGTGCATTCGCCATGCAAGTGTGCATCTGCCACGCAAGTGTGCATCTGCCACGCAAGTGTGCATCTGCCATGCAAGCATGCCTCTGCCACGCAAGCGTGCATCTGCTGTGCAGGTGTACATCTGCCACGCAAGCGTGCATCTGCCACGCAAGCGTGCATCTGCCGTGCAAGCGTGCATCTGCCGTGCAAGTGTGCATCTGCCGTGCAAGCGTGCATCTGCCGTGCAAGTGTGCATCTGCCGTGCAAGCGTGCATCCGCCGTGCAAGTGTGCATCTGCCGTGCAAGCGTGCATCTGCCGTGCAAGTGTGCATCCGCCATGCAAGCGTGCATCCGCCATGCAAGCGTGCATCTGCCGTGCAAGTGTGCATCTGCCGTGCAAGTGTACATCCGCCATGCAAGCGTGCATCCACCGTGCAAGCGTGCATCCACCGTGCAAGCGTGCATCCGCCATGCAAGCGTGCATCCACCGTGCAAGCGTGCATCCGCCATGCAAGCGTGCATCCGCCGTGCAAGCGTGCATCTGCCGTGCAAGCGTACATCTGCCGTGCAAGCGTGCATCCGCCATGCAAGCGTGCATCTGCCGTGCAAGCGTGCATCCGCCGTGCAAGTGTGCATCTGCCGTGCAAGTGTACATCTGCCGTGCAAGCGTACATCTGCCGTGCAAGCGTGCATCCGCCATGCAAGCGTGCATCTGCCGTGCAAGTGTACATCTGCCGTGCAAGCGTGCATCTGCCGTGCAAGTGTACATCCGCCGTGCAAGTGTGCATCTGCCGTGCAAGCGTGCATCTGCTGTGCAAGCGTGCATTCGCCATGCAAGTGTGCATCTGCCATGCAAGTGTGCATCTGCCGTGCAAGCATGCCTCTGCCGTGCAAGCATACCTCTGCGATGCAAGCGTGCATCTGCCACACGTGTGCATCTGCTGTGCAAGCGGCACTCGCGCGTGTGCTCCTGCACGCGCTGGCCCCAGCCCATCCGCAGGGCAGGCGTGCCAGCCCCAGCCGGCCAGCATGGAACCCTGCAGCCCCGCCAGCCGCGACCTCCGGCCCCGCGGGCGCCCCAGCCCTGGGCCGGGGGGGCTTTGCACAGGGCGAGCCGGGGGGGCCCGGAGGGCTCTGGGCTCTCGCCCCTTGCCCGGCAGCCCCGTACCCCGGGCACCGCGCAAGGGCTCCGCGGGGGGTGTGGGTGCAAACTGGGGGCAGGAGAGCCCCGCGCGTGCAGGTGGGAGCCAGAGCAGCCGGGGGACACGGTGCTGGGAGCGGGGCAGGGGGAGCTGGGGCTGTACCCCAGGGCTGGGGGGTGGGACCCTCGGGGTTCACAGCCTGCTCCGCCCCGGGAGGGGGGCCGGGAGGGACACACATCGGAGAGCCGGCCAGCCCGGCCGTGGTGGTGGCCACTGGGGACCGAGCTGCTCACGCCCCGGCGGCTGCTCGCGCAGCAAAGCACCCTGCTTGCGGGGGGCTCCCCCGCCAGCCCCGGCTGCGAGCCGTGGGGGCTCTCCCGCAGCGCCCCACCTCTCTGCCCCACGTCTCCCCGGGGATGGTGCCGTCTCACTTGGGCGCCGCGTCCCCAGCCACCTGCTCTGCGGCTCCGTCCATCGCGTCACCCCCAGCCCCGGCTCCAGCCCCGGGGGACGCCGCGTCGCCGGGGCCCGTGTGGCTGCGCAAACGTTTTGGGTGCACCCCGGCCACCCCGCGCCGGAGCCGGTGCCCGGGGCGCTGGCTGCGGCTGCCGCAGGCCGGTGCTGCCGGTGGTGCCGGCCGTGTGGCCCCAGCTGCGAGGTGCGGATGACATCTCCACAGGCGGAGGAATGTGCAACGCAACTCGTGCCGGCGGCCCCAGCCCGCGCCGGCAGCGCTGTGCCAGCACCGGGGACGTGGTGGGGGATGCTCTGCTCCGTGGGGAGCCGTGGGGCCGGGGCCCTGCTCTCGGGGGGCTGCAGCGACGTGCCCTGACCCACGTGTGGGGTGTTTGCGGGGCTCCTCGGTGCGCGGACGGGGGGGACGTGCCCCGGCCCGGGGCTCGCTGGTGCGTTTCCAGACCTGGCCCCCCTTGGCTGCTGTCCCACGCAGGAGCGTTTGTTCAGAGTGAAAAAAAAAAAAGGGTGTGGAGACAGTTTTGGGGGAGGACAGTGCGGAAACGGGACTGAAATCCATGAAGGCAGGGGCGGGCCAACAGGACCGGGACAAGGGAGGAGGCACCAGAGCCCGGGGGGGGCTGCGTCCCCACCTCCGGAGTCGGGGGGACGCAGCCCGTGTCTCCAGCCGCCCCGTCCCACCAGCGTGCCCCATCCCGACCGTCCCAACGCGGGAGGTGCTCTGCCGCAGGGGACCGGGCTGGCCGGGGAGCGCGGGGACACTCCGGGTGCCCTGCGGGCTGGGGGGGAGGCAGAAGGGCAGCCAGCACAGGGGGACGGGGGCCCGGCAGCTCCCAGTGCTGCCCGCCGCGGGAGCGGGCTCGCGGCCCCGGGGCGCAGCACCCATCCCAGCAATTCTTTCCGCAGGAAGGAGGGAACGCGGCGCGGTGCCCGCTGGCATCGGCTGCAACGCCCCGGGCTCGCCGGCGCCGGGCGTCGCGGCTGGGTGGCACCCAGCTGCCGGCGCACCCGGCCCTGCCCGGCCACCGCGTGCCCCCGCTTTGGCGATGCTGCTTCGCAGCCCCTCACCCCAACGGACAGACGGACAGACTGCAGCAAGCCCCGGGTGCTCATAGAAAAAAAGAAACCTACTCTTTATTGTGGCTGGCGGGGCCGTGCCCGGCCAGGGTTACATTCAGCTCTACTGCTGTCCGGTTAGCGGGGTGACGTGAGCATGCGTCGGCAGGGCAGGGGTCCCACCACCCATGGGTGCTGCGGGTGGGACGGGGGCACAGGCGTGAGGGACCCCCCCCGCCCGTGGCAGCCCCAGCCCTGCCGGGGTCTGGGGGAGGGGAGTGGGGGGCAGCTGGAGCCGGGGCCCCTTTCGCACACACCGAAGGCCCAAGGGGTGAGGGTTAGCACCAGAAACGGGGCTCTGCATCCCGCGAGGGGCCCCGCTGCCCGGGTACTGAGCCCGGCCACCTCCCACCGGCACGAGGGGGGGTGGAGGGGTGGGGGGGGGACCCCCAGCAGCACTGCCAAATGCCCCGGGGGCGCCGGCAGCCCCCCCCAGGAGCCTGGGGGAGAAGGGCTGCCCCAGCCCTGGCTGACCCCACGGCTGCGGGATGCTCCCGGCAGCCTGCAGCCACCCCGAGCACTGGGAGCGGGGCAGGGGGGCTCGGCCCCCCACGCACTGCTGGGGGGAGCGGTGGGGTGGGGGGGCCGTGCCAGGCAGAGCCAGGGGGCACGGTTTGGTGTGTGTCAGGGGGTGCTTGCATATACGCCGGGGCCGGGCCCAGCGGGGTGGGTGACGGACAGACAGCTCAGCCCTCGCAGGCGGGCGCCCGCTCGGGGTGGGGGAGTTGGGGGGGGGGGGGGGGGGGGGCCGCAGCGCCGGGCCAGAGACCCGTGGGGCGCAGGGCCACGGCTTCGCCATCCTCCAGCCGTGGGGAGGAGAGTCCTGAGTGGGGCCGGCCGAGGGTGCTGGGCGCAGGGCGGGTGGCTGGGGGGGCTCAGCGGCAGGGGCTGCAGCGTTCCGGGGGGGACCCTTCAGGCGGCTCTGCAAGGGTGTGGAGGGGCTGGAGCTTCTCCTGCACCGGGGGGGCAGCCCCACTGCCCTGCCCCACACCGCCCCACTGAGCCCAGCTCCCCTGTGCTTCCCCAGCCCCGCTGGACCCCCCCAGCCCCCCCAGCCCCACGGGGTGCGGGCCGCAGCAGCACGGCTCTTACCTGGGGGTGCCACGGCCAGGCTCTCCTCGGCCGCGGTGAACTGCAGCTCGGCTCCGTCGGGCAGCAAGGAGCCGCGGGAGCGGGGGCACCGGTCACCGGAGCGCGTCCTCCGCAGCACCGACTGGCGGGGGAGAGGGTCAGCACCCGCGGCGGTGGGGCTGGGGGTGTGTCGGGACTCCTGGGGGGGCTCCCCAGCCTTTACCTTCCTGGCCAGGGGACTGCTGGGGGCCGAGGCGCTGCTGTAGAGGCTGAGGCTGGAGTTGGAGCGGCTGGGGGACAGCACTTTGGAGGAGGGGGCTGACTGGTTCCCCGCACATTTGGCCGCGGTGGCCCCGAAGGCGTCTGGGGACAGGTACTTCTCGTTGATCTTCAGGTTGGTCCTTCCCTTCACTGGGGAGGACAGGGGCGGTGAGTGGGGCTGGCGCTGGGGGTCCCACGGCCAGGGCACAGGGACGCCCACCACACCACGGCCAGGGCTCCCCTGGCCTCGGGCTCCCACCGCGGGTCCTCTCGGCCACGGAGCCGTGGGTGCCCCGTGCCCCGCGCCCAAGGTGGGACGCCCGCGCCCACCTCTGCAGGGGTCGTTCTTCACCAGGAACTCGTCCAGCGCGATCCAGCCCCCGCCGACCCGCACCATCAGGGTGCTGCGCAGGATCCGCACCATCCGCAGCTGCTGGGACTCCCCAAACTGGGGAGGGGAGGCGGGGAGAGACGTCAGGGCAAGGTGAGGGGGTTCGGCAGGGCTGGGAGCCACCAGCACCCAGACCTGCCCATCACCGGGCCCTCAGGTCCCCCGCAGCCCCTCCGGCCCCGCCAGCACTGTCCTCCCCGCTGTGCCACAGCACACAGCGCCCGGTGCCGGCGATCCCACGGGACACGGGGACGTCCCCTGTCCCTGCCGCTGCACAGGGTCCGGGGCAGGGAGCCACAGGACCTCTGCGTGGGTGCAGGAGCCAGCCCAGGGCCGGGGGGCCACGGCAGCAGAGCGGGAGCGGGCGGCGCGGGTCAGCACTTACCCGGTACCTGTTGGCGCTGATCTGCTCCACCTGGAAGCGCTTGGCACAGTTGCACTGGGCCACTTGCCTGTTCACCTGGGGACGGCACGCTCGGCTCAGACCCACGGCGGGACCCCCAGCCCCAGCTGCTGCCGCAGCCCCCCCGCCTCGCCGTACCTCGTCCTGGATCTGGTCGGCGTCGGCGGTGCGGCGCAGGGGGTCGCGGTTGGGGTGCAGGGCGCTGACGAACTCGTAGTAGTCGATGAAGCCGTCGCCGTTCATGTCGAAGATGCTGGCCACGGCGTTCATCTCCAAGACGTTGGTGGGGAACTCTGGGGATGGGAAGGGGGGGGACCCTCAGCCCGCCCTGCCCTGCGCACCCCTGCGCCAAGGCCAGCCAGTGCCGGCGCCGAGGGGGGTCCCGGCTGGCAGACCCTGTCCCACCTCTCCCCAACGTGCCCCTTCCCAGGCTCTCAGGGCGCGGGGGGAGCCCTGAGGGGTGCCCCCGCCCCAGCCCCTCCCTGGGGGCACTCACTGGAGGAGAGGACGCTCTCGATGAACTCCCGCTGGCTGATGCGCCCGTCCTGGTCCCTGTCGATGCCTCGGAAAACGTCCAGGACCCGGGACTTCATCTGGCTGATCCACTGCATGTAACGCTTCCTCCAGACCCCGAAGTCGAAGTGAGCGAACTCCTCCAGCTCGGAGAGGCACAGACGGGGATTAACGCGCCGCAGGAAAGCCCCCCACGAGCCCCCCCACTGTCACACCTGCCTGGGTGACCGCGCTTTGCCCCACGCAGGACCTGCACTCAGGCTCAGCCCGGCTGCCGTGAAGCCAGCTCGCCCCCCGCCCCCACCCCGCTGAGCCTGGCAAAGGGGGTCTCTGCCTGGGAACCCCGGCTCCGGGTTGCAAGGGGGGGGCCCGCTGGCTCCGGCAGCCGCCCCTGCCCGCAGAGATGCGTGGGGATGGGGGTCTGGGAAGGCTCCTGGGCGCTGCCTGCTCCATCCCGCTGACCCCGGGGACCGTCCCCACGCGCATCCCACCCAGGGCCAGGGGGTCCCGCCGGCGAAAGGCCGACCCCGGGGCCGCCCCCACCTCTCGCAGGCGCTGCAGGGCCGTCTCCAGCCGGTACTGCCGGTCCAGGGCCAGAAGCCAGAGCTGCTGCCAGCGGTGCAGGAGCTGGGCCATGAGCGGGGTCTGGGGCTCCAGCCCCCCGAGCGGCACCGCCGGCGTGCCCTGCGCCTTCCCCGTGCCGCGGTGCCCTGCAGCCGGCGGAGAGGGGCACTGAGGGCACCGCCGGGGGTCCCGGGGGGCGGCGCGGGGTGGGGGGCGGCGGGGGCCCTTACGTGTGGCCAGCCGGCGGGCGGGCGGCGGGCCCAGCTCGGCGCCCAGCTTCCGCTTGCAGCTCTTGGTGACCTTCTCCACGTCGGGCTGCTTGCGGTTCAGCTCCTCCATGAACACCTACCGCGGAGCGCCGGGGCTGAGTGTGTGGCCCCCGCGCACGGCCGGCAGCGTGGCCACCCCCCAGGCCAGCCCTGCTGCCCCCCCCTCCACTTCCCCGGGACCCTCCTGCTTCCTCAGTGCTGGCTGCAGACCCGGAGGGCTCGGGCTGCGGCTGCTGCTGTGCGCGAACGGTGCTGCTGCGTCGCCGCTGCGCGCACGAGCTGCACCCTCGGCATGGGGCACCCCGAATCCCTGGGCTGGGAGGGCTGATGCTGGGGGGGGGGGCAGCGTGCGGCCCCCGGCGACGGGAGGAGCGGGGTGCAGAGTCCCTTACTGTGTGCTGGGCATTGAGCTCCTCCAGCTGCTCGGCCTCCTCCGGCAGCGGCTCCTGGTCCCGCAAGCCCAGAGCCTCCTCGGCGGCCGTGATCCAGTCGATGAGCTGGGCCGTCTCCTCCCGCTCGGCCGCGAGGCTGGCCGCCTGCGCCTGCAGCCGCTCGCCCTGCTGCTGGGCCCAGCTCAGCACCTGCGGGCACGGCCCGGGGAGCTGGGCACGGCGGCGGGGGGCTCGCTGCGGACCCCCGGGTCTGCGGCCCCACGGGGAACCGCAGGGCCGGTGCTTCGGCGGGGGGGCGAGGATCTGTGCGGGGAGCCACAGCCCACCGCTGCCGTGGGGCGGGTGCGGACCCCCAGCCGGCAGGACGGGGCAGGGAGGGGGGGGGCTCCACGGCCCACCCGTGGCCGTGGGGCAGGACCCAGGCACTGCCGGTCCTCATGGGCCGCAGCCAAACGTGCCGGCAGCTGGGTCTGCCGTGCCGCATCCTCGCTATCTGGGGCAGGCAGATCTGATAGCGAGGATCTCCGCTCCCCACGGGCTTGGTGCGGGCGAGGGATCGGCCGAACCCGTCAGACCCGTTCAGGCTCTCGCCGGCAAACCCACAGCGCCAGGGAGGCTCCGAGCCGCTGCGGGAGCGGGGTCCAGCATGGGGATCCCGGGGACACTGCTCCCCAGGGACTCGCCGCCTGGCATCTGCCGTGGCACGGGAAAGAGCCACCACCACTGCGGGGGCCCAGGGTGGGAGCAAGGGGATGGTTGGGGTGACGTGTCCCGGCCGATCACGGCGGGGCCGGGTCTGCGCAGGAGCTGAGCAAGACCAAAACTGCCCGTGTCAGCCGAGGCCGAGCACCCCCAGGTCCCCGCAGGGCGCTGGTCAGCAAAGCGGCACCAGCGGTGGGAACGGCGTGGGGCCACGCTCGTCCCGGGTGTGAGTGTGGGTCTGCCCCCCACCCGGGGGGGGTGGAGAAGGGGTGCCCAGCTCACCTCCTGGAAGCGGCTCTTGGCAACGGTGACCCAGGACTTGACGGTGATGACGGAGTCCGGGTGGCAAGTGGAGAGGATCTCCTCCCCCAGCGAGGTGATGCACTCCAGCTCCAGCTGCTGGCACTGCAGGGACTTCATCAGCTCCTGGGGGAGGGCACAGACCCTGGAACCGCCGCGTCTCAGCCCCCCGCACCCCCAGCACCGCAGGGGCCAGGCTCCACCCAGCCGGGGGGGGGAAGACACTGGGTGGCATGAGCACGGCCACCTTTGCATGGGGTGCTTGGGACCCTAAATCTCCACACCGCAGGGTGCCTGGGGCCCCAAACCCTGTGTCTTGGTGTGACGGGACCCAACATCCCACGTCTCGGTGTGGCGCGCCCCACGCCCTGGCAGGGGCCGGCTGACCCCAGGAGCGGGACGTCCCGGGGCGAGGACGGAGGGAGGTGGGGGCTGGCGGGGGCTGGCGGGGGCTGGCACCAACCTGCAGCTGGTTCTGGCACTCCTGCACGGCCAGCTCCTCCTCGGGGAAGACGCCGTACTTGAGGGTTTTCTCCGACTCGGAGAGGCGACCCAGGAAGGAATGCACCAGGGAGTGAAACTCCTCTGCCTGCCGCGGACAGCCGGGGACCTGCTCAGCACCCACCTTGCGGCCACAGCCCCAGGTCCCGGCCCCCCAGCCCCCCTGGGCAGACCCTGAGCCCTGCGGCCACCTCTCCTGCCCGGGGCCAGCCCAGCACCTGGCGCAGGCACCTCGCTGTGGGGCTCCAGGCCCCTGAGAGCTGCTGCCAGCCCAGCCCAGCTCAAACCCCACGGCAGGACAGAGGATGCTTTTCACCCCAGCCTGGCTCCCAGGACCTGACCCCCCCCCATCAGTACCTCCACATCAAGCAGGGCACCCTAAAACACACAGCCGTCCCGCCCCGAGCACCCTGCGCGTGGGCAAACCTACGACAGGCACCCACAGCACCCAGCCTGGCTCCTGGCCACGGCACCTTGCGACACAGCCCCACACAGAGCCCCACAGCCCCACGCAGCACCCTGCAGTGTGGCCACCCACCTCCCAGGCACCCCACGCAGCACCCCACAATGCGGCCACCCACCACCCGGGCACCCCACAATGTGGCCACCCACCCCACGCAGCACCCCACAATGCGGCCACCCACCACCCGGGCACCCCACACGCCCACAGCCGCCTGCAGAACTTTCCCACGAGGCCGCACCGGCTGCAGACCTCGACCTTTTGGCCGGGGGGGCCCTGGGGTGGCCGCTGCCCCCCCGGGCTCTCACCTGCCGGAGCGCAGCCTCCAGCCGGGCCTGCTTGGAGACAGAGAGCTTGCAGACCAGGTCCCAGCGGGTGCTCAGCTCCTCCATCTGCTTCTGCAGCCACTGGGAATCGACGCTGCTGCTGCCGCGGGTCAGGTCCCGCACCGAGCGCTTCAGCATCTTGATGCAGCTGGCTCGCTTGCCCAGCTCCTTCTGGAAGACCTGGGCAGGAGGGGGTAGAAGATGCCGGGGGGGGGTCCCAGCACCCTGCCTGGCCCCTGCTACTGTGCAGGGCTCCCATGCAGTGGGGTACCCGGGGCACCCCAGCACTGCCCCACGGACTGGGAGCGCAGGCTGCCATCCTGCCCCGGGATGGGGGTGGGCAGGGCTGGTGCGGAGCCCGGTGCAGAGCCCGGGGCTCCCCGCCTGGCTGGGGACATCCACCTTGTGCTTGTCCATGAGGTCACTGACCAGGTCCCGGTCCCCTCCGACAGGCACGTCCTCGCTGAGCTGCGGCTCAGCCCGGTACAGCCAGTCCATGAGGGCCTGCAGCGCGTCCGTGAACTTGCCCGAGAAGAGCAGGTTCTCCTCCAGCTTGTGCTGCCTGCAAGGAAGGGCGCGGGCAATGCCAGCGGTGCCCAGGACCCGGGGAACGGCCACCCCGCGGGCCAGAGCGCAGCAGAGCTGGGGCAGGGAGGTCCCAAGAAAGGGAGCGGGATGCCCAGGGGGGATGGGCAATGCCATGCCCCCCACATGGCAGGCAGAGCATAGGCACCCTGTCCTCATCCCCGTCCTCATCCCCATCCCATCCCATCCCCATCCCATCCCCATCCCATCCCCATCCCCATCCCATCCCCATCCCCATCCCATCCCCATCCCACCCCATCCAATCCCCATCCCCATCCCACCCCATCCCCATCCCACCCCATCCCCATCCCATCCCCATCCCATCCCATCCCCATCCCATCCCCATCCCACCCCATCCAATCCCCATCCCCATCCCATCCCCATCCCCATCCCATCCCCATCCCACCCCATCCAATCCCCATCCCCATCCCATCCCCATCCCACCCCATCCAATCCCCATCCCCATCCCATCCCCATCCCACCCCATCCCCATCCCACCCCATCCCCATCCCATCCCCATCCCACCCCATCCAATCCCCATCCCCATCCCCATCCCATCCCGTCCCCATCCCCATCCCGATCCCCATCCCATCCCATCCCATCTGCGTCCCTTCCCCTGTCCCCATCCCATCCCCATCCCATCCCCATCCCCATCCCCATCCCATCCCCATCCCATCCCATCCCATCCCATCCCATCCCCATCCCATCCCCATCCCATCCCCATCCCCACCCCCGTCCCCATCCCATCCCGTCCCCATCCCCATCCCGATCCCCATCCCATCCCATCCCATCTGCGTCCCTTCCCCTGTCCCCATCCCATCCCCATCCCATCCCCATCCCCATCCCCATCCCATCCCCATCCCATCCCATCCCATCCCACCCCCATCCCATCCCCATCCCCATCCCCATCCCCATCCCATCCCCATCCCGTCCCCATCCCGTCCCCATCCCATCCCGTCCCCATCCCCATCCCCATCCCATCCCACCCCCATCCCACCCCCATCCCCATCCCACCCCCATCCCATCCCCATCCCATCCCACCCCCATCCCCATCCCGATCCCCATCCCATCCCATCCCATCTGCGTCCCTTCCCCTGTCCCCATCCCATCCCCATCCCCATCCCCATCCCCATCCCGTCCCCATCTCCATCCCGTCCCCATCCCGTCCCCATCCCATCCCCATCCCCATCCCATCCCATCCCATCCCCATCCCCATCCCATCCCACCCCCATCCCCGTCCCCGTCCCATTCCCACCCCCCCCCGCCCCACCTCTCCACGGCCCGGCTGCACAGCGCGTCCCAGCGCTCCTTCAGCTCCCCCAGCAGCTCCTCCAGCGGCTGCAGGTCCTCGGGGAGCCGCGCTCTCTCCCGCAGCGCCCGCCCGCTCCGCAGCGTGGCCTCGTACACCGGCCGCTTCGAGCGCAGCACCTTCTGGAAAGCCTGCGGGCAGAGGGGGCGAGCCCACCGGGACCCCCGGGATGTGGGTGCTGGACCCAGGGAGGGGAGACTCCTGCCCCCCCTCTCCGAGGACCACGCGGCGGCTTGGGGTGCCAATGCCCCTCGGCCGGGGGCTCCCCCCACTTTGCAGAGGTGGCCCTGGGACGGTGTCCGACCGCCCTGGCACCCATGTTGGGACCCCCCTCCCCTGCCGCCCCACAGCCCCCCAGTTCTGCTCCCCACAGCCAGGCAGCTGCCCCCAGCGGGACCCCCCCTCTCTACAGGGCCGGGGAGCGGGGCAGCCCCCCCACCTTGTGCTCAGCCAGCTGGCACTTGATCTCCTCCTGGCTCGTGGCAGTGTCCTGCGGCACCTCCAGGCTCTGCTCCACCTCGTCCATCCAGTCCAGGAGCAGCCGCCGGGACTCGCTGAACTGAAACGGAGGGGAGGGGTACGGGGCGGGGGGGGTACGGGGTGTGGGGGGGGTCCTGTTTGCAGGGGCCAGGGCGACCCGGACGACGAGCCACAGCACCCATGCGACAGAGCCGCGTGCTCCGTGTGCCACCGCGGCGCAAACCCTGGGCCAGCGCGGCACGGTCCCTGCGCCGGAGCCGCGTTGCCCCCCGCGTCCCCCAGACCCACTGCAGGACCCGCATCCCCCGGCGCCGTGGGTAAGTACCTGCTTGGTGCGCTTGCGGGCCTCCTCCAGCGCTGCCCCTCGCTCCGACGCCCGCTGCAGCACCTTGCCCAGCCGCTCCCGCGCCGTCAGCACCAGGTTCTGGATGACGGCCCCGTCCTGCTTCCTGCTGAAGTCCTTCAGGCGGGACGCAACTGCCTCCAAGCCGCTGAGCTGCTCGCCGTGGGCATTCGCCTCCTTCACCAGCGCCTGCAGGAGAGCCGAGGCGGCTGGGGGTGCGTGGACAGCCCCGCGGCAGGAGCGGGGCCTCCGAGCGCAGCCCGCGCGGGGACGGGGAGCCGAGCCGACTCGCTCCGCTGCTGCGGGGAGACGCGTCCCGCCGGCAGCCCGGGGGGGACTGATTTTCCTTGCCGCTGCTGGAAGGGACCCCTCCGGGCAGACCCCAGCCCTGTGGAATCAGCCCCGGTTTCGCGGGGGGTGTCGCGCCGGCTCAGCCCGCCCTTGCCTTGTGCTCCTGGATCTGCGCGGTGACGGTGCCCAGGACGAAGCTGGGCGGCGGGGGGGAGCCGAGGAGCTCCTCTGCATGAGCCACCCAGTGCAGCAGCTCCTGCACGGTGCCGTGGAACTCGGTGCTGACCGTCAGCCCCTCGGCCAGGCGCTCCTGCGGGTTTAGGGTAGGGGGGAGGCGCTGATGGGGACGGGCACCCGCAGCCCCCGGGGCCGGGGCAGGGCCGGCACCCCCGGACGGACAGCGAGCCCCCCAGCCCCACGCACCTTCCTCTCCTGGGCCTCGGCGTGGACGCTCTCCCACTTCTGCTCCAGGATGCGGAGGCTGTGCTCGGTGCTGCAGGGCCGCCTGGCGCGGCAGGAGGCCAGCAGCCGCTGCAGCCGCTCCCGCACGCCGCTGTACGCCTCCTGCTTGGACTCCATCTCCTTGCACAGCTCCTGCCGAGAGGCCGCGGGGACCCCCGGGGTCACCGTCCCGCCGGGGGACGGGGGCGGCTCCCGCTCCGCCCCGAGGAAGGGGTGCGGGAGGAGACGGCAGAGAAGGGTCCTGGCCCCTCGGCACACAGAGGGGTGGCTTTGGGGCACGCGTACACCCCCCCACGGGACACTGAGGGACAGCCCCAGCGCTCACCAGGTGAGCCGTGAGCTTCTCTTTGGTGGTGTCCGGGTGGCCCCACGCCGGCTTGGAGAAGAAGAGCTGCAGCTCCACCTGCTCCAGCCACTGCAGCAGCTCGGTGATCTCCAGCGTGATGTCCTGCACCTGGGGGGGGTCCGGGGGGGGGTCAGCGCTGCCCCTGCCAGCCGGCAGCCCCCCGGCACGCGGTGCCCCCCCGTACCTGGCTGAGGTTGTTCTCCAGCTCCAGCTGCCGGCTCTCGGTCTCGCTCTGCACCAGTTCCCAGCGCTGGCTGAGCTGGTGCAGGCTGCGCTGGAGCCCCTCCATGCTCTCGCCCAGGCTGGAGAGCAGCAAACCCTGCCCGGCCTCGCTGACCGACCGCACCGTGCGCGCGTGGGACATCACGTCGTTCCTCAGCACCTGGGGACGGGGCCAGCGGTCACGGCCAGCACCCACATCCCCGGCCAGCACCCACATCCCCGGCCAGCACCCACATCCCTGGGCAGCACCCACATCCCCGGCCAGCTCCCACATCCCCGGCCAGCACCCACATCCCCGGCCAGCTCCCACATCCCCGGCCAGCACCCACATCCCCGGCCAGCTGCACCCTGTGAAGCCCCTCGCTGCCGACGTGGCGCCCGGGGATGCCCCAGAGCCGGCACGGGGTAGGTCCCGAGCACCAAATTTGCCGCTTCGTGGCAGGGAGACTGCCGGGACAGGGTAGAGAAGAGGCCAAGGTCCCCCTCCCCACCCCACAGCACCTCGCCTGCGTCAGCCACGGCGCGAGCGTGCCCAGGCAAGGGGAAGCGGCTCTGCACCGCTGGCGGCCTCGGCTCCCTCCCGGCGAGGCACGGAGACAGCTCATTCCTTCCATGCTGTCACCGCGGGAGGGGACGCGTTCTCACGCCGCCCGCCCCAAGCCGCAGCCTGCCCGATCCAGCTGCCGCTGCCCCGGGAGGAGGGGGCCGGGCAGCCCCCTGCGGTCAGGATGCGGCCCCACAGCACCAGAGCCACGACCGGGACCAGGCAGGGCTGTGCCACGTCCCGTGCTCCCCGCCGAGGGGGACATCCGCCGCAGCAGTGGGGCAGCAGTGGGGCAGCAGCGGGGCAGCAGCCCTCACCTTGTGCTTGGCCAGCTCGATCTCGCAGCTCTGCAGGTCGGGGCGCAGCGGCGGGGGCCCCCGCAGCTGCTCGGCCGTGCGCGCCAGCCACTGCAGCAGCTCCTCCAGCTGGTGCTGGAACTGGCCCAGGCCCAGCAGAGCTGCCTCCAGCTGGTGCTGCCCCGGCGAGGGCAGGATCGGGCACCCGTGGGGCGGGAGCAATGGCACCCCACCACCACGCACCCAGCGCCCGCGCGGCACCAGGCACCCACCGTGCACCCAATGCTTGCACGGCCCCACACACCCACCCAGCTCCACGCACCCAGCACCCACCCAGCACCCCACGCACCCACGGCCCACCACACCCAGCACCCATGTGGCACCCCACGCACCCAGCACCCACCCAGCACCCCACGCACCCACAGAGCACCCCACGCACCCAGCACCCATGTGGCACCCCACGCACCCAGCACCCACCCAGCACCCCACACACCCACATAGCACCCCATGCACCCAGCACCCATGTGGCACCCCACGCACCCAGCACCCATGTGGCACCCCACACACCCAGCACCCACCCAGCACCCCACACACCCACAGAGCACCCCACGCACCCAGCACCCATGTGGCACCCCACGCACCGCCCAGCTCCACCCACCCAGCACCCCACGCACCCACAGCCCCATGCACCCAGCACCCCACGCACCCACCCAGCTCCACCCACCCAGCGCCTGCACAGCACCCACCCAGCCCCCCGGCCCCCCCCGCCGTGGCTCTCGCCCTGTGCCGGCAGCAGACCCAGCTGACAGCTCAGGTGCCCCCCACCCCGAGCCCCCCAGCCCGGCGCCTGCCTACCTGGCGGCTGACGATCTCCTCCTCCAGCCGGTCCCAGCGCTGGCGGAAGTCGCTGAGGGGGGCTGGGGGGTCCCCCAGCCCCGCGCCCCCGAGGCTGGCCTGGTGCCGCAGGCTCTCCACCTCCACCTTGCACTGGTAGAGCTCCCTCTTGAACTCCTGCGGGGCAGCGGCGAGTGGTGACCCCCCCCCGCCCCAAACATGGTGACAGGGGTCTGCCGGGCCACCAGGCATGGCACGGCACGGCAGGGATGGGTCTGGTTTAGCACAGCATGGCATGGCATGGCATGGCATGGCACGGCAGGGCTGGGTCTGGTTTAGCACAGCATGGCATGGCATGGCATGGCACGGCAGGGCTGGGTCTGGTTTAGCACAGCATGGCATGGCATGGCATGGCATGGCAGGGCATGGCAGAGCTGGGTCTGGTTTAGCACAGCATGGCATGGCATGGCATGGCAGAGCTGGGTCTGGTTTAGCACAGCATGGCATGGCATGGCATGGCAGAGCTGGGTCTGGTTTAGCACAGCATGGCACGGCATGGCACGGCAGGGCTGGGTCTGGTTTAGCACAGCATGGCATGGCATGGCATTGGCATGGCAGGGCTGGGTCTGGTTTAGCACAGCATGGCATGGCATGGCATGGCAGAGCTGGGTCTGGTTTAGCACAGCATGGCACGGCATGGTATGGCACGGCAGGGCTGGGTCTGGTTTAGCACAGCATGGCATGGCATGGCATGGCATGGCAGGGCATGGCAGAGCTGGGTCTGGTTTAGCACAGCATGGCATGGCATGGCATGGCAGAGCTGGGTCTGGTTTAGCACAGCATGGCACGGCATGGTATGGCAGAGTTGGGTCTGGTTTAGCACAGTATGGCATGGCACGGCATGGCATGGCAGGGCTGGGTCTGGTTTAGCACAGCATGGCATGGCATGGCACGGCACGGCAGGGCTGGGTCTGGTTTAGCACAGCATGGCATGGCATGGCATGGCAGAGCTGGGTCTGGTTTAGCACAGCATGGCACGGCATGGTATGGCAGAGTTGGGTCTGGTTTAGCACAGTATGGCATGGCACGGCATGGCATGGCAGGGCTGGGTCTGGTTTAGCACAGCATGGCATGGCATGGCACGGCACGGCAGGGCTGGGTCTGGTTTAGCACAGCATGGCATGGCATGGCATTGGCATGGCAGGGCTGGGTCTGGTTTAGCACAGCATGGCATGGCATGGCATGGCAGAGCTGGGTCTGGTTTAGCACAGCATGGCACGGCATGGTATGGCACGGCAGGGCTGGGTCTGGTTTAGCACAGCATGGCATGGCATGGCATGGCATGGCAGGGCATGGCAGAGCTGGGTCTGGTTTAGCACAGCATGGCATGGCATGGTATGGCAGAGTTGGGTCTGGTTTAGCACAGTATGGCATGGCACGGCATGGCATGGCAGGGCTGGGTCCGGTTTAGCACAGTATGGCATGGCACGGCATGGCAGAGCTGGGTCTGGTTTAGCACAGCATGGCATGGCATGGTATGGCAGAGTTGGGTCTGGTTTAGCACAGTATGGCATGGCACGGCATGGCATGGCAGGGCTGGGTCTGGTTTAGCACATCATGGCATGGCATGGCATGGCAGAGCTGGGTCTGGTTTAGCATAGCACAGCACAGCAGAGCTGTGTCTGGTTTAGCATGCCATGGCAGGGCATGGCATGGCACAGCATGGCATGGCACAGCATGGCATGGCACAGCATGGCATGGCACAGCATGGCATGGCGTGGCACAGCATGGCACGGCGCGGCAGAGCTGGGTCTGGCACACGCTGCATGGTTTGGCACGGCACAGCCCAGCATGGCACGGCTTGGCACAGCATGGCACGGGCACCTGAGCCCAGAGCTCCTCCTCGTGGGAACTGGGGAGCCCTGCCCGCTCGGGGCACCTCGGGGCGCAGGATTTGGCCACTCCGGGCAGGGCTCGGCCACCCTGCGCCCACCACCAGCGGGTGCCACGGGGGCACCAGCACCCTGCGCCGCGCCGCACGCACCCACCGCCGCCCCCCCAGCCCGGCCCCAGGGCTCGGGGCCCCATCCTGCGCCGCCGCTCACCCACCTTCAGCTCCGCCAGCTGCTGCTGCACCATGTCCAGGTCCCCGCCGACCAGGAACTCCTCGGCGAGGCGCAGCTCGGCCGCATCCAGCCACTCCAGCAGCCGCTGGGGATGGAGCGGGACTGTGGGGCCGGAGCGGGGCTGGGGGGGGCCAGGCCCCCCACCCTGTCCCCATCCCCGTATGCTGGACATGTCAGCCCTGCCAGCTCGGCTGCGTCCCTGGGGGCAGGGGCACGCTCCCCCCCCCCCACGCTCTGCAGCCCCACGGCCAGGAGTGGGGGCTGGGACCCGCCGTGGTCCCCGGGAGGGGGACGCAGAACAGGGCGGGAGGGTGCCCCAGCCCCACGGAGAGCTCCGAGCGTGTCACAGCGGGCCAGGACACGGGCACGGCCGGCCCCGTGGCCCCAGCGCCCACTCAGGGCAGCATCACGGCACCCCGACGGTCCTGCCCCCCCGCACAGCCCCCCCTGCCCGGACCACCACGGTGGCCCCACGCGGCGCCCGCGCGTGGGGTGTCTGGCTGAGCAGACCCCCGCACCCCACCTGCATGGTCTCCTGGTAGCTGACGGCGGCCTGGAGCTGCTCCTCGAGGCGGGCGTACCGCTCCGTCCACACCTTGTTCAGGCTGTGCCAGGAGGAGTAGAGCTGCGGCAGGGCGCGAGGGTCAGCGGCACCGCCACGGGGTGGGGGGGGGGTCAGCGGCACCGCCACGGGGTGGAGGGGGGGTCAGCGGCACCGCCACGGGGTGGAGGGGGTCGGGGTGGGGGGGGTCAGCGGCACCGCCACGGGGTGGGGGGGGTCGGGGTGGGGAGGTCAGAGGCACCATGACAGGGTCAGGGTGGGGGGGATCAGGGTGGGGGCATCAGCAGCACCGCCACAGGGTGGGGGGGATAGGGGTGGGGGGGGTCAGCAGCACCGCCACGGGGTGGGGGGGGTCGGGGTGGGGGCACCAGCGGCACCGCCACGGGGTGGGGGGGGTCGGGGTGGGGGCACCAGCGGCACCGCCACGGGGTGGGGGGGGGTCAGCAGCACCGCCACGGGGTGGGGGGGGTCGGGGTGGGGGGGGGTCAGCGGCACCGCCACGGGGTGGGGGGGGTCGGGGTGGGGGCACCAGCGGCACCGCCACGGGGTGGGGGGGGTCAGGGTGGGGGCACCAGCGGCACCGCCACGGGGTGGGGGGGGTCGGGGTGGGGGCACCAGCGGCACCGCCACGGGGTGGGGGGGATGGCGGGCAGGGGTGCGAGGCTTGGCAGCCGCACGGTCCCTTGTGCGGGGACACTGGCCCGGGACAGCCACGCTCCATCCGGCCCAGCCCCGCGACACCCGGCTGCGGGGGACGCCTGTCCCCCCGCTCCAGGGTCCAGCCCTGGGGACATCCCCCCTGCAGCCCCCTCCCCTGCCGGACCCACCCCCGCTGGGACTCACATCGTCCAGGCTCTTGGTGACGTCGGGCTTGTCGGGGTCCCCGCAGGAGGACATCAGCTCCACGCCCAGGCTGCCCAGCGCGTCCAGCTCGCCCTGCAGCGAGTCGATCTCCTCCCGCAGCGCCTGCGGGCGGCACGAGGGGGCTCGGCGCTGCCGCGGGGCCGCCCGCGCCCACCCAGCCCCCTCCCCGGCCCGTACCTGCATGGTGCGGAGCCGCGCGCGGATGGCCTCGGGCTCGCCGCCGGCCTCCTCCAGCCCCAGCACGAGCTGCTGGGTGTCGCTCAGCGTCAGGGCCAGCTCGGAGAGGCCGTGCCAGAAGCGGTCGGCCAGCGCCAGCAGCTCCCGCAGCCACCGCTCCTGCTCCTGGCAGCGGCCCCGCAGGCAGCCCCACTGGGACAGCAGCTGAGCCGTGCGCTCCTGGATCCCTGCGGGGCACGGGAGGGAGGGGGCTCGGCCTCGGGGCGCTGCGAGGGACCCCGACCCAGCCCCGAGCGGGGACGCGGCCCCTGCGGGGTGCCGCGTGTGTGCGGGGATGCGCCGCCGCACCAGCACGCCTGCCTCTCCGTGCCGGTACCTCTGGCAGCAGCGTCGGAGTTTGCCGCCTGCATGCTGGCCAGCAGCTCGCCGCCCTGCGTCCGGACGGTCTCCAGGGCCACCCCCAGCTTCTCCAGCTCGCCCAGGGCCAGGCTGTTCTCACGGATCTGCTCCCGGAGGTGGGCCGCGTCGCCGCGGGCCGGGGGCTGGCTCTGCAGGCGGCTCTGCAGCCGCTCCAGGCACTCCAGCAGCAGGTCCATGCGCTCCGTCAGCTGGGGGGCACCAGCCCGGTCACCGGAGGGGAAGCCCCGGAAGGGGACGCCGTCCCCCGCCAGCCCCGGTGCCGGTGCCGTACCTGGCTGTAACGCGGCAGGGCGTCCTCCAGCAGAGCAGCCGCCTGGCGCGCGCGCTCGCGGACGCGGCCGTACCGCTCCTCCGCCTCCCGCCAGCGCTGCTGGAACGGGGCTCCCTGCTCGGGGCTCAGCTCCGCCAGCTGCGCCGAGACGCGCTGCAGCTTCCCCACCAGCGGCCGGTGCTCCGCGATGGCCTCCCGCAGGCACTGCGGGCCGAGGCAAAGCCGTGGGGACGGGCACGTGCCCCGGGGCGCCCCAGGGCTGCCCAGGCTCTGCTCCCGCGGGACGGTGCTCGTGCGCGGCGGGTGCCCGCAGCTTTGTCCCCTCCATCCCGCCGTCTGCTCCCGCCCCCACGGGGTGGCACAGGGTGTCCCACACCTTCCCCATGCCCCGGCCACCCCGCCCTCACCTGCAGCAGCGCCTGCTGCTCCTTGAGGGCCTCGTAGCTGATGGCGTCGGGGAAAAGCTGCGCCCCGACGACCTGCGTCTCCTCCAGCCAGGGCAACAGCTCCTCGTGGGCCTCGGAGAACTGGGCGAGCAGGGACTGGGCGTGCTCCAGCTGCACGGCGCAGGCTCCGCTGCGCAGGAAGAGCTGCTCCGTGCGCTCCCGCAGCGCCTGCACCGAGGGCTGCGCGGACGGGCGGCTCACCGGGGTGCCGGGGGCGCGGGGCAGCCGTCCCCGGGGCAGCATCCCCCACGGCGGGCACCGGCGCAGCCCCGGCACGGCCACTCACCTGGAGGTGCTGCCGCAGGGGCTCGGGGCAGGAGAGGAGCAGCGGGTCCGAGATCCCCAGCAGACGCTCCACCAGTCCCCGGTGGTGCAGGATCTCGGCCGAGAGCAGCTGGAAGACAGAGGCCAGTGTCCCTGGGGACTTCGGGCACCCCCGTTTTGGGGTGCGGGTGCTGGCCCAGAGCAGCGGACCCACCTTCTGATCGGCGAGCTGCGAGCGGAGAGCCTGGGCGTCCAGCTGCACCCGCCCGATCTCCTCCAGCCGCTCGCCCAGCCGCGCCACGCGGGCGAGCTGGGAGTCCAGGATCTGCTCGAACTGCGGCGGAGAGGAGCACGGTCAGGGCACCGGGCCCGCCTCGCCGCAACACGGGCCCCCCCCTGCCCCCGGCGCATCTGCTGCGGCGCCTTCAGCCGTAACCGAGCGCGTCCCCCCCAGCCCCGACTCCCCCGTGCTGCCCACTGCAGGCAGCAACGCCGCGGGGCCGGGGAGCGGTGAAGGGGGCAGAGGGCGACTGTCCCCAGACCCCCGCGTCCCCCACCTTCTCCCTGTCACTCGTGCCGACCGGGGGCTCCCGGCCACCGCGCTGGCTGTCCCAGGAGCCCAGCTCCTTCTCCACGCGGCCCAGCCAAAGCGCCAGGTCCTCCTGGGCAGCGCCCAGGCGGGACGAGGCCTCCAGGGTCTGCCCCAGCCGGTGCGCGGTGTCGGCGCTGCTCTGGCCCACGATGAGGTACCGCATCCTCAGGGACTCCATCTTCTCCTGCGCCAGCTGGGCCTCCTCCCCTGCGGCAGCACCGCGGCCGGCGTCAGCGCTGCTGCGGCCGGTGTCCCCGGGGACGGGGACCTGCCGTGCCAACACCTGCCCTCCCTCCCGACGCTCGCTCTGTCCTGACCTTCCCCTGTGCCCATCCGCCTTCTGCTTCTCCTGGACCCGGCTCCGGCCCCTCATCCCCACCAGCAGCAAAATTCAGCTTGCTGGCCACCCCCCGCTGCCAGTGCGCCCCAGGGGCCAGGGTCCCCCCCGGCCGCCCTCCATCCAAAAGGGACCCCACACTCCCGCAGCCCCCAGCGCGCCCCGGGGTCCCCCTCGGTGCTGGCACAGCCCCTTGCGTGACACGCTCCACGTCCCACAGCCCCGACCCGGCGGCCACTCGCCTGTCACCATCTCCAGGACCCTCTGCCCGCTCTCCAGGGCTCCGTCCAGTTCTCCCAGCCGGCCGCGAATCTCCTCGCACAGCGCCTGGGCGAGAGGCTCCCGTGGTGGTGACTGCCACTTGTCCCCCCCCGCCGCTACGCCCACGGGCGTCCCCCCCATACCCAGCCCTCCCCACCCGTCCCGCCGTGCCCCGCTCGCCCTGCCCCAAGCCCACCCCGCACCCCCGCCCGGCCCCGACCTGGGTTTGCTGGTGGGCGTCCTGCACGCGGCGGACGCAGCCGTTGGCGCGCCAGAGCTGGGCCAGCTGCCGCTCCGTGGCACCGAGCCACTCCTGGAAGGAGTCCACGGCCTCCTGGAAGCCCTGTGCCGCCGGCAGGATCCGCTCCAGGCGGCCGTACCTGTGCCGGGAAGGCGGGGGGGCAGCTGGGGAGGGTGACAGCCCCCAGTCCCAGGGGCCTCACAGGTGCGAGACCAAGGTCCTGGCTGGAGAAGCCTCCTGTCCCCCTGCCACTGGGGCTGGGTGGCCCATTCCTACCTCAGTGGTCCCCCCGCCCTGTGCTCCCCACCCCAAAAATCCCACCCCAAACGTGAGGGGCGAGGCCAGCATCCCCAGCCCAGGCAGCACCACGAGCATCCCGAGGAGAGGCCACGGGGGTCCCGCTTCATCCCAGCCAGGACTGGGGACACTGGGACGCAGGGTGAGGTGGCCCCAGCCCCACTGCGTGACCCATCGGTGCCCGGTCCGGAGCGAGCCCCTCGCCGGTGGCGAGGCTGCAGGGACCACAACCCGCCCCACAGTCCGTGGGGCACGGCGCAGCCCGGGCACGAGCGGGGCAGAGCACGTGGGGACGTCAGGGGGATCGCGGTGGGGCGGGGGGGGACAGGGCTGCCGACCCCAACCCACCTGGCTTCAGCCTCCTGCATCAGCTTGCCCCACTTCTCCCCGAGGCCGCAGAGGCTGCCGCTCCCCTCGGGCGCCACGGTGCCGGAGCCGTGTGCCGCCGGCACCGGTCTGTCCTGCAGCACGAGCTCCACGCGTGGCCTCCGCTCCTCCAGCAGCCGCTTCAGGAGCTGCAAGGCCGCGGGGAACAGCGCTGTGCCGGGGACCCCCACTCTGCCCCCCGAGCCCCGCCGAGCCCCAGCCCCAGAGCGGCACGGTGGGGGGGGACACGCCGGCACGGATCTGCTGACCTTCTGCTCCTCCAGCTGGGCCTTCGCCACCTTCACCTCCGCCGACGGCGGCTTCTGGTTGCTCACCAGCTCCTCCATGTCGGCCACCCAGGCCAGCAAGCTCTCCAGCGTGTCCTGGGCTCGCTCCACGCCAGCCACCTCCTCTGGGACGGGGACAGCCCGCGGGGATACCTGGGGAGAAACGTGGCTGAGCCGCCCGGAGGGCAGCCGTGGGGCAGCCGTGGGGCTGGGGTACGTTCCTCCCCACCGTGCCCAGCCCGGGAGGCAATCCGCATCCCCTGCTCGCCGCATCGGCGGGGCTGTGTCGGGACGGGCTCTCTGCACCGCTGCTCCTCGGGGCCGACAGACCAGGCGCTGCCGGCGGGGCTCCCCAAAACAGGGGCTGCATACCCCGGGTGCACCCCGTGCCGTACGGGCCCCCTCCAGACACACAGCCCCCACCAGCCGCATCCTCCGGTGCCCGGCTGGGTGCGCAGCAATGGGGCGGGGGGTACCGGTGGCTCTGCCCACACCAGGGCACCGCGGGGCGCGCACAGCGGGCGCAGACCCCACGCGAGCACCGGACGAGGGACTGGCGGGGACAAGGGTGCCAGCAAAGCATCCCCGCCGGGGCCGGCACGGCGTCTGCCGCAGCGGGGGTCCCTGCCCGGCAGTCAGTCACCTCTGCGGTGTCCGTGTGTCCGGCGCGGCCGCCGGCCGCGAGCTCCCCCGCGCGCTCCGTCAGCACCGTGACCGTCCGGGTGACCAGGGGCTCCCCGCCCTTCTCGCCGGCCGGGTACTCGGTCACCTCCACGATCTCCGTCACGATGGTCTCGGTCACCTCCGTCACCTCCGTCACCTCGCGGGTGGTGACGGGTTTCCAGGACCAGGCGCTCCGGGGGGCACCGGCCCGGGGGGGTGTCCAGGCAGCGCCCCCCGCCTGCCCCTTCAGCGGGACACAGGCCGTGCTCCCGTTCTGCACCGTCACCTCGGACTGGCTGCGCTTCAGCACGGGGCTGCCCGCCCAGCTCCGGCCGGCGCCGGGCACCGGGCTCCAGCCGTTCTCCACCGGCGGCCCCGGCCAGGCCTCGGCGACGCTCCTGCCGGGCGGCTGCCCCGCGTCCAGCCCCGGCTCCCGGGGCGGCGGCTCCCGGAGGAGCTCGTCCGGCCGCCGGCTCTTCTCGCCCAGGCAGCTGGGCCGGCTCACCGAATTCCCCATGGCACGGGCACGGGCGCCGGGCCCCCGCCTCAGATCCCGGCCTGAAACGAGCCAGGAGGACGGGCGTTATCGGGGCCAGCGCGGGGCTGCGCAGTGCCCGGACCCTGTCCTGCTCCCCGGGCCACCCAAATTCCTGCCCGGGCTCGGGGGGGCTCCCGGCTCCCCCCCACCCAGCAAAGGGCTGCTGGACGAGGCGCTGGCCGTCGTCACCTCGGGGCGAGCAGAGGGCTCTGCGGCATTGCCACCCCTCGCTAGCAGGCGGGTAAACGGGGGGCACGGGGAGGCAGCGCGGGGCAGATGCTCCCGCCCGGCGTCGCTTTGTGCCGTTGGATGAACTCGGGGGCCGGCGGCGGCGGGAGAAAGGAGCCATCTGTCCACAGGGCCCCACAAAGGCTCCGGGGGGAGAGGGCCGGGGGCCACCCGCCCACCAGCACCCACCCAGCAGCGGGCTGGGTGGGCCCCCCACCCTGCCGCAGCCATAAATCACCCGCAACCCTCCGTGGGACCCTCCCACGCCAGCCTCCCCCCCCCACCTCCTCGGCAGAGCCCCCGCCGCAGCGCTGCCCCCACCGGGACCCACCTGCGTGGGCACTCACGGAAGGGATGACACACGCGTGACCGCACGGACACCATGCTTACACGCACCCCCCCCCCCCCCCCCGCCTCCACCTGCACACACACACACACGCACACACACGCACTGCCCCGCGCCGAGCAACAGGCAGAGACCCCACGCCTGGGTCAGCACGGCGACACGCGAGCCTGCCCACGCGACACGGGCCCCCGTGCGTGGGCCCACGGCAGCCGCGCACCCCGGCGTGGCCGGAGCGCCCCTCCCCCCCGCCGGAGCCCCCCCGCACGGACACGCCGCGGACACGGCGGGGCCCCGACTCGCTCGCCCGGGCTGCAGCGCTGCCCCCACGGGAGCCCGTCCACGCAGGTCGAGTGGGGGGGGGTGGGAGGGGGAAGGATGCCGGGTCCGGCGAGGCGAGGGGTGATTCGGGGACACCGCGCACCCCCCGCCCCCGGAGCATCACCGGCCTCTCCACAGCCGCGCAACCCCCGCCCGGCCCCACGCACCCCGCAGTCTCGCCGCCGGCCTTGGGCTCCCCCCGCGGGGTCCACGGCCACAGGGCCCCCCCCCCCCGCGCCCCCGGGCTGCCCCGGCACTCACCCCTCAGCCGAGCCGGGCGTCCATGGGGCCGGGCCGGGGGGGGCTCCGCCGCCGCCCCCCGCTACCCGCCGCGCCGCCGGGCCATGGCGGGGGCTGCCGGGGGGGCGGGGGGGGGGGCGGCCCGGCCCGGGCGGAGCGGAGCGGAGCGGGGCTCGGCCCCCCCGTTACCGCCGCCCGGGCATCGCCCGCCCCGGCCCCGCTGCCGCCTTTGTGCGCTGCGGCCGGGCGGGGCGGGGGGGACGGGGCGGCACCGGGCGGGCGGGGACCCTCCGGCTCCGATCGGCTCGGCCCGGCTCGGCTCGGCTCGGCTCGGCTCGGCTCGGCTCGGCTCGGCACCGGCCCGGCTTGGCACTGGCCCGGCTCGGCTCGGCCCAGCTCTACTGGCCCGGCTTGGCTCTGCTGGGCAAGGCTCGGCACGGTTCAGCACTGGCCCGGCTCGGCCCGGCTCATCTCGGCTCGGCACGGCTCGGCACAGTTTTACACTGGCCCGGCTCGGCCCGGCTGGGCTCTGCTGGGCTCGGCTCGGCACAGTTCGGCACTGGCCCGGCTGGGCTCTGCTGGGCTCGGTACTGGCCCGGCTCGGCCCGGCTGGGCTCTGCTGGGCTCGGCACTGTCCCGGCTGGGCTCGGCTCGGCACGGTTCTGCACTGGCCCGGCTCGGCCCGGCTGGGCTCTGCTGGGCTCGGCACTGGCCCGGCTGGGCTCTGCTGGGCTCGGCACAGCTCGGCACTGGCCCGGCTCGGCCCGGCCCGGCCCGGCTCGGCACGGTTCGGCACTGGCCCGGCTCGGCACGGTTCGGCACTGTCCCGGCTCGGCCCGGCTGACTCCCCGGCCCCCCCCCCCGGTCCAACACGGCCGCCCGCGTTAACCCTTCGCGCGCTGGACGGCGCCGTTACCGGGGAAACCCCCGGGGCCTCGCAGCCATCCCGGGCAGGGGGAGGGGAGCCGCGCCGTTCCCACCGCCCGCCCCGCGCGGTGCTCCCCGGGGGGGCGGCCCGACCCCCCCAAGGGCCCCCCGGCTGACCCCCCACCGACCCCACACCGACCCCACACCGACCACCCCACCGACCCCCCGCAGCGGCACCGGCACCGCTCGGAGATCGGGATCTGACCACATCCCCTGCGTGCCTGCACCCACAGCCCCACGGGAGCGCAGCCCCACAGCAGCACAACCCTATACCAGCACAACCCCGTACCGGCCCAGCCCCACGGCAGCACAGCTCCACGGCAACACAGCCCCACGGCAGCACAGCCCCACGGGAGCACAGCCCCGTACCGGCACAGCCCCACGGCAGCACAGCTCCACGGCAACACAGCCCCACGGCAGCACAGCCCCACGGGAGCATAGCCCCGTACCGGCACAGCCCCACGGCAGCACAGCCCCACGGCAGCACAGCCCCACGGGAGCACAGCCCCGTACCGGCACAGCCCCACGGCAGCACAGCCCCGTACTGACAGAGCCCCACGGCGGCACAGCCCCACGGGAGCACAGCCCCACGGCGGCGCAGCCCCACGGGAGCACAGCCCCATACTGACAGAGCCCCACAGCGGCACAACCCCACGGGAGCACAGCCCCACGGCGGCACAGCCCCATACTGACAGAGCCCCACGGCGGCACAGCCCCACGGGAGCACAGCCCCACGGCGGCGCAGCCCCTCTGGCTCTGGGGGTCGCACACCTCCGGGGAGCGCTGACCCCCCCCGGCCCCCCCGGGGTGATGGCGCTGCTGTGAGCTGCGCTCACAAAGGGGGTGCAGCCCGGCTCCCCAGAGGGTCTGTGGGTGCAGGGTCCCCTCCCCAGGGGCTCTGTGGGTGCAGGTGTCCTCGGTGGGGCCGCGGAGATGCTGGTGCAAATCCCCCACCTGCCTCCCCCCGGGGCGTCGGGGCGCGGAGCCCAGGGCCCCCCCTCCTGCCCCTGCCCTGGGGGGGGCCAAGGGGCGGCCGGAGGTGCCGGGGTGGGGGGCCGAGCCCCATCCTCAGCCCGCCGGGACCCCGCTCCGGCACGGCGGCCCCGAAGCCAGCGAGAGGCCCTCCGGGGCGGGGGGTCCTGCCCCACACAAAGGAGCGGGGGCCCCTCGGAGCCGGGGGGGCCGCTGCGCGGAGCGCCGCGCTGCGCTGATGGATGGGGCTCCCTCGGGGTCTCCTGAAAGCGGCGGGCGGAGGGGGCCGGGGGCTTTGTCTGCTCGGCTGCCGGCGACGCGGCAGGGAATTAGCATAACCCCGGCCCTCCTGCGGCATCGCACCGTCCCCCGCGCACGGTGCTGGCAGCGAGGAGCTCAGCACCCGGCGCCGGATCCGTGCGTGGGCGCCCAGCCGAGGCACCGGTCCCCTCGGGGGCTGCCGGGCATCCCCAGCCGACCCGGGCGGCGCAGGCGGGACCGGGGCCTGGCTGATGGTGCCTCGGAGCCCCGCTGAGCCCCACAAATTGGGGTGGGCCCTGGGGCGGGGGGGGGGGCTGCTCCCCCAGCCCCCAGGCTCAGCCCAGCAGCACAGCCCCCCCCCCCCCCTTCCTCCCTGCTACCCCACGGGGGGGACGCACGAGCCTCGGGACCCCCAGGGCGCAGCCACCGTGCTGGCGAGGCACCCCGGGCACCCCACGGCGCCCGGCGGGGCTCCTTCGGCGGAGCCGCTCGCCGCCTCCCGGCCCGCTCGCCTGCCCGGAGCCCGCCTGGCACGCTCCGCAGCCCCGGGTACCGGGGCTGGGGGTGGCGCGGGTGCCCCGGGCAGAGGGAGCCCAGCGCGGGGCACCGGGCGAGAGCGGCCGGCTGGAATCCGCCGCCTCAGATCCCGGGAGCCGGGTGGGTTTCTCCTCGGCCCCGGCTTTGTCTGCGCCGTGGCCGGGATGAATGGCCCTTTCAGTTTGTGCCGTCATGTGTGCGGAGGGAGCCCGTGTGCTGGCCAGGCCCGAACAAAAGGAGCCGGCGAGGGGCTGTTGGGAGGGCGGCGAGGAGGGGCAGCCCCCGCTCGGCACGGCCGGGGTGGCGGAGCTGGCGGCCTGCGCCGGGGCAGGACATGGCGCGGCCCCCCCAGCGTCCGGGCACGGGGACACGGGGCGGTGGAGAGCGGGGGACAGCACGGCCACAGGCGCCCAGGCGGGGGGACACCCCTGGTGTGGCTGCGCACCCCGCGCCGGGGCAGGGGGACGCGGCTGCGCACGGTTACGCGCCCTGTGCACATTTACACACCCTATACACAGCTGCACACCCCGTGCACGGCTACACACCCCATGGCCTGTTACACACCCCCTGGCCTGTTACACACCCCATGCACGGCTACACACCCTGTGCACGGTTACACACCCCCTGGCCTGTTACACACCCCGTGCACGGTTACACACCCTGTGCACGGTTACACACCCCATGGCCTGTTACACACCCTGTGCATGGCTACACACCCCCTGGCCTGTTACACACCCCGTGCACGGCTACACACCCCCCGGCCTGTTACACACCCCGTGCACAGCTGCACACCCTGTCCACGGTTGCACACACTGCCTGCGTCACGGTGCCGTGGGACACAGCCGATCCCAGTGCAGAAGGTGACCCTGGTGCCAGCGTGGCTCGGAGGCGGCGATGCCACGGGTACCGGCAGGGCCACGGGTGCAGCAGGCTCCGAGCCCACGGCAGCCCGTGATGGTGTCGGTGGGGACCACGGGCAGGCGAGCCTCGTCAGGCTGGGGAGCCGGAGCTGGGCACACGGGACCCTGCCTGGCCACGGTGTCACCAGCCGGTTCACGGTGCTGTGCCAAAGGGCCGCCCAGCCGGCACCATCCGGGGACCGAGACCTCACCAGTCTCGGTGGCGATGTGGGCTGTGTCCTGCCTGGCTCTGAGCGGTTCCGCCGGCCGCGGCGTGCCCGGGGCCAGCCCGTTACCTGCGGGGCCAGGATGGGCTCCGCCAGGATGGGCAACCTCTTCTCCACGGCGTCCAGCCAGTGCCGCAGGGCCAGCAGCTGCTCGTGCGCCTCCAGCCTCCACTCCCAATGCTCGCCACGCTGCCACGCTCTGGGGAGAGACCGGGGACACAGCAGGATGTGGGGTGCAGGGCTGGGGACGTGTCGGGCTGTGGGGTGCAGGGCTGGGGACGTGTCGGGCTGTGGGGTGCAGGCTGGGATATGCTGGGCTGTGGGGTGCAGGGCTGGGGACGTGTCGGGCTGTGGGGTGCAGGGCTGGGGACGTGTCAGGCTGTGGGGTGCAGGGCTGGGATATGCTGGGCTGTGGGGTGCAGGGCTGGGGATATGCTGGGCTGTGGGGTGCAGGGCTGGGGACGTGCTGGGCTGTGGGGTGCAGGGCTGGGGATATGCTGGGCTGTGGGGTGCAGGCTGGGATATGCCAGGCTGTGGGGTGCAGGGCTGGGGATATGCTGGGCTGTGGGGTGCAGGCTAGGATATGCCAGGCTGTGGGGTGCAGGGCTGGGGACGTGTCGGGCTGTGGGGTGCAGGCTGGGATATGCCAGGCTGTGGGGTTCAGGGCTGGGATATGTCGGGCTGTGGGGTGCAGGGCTGGGGACGTGTCGGGCTGTGGGGTGCAGGGCTGGGGACGTGCTGGGCTGTGGGGTGCAGGCTGGGATATGCCGGGCTGTGGGGTGCAGGGCTGGGATATGTCGGGCTGTGGGGTGCAGGGCTGGGGACGTGCTGGGCTGTGGGGTGCAGGGCTGGGGACGTGTCAGGCTGTGGGGTGCAGGGCTGGGGACGTGTCGGGCTGTGGGGTGCAGGCTGGGATATGCCGGGCTGTGGGGTGCAGGGCTGGGGACGTGTCGGGCTGTGGGGTGCAGGGCTGGGATATGCCAGGCTGTGGGGTGCAGGGCTGGGAACGTGTCAGGCTGTGGGGTGCAGGGCTGGGATATGCCGGGCTGTGGGGTGCAGGGCTGGGGACGTGTCGGGCTGTGGGGTGCAGGGCTGGGATATGCCGGGCTGTGGGGTGCAGGGCTGGGGACGTGTCGGGCTGTGGGGTGCAGGGCTGGGGACGTGCTGGGCTGTGGGGTGCAGGGCTGGGGATGTGCTGGGCTGTGGGGTGCAGGGCTGGGGACGTGTCGGGCTGTGGGGTGCAGGGCTGGGATATGCCGGGCTGTGGGGTGCAGGGCTGGGAACGTGTCAGGCTGTGGGGTGCAGGGCTGGGGATATGCCGGGCTGTGGGGTGCAGGGCTGGGGACGTGTCGGGCTGTGGGGTGCAGGGCTGGGGACGTGTCGGGCTGTGGGGTGCAGGCTGGGATATGCCGGGCTGTGGGGTGCAGGGCTGGGGACGTGTCGGGCTGTGGGGTGCAGGGCTGGGGACGTGTCGGGCTGTGGGGTGCAGGCTCGGATATGCCGGGCTGTGGGGTGCAGGCTGGGATATGCCGGGCTGTGGGGTGCAGGGCTGGGGACGTGTCAGGCTGTGGGGTGCAGGGCTGGGATATGCCAGGCTGTGGGGTGCAGGCTGGGATATGCTGGGCTGTGGGATGCAGGGCTGGGGACGTGCTGGGCTGTGGGGTGCAGGGCTGGGGACGTGTCAGGCTGTGGGGTGCAGGCTAGGATATGCTGGGCTGTGGGGTGCAGGGCTGGGGACGTGTCGGGCTGTGGGGTGCAGGGCTGGGATATGCCGGGCTGTGGGGTGCAGGCTGGGATATGCCGGGCTGTGGGGTGCAGGGCTGGGGACGTGCTGGGCTGTGGGGTGCAACTCTGCGGCTCCGCTCCCAGGAGGCTCCATTCACCCCTCGCAGGCCCCCCATAACCGGCCTCACCCCCAGCCCGCCGGCGTGGCCGGTGCCCGCTGCCCCCCACGCTGTCCCCAGCCCCGCGCGCCCCTTGGCCGGGGACACCCCCAAAGGGAGCGATCCCGGGGCTGATGGCCTCGGCCACATTTGTGCCAGTACCTCCCCCCGAGTCCGCGCCCTGGGCCGGATAAACCCAGCGCCGTCCCCGTGGCCGCCGGCTCCCCATGCCCGTACCCAGTGCCCGTGGCTCTCCGGTCCCATCCCTGCTCGCCCCGCGGGGGACATTCCTCGCCTGAGAGCAGGTGACCCGCACCCCAGCAGCTGGCCTGGACCCCTGGGGAGGTGCAGGGTTCGCCCCGGCTCCCCTCACCGCGGTGCGGGTGCCCACGCACGGACGTGCAGACCCCAGCTCGTCCCGCGGTGCCCAGCGGTGCCCGTACCTCTCCATCTCCTCCCCGTCCGGCGACGACCCCTCCACGCTCTTCCCGGCGTCGTCGGCAGCACCGCGCTTCTGCAAGGAGAGCAGAGGGGCGGGTGGGGAGGGGGCGTCGGGACGCGGCAGAGGGGAGGAGGACGAGGCTCCACCAGCCCCCTCAGCACACCAGCGCTGTGATCTCGGGGTGGTTGCTGTGTCCCCCCCGGAGACTGGCCTCCCCGCAGAGCGGCAGCCACCGGGCCCATCCTCACCGGAGCACCCCTGGCCGGGACCCCCGACCTCCGGCCCCGCAGCCCTCGCCCGCCAGCCACCACTGGTACCTGCGGGTTTCGGCTCTGCCCGTCTCGGTGTCCTCTGCCGGGACGAGCACCGCTCGCAGCGGCGGTTCCTGCAGCGCTCCCGCATTTCCCGACCCTTTTTTACCCCGGGAGCGCTCCCAGCTCTCACTTGCTGCCAGCTACAGCTGCCGGCCCCCCCGGCTCGCTCTGGGCGCTGGTCCCCGGTGTCCCTCCGTCCGCCCCTCGCCACGCCGCGTGCTGCTGAGCCCACGGCCCGGTGCCGGGCTGAGCCCCAACCGAGCCACGGCAAACTGACCCGCAGCGCCTCGCAGCCCGGCCGGGGGCTCTGCCTCATTCCCCCACCCACCCCATTTCCCCAGCGCCGCGCACAGGATCAGGCCCCTCTGCCCTTGCTGGGGGCAGTATCTGCCGGGGGCCGTGGTGGGAAGCGGCATCACCCTGGTTTTGGGGCGTTTTGCAGCGTTCTGAGTGCGTGCCCTCGGAGCACCCCGGACGGCGGAGCCGGCCCGCTGCGGGGGCACGGAGCAACGGCACCTCGGCCGAGAAGAGAAGGCGCAGGGGGTGGGCAAGTGCCCCTCGAGCTGCGGCAGCCAGCGCCTGGGAGCAGCCCCATGGCACGTTTCGGGGCGCCGCTCCCCACACGTGCCGGCGCACAGGAGGGGCCACGTTCACGGCACCCGGCGGGGAGCACGGCGTGCCGAAGCTGGTTCACCGCGGTTTGCCGGGAGCCTGCGGGTACGGCGGGAGCTGCCGCCCTCGGGCGCCGGCACCGGGGCTCAGCTGGGACACCCCAGAGCTGAGCCGGGGCACCCCGAGATGGTGCCGCCCCCGCCAGCTCCCACGGGGACCAGTATCTTCCCAGCAGAAACCTCCCCGGCTTCTGTACCAGCGCCAGAAGGGCCGGGCCGGCGCGGCCGTGGCGGTGAAGATAACACGTTATCAGCCCTGCAAGCCCTCCTCCGGCCGCAGAGCCCCGCACCGCGGGGAGAGGCACCTGCCCGAGCGACGCCGGCCCGGGAGCCGTCGATGTCCCCAAGGCCACCTCCGGCCGTGCCTCCCGCCGCAACCCAAACCGTCGGCTCCGCCGGGCCTGCGGCCGCTCCAGCTCCGGCGCTGCGACAAGCAGGAGGAGGTGCCGCAGGGAAACAAGGCTGGGAGCGACGTCCCTCTGCACGGGCACGGGGACAGGGTGGGCAGGAAGATGCCAGCGGCTGCTCCGGGCCCTGGCAGAGGAGCCGGGTTTGCAGGGGGGAGCGGGGCGCCCTGCAATTAACCCACCGTTAACCCTGGTAACGCCCGGCTGAGCCTAACGAGGGGGAGCAGCCCGCGGCGCTGGGCATCCCGGCGAGGGAAATGGGAAAGTGCACGGTGCGGGTGGCCGGAGCTGTGGGGAGGCCCGAGGGGGTGGTGGCCACGCTGCCGTCACGGCAGGCAAGGGGCTGCAGCCGACACAGAGGGCTGCCCGGAGGAGGAGGAGGAGGAGGAGGAGGAAGGGGAGACTCAGGCAGCTCCGAGGCGTCTGTCGGAGGAGCCAGGGAGCGCGGAGCTCGGGAAGGAGCGGCCCCTTGGCCGGGTTTAGCCGGGACACAGCGAGGGCGGCTGCTGCGGGGCAGGAACGGGAGCGCGGGCGCTGCCAGAAAGGCTGCAGGAGCGGGGGGAGAACCGTGGGCGCGGGGTGCGGTGGTGCCACGGAGACGGCAGCGAGCGCAAGGCCGGGTGGACCACGTGCCCGAGAGGGGAAACAGCCGAGGAGCGTGGGCTTGACAAATGGGAGATGAAACCGCTTCGATGCCGAAGCGACACAGCGGTGCTGCCCTGGCCGGCCACGGTGCCGGTAACGTGGCTGAGCCAGAACTTGGCCCAAAACGGGGCTGGACGGGGCTGGGGGTCACTGGGAGGAAGCGGCGACCGGTGAAGCTGCCGAGGAAGGAGCTGCGGGCGGGGGCCTGGTCAGGAACCGCCCCAGAAGCAGCAGCAAAACGCCAAGAAAAAGGGAAGCGGAGTCGGGCTGGTGCTTGGTGCCCCCGGGGCTGGGGGCCACATCCCGGCAAGGCTTCGCCTCCCGTGGGCACAAGCCGGGTCCTGGGGGTGGGAGCGAGACCCGCGGCTGGGGGCGATGGGGGAGCGGGGAAAACGGGGGCGCGGGGCAGACGAGGTGAGGGGCAAAAGGCAAAGTTTGCCCTCGGCTGCAGAGGTCAGAGATGAGCCAAAGCGCCTGCGAAAGGAGCTGCGGGAAGGGAGGAGCTCCCCAGGGGTTCGGGGGGCTGCTCGCCGAGGGGAGGGCCGGGGGGAGGCGGATGTTTGTTCACACCCCAAAATCTGAGTGAATAAAAGGGGCCTATTCCGCCGTGTCGGCAAGGGACGGCGCCAGCCTCGTGCCAGCGAGGCTCCGGCCCGTCCGCGCCTGCTCGCGGCAGACCCCGCGTGCCCGATGCCCCGCCGCCCCACGCGCCCCGCAGCCGCTCGCCCCCGGTGCCCCTCGCCGACGGGCCAAGCCGCGGGGGCTGGTGTGTGCCGGCGAGGCCGGGCCGGCGGCCGCGGCGGGACGGGATGGTGCGGTTTGGCGTTCCCCCGCACGTCCGGGGTGTGGGGAACCGGCGCGGGGCCGGGGGTGCAGCGTGCTGCGGCACGGTCTGGCTCGGCCGCGGCACAGCTGGGAGCGGGGTGCCCACCCGGCGAGGGTCCCGCCAGCGCTGTGGGAGAGCCGGTGACAACCACGGCCAGCACGGCATGGTCATGACTGGCATGGCACGGCCACGGCCAGCATGGCATGGTCATGACTGGCATGGCACGGCCACGGCCGGCACGGCATGGTTGTGAACGGCATGGCACGGCCACGGCCAGCAAGGCATGGTCGTGACCGGCATGACACGGCCACGGCCAGCAAGGCATGGTCATGACCGGCATGGCACGGCCACGGCCGGCACGGCATGGTCATGACCGGCGCGGCACAGCCACAGTTGGCACGGCATGGTCATGACCGGCATGGCACGGCCACGGCCGGCATGGCATGGTCATGACCGGCATGGCATGGCCACGGCCAGCACGGCATGGTCATGACCGGCGCGGCACGGCCACGGCCGGCGCGGCGTTCTGCATGAACGCTGCGTGACCGTTCAGCTCAGCGGGCCCGACAGGGGCGAGCGCCGGCCCGCGCGTCGGCAGGGCGAGCTAAGCTGCAGCCCATTAAAAACGAGAATGTAACAGGGTTATCTGTCCTAATTAACTCGGCCCGATCACCCGCTGTTGGTGCGCGGTGCGGCTCCGGCTCAGTGCCCAGCTGCTGCTCCCCCCCGCCCGGCTGCCGGCACCGTGCCGTGCTGCGGAGGGTCCCTGTGCCGGGGCCAACACGGGCACGGGGCTGAGGGGTGTGTGGGGAAGGGGGCTCCCCCCCCCCGCAAACACAAGGGCTGGGCCCAGGGGATTCAGGAGCTGGGGGGGGCGGGTCTCACCCCAGGAGGTGCGGGGGTCTCACCGGGGGGGGGTGAGGGGCTTCTAGGCCATGGAGCGGGGCTGGCCCAGGGGCTTGAACCCTGGATGCAGAGGGGTCTCGTGAGGTTTGCGAGGGGTGTCCAGCCTTGAAGGGGGGGGTTAAAGGAGGGGAGCAGGGAACATCTGAGTGGGGCAGAGGTGGGGCACGGCCCCGGGCTGCCTGTGCCAACCCCGCCGAGCCGTCCTTGAACGGGCACAGCAGCCTGTGAGCACCCCCCCAGCCCCGGGGCTGCTCCCCCTGCCCCCGGCCCGCCGCAGGGAGCCCCCACGCTGCTGCTAATTGCCGACGCACGAAGCCACTAACGGGCTCCCAAGCTGCTGCCGCCTGTCCCCCCGGCCCCCCCGCCCCCGACGTTGCGCGGTGCCCCGCTCGGGGAGCGCTGGCACCCGGCGCGCTGGGCGGCAGAGGTGCCTCAAGCCGCCCAAGCCAGCGCCGGCGCAAATCCGGAGTGGGCGCCCGCGCCAACGTCTCCCCGGTTTGCCGGGGCTGCCCGTAACGAGTCCCGCTGCCCCGCCGCCGGCCGCCCGTGTGCCCCCCGGCCCCTCGTCCTCGCAGCCGCCCCACGCGAGGCAGGACGCAGCCTCGGGACCCTCCGTGCCACCCGCAGTGCCCGCTCGCCGCTGCTCCCCGTCCCCAAAACCAGGGGACCCGCCGCTGCACCCGCGCGGAGCGAACCCCGCGGCCCAGCGCCGCGCCGGCGGGGAGCAGCGAGGGCGAACAGACCACGCGGAGCTGCCGGCTGGTTTCATAGGATCTCTTTTACTGACCTCGCTGGGGAGAGCCATGGGTCCATACTGCATGTTTTACAAACACTTCATGGTATGTACAAGTTAGGATTTTTTAGTGTTTTTGCCCCCAAAAAGAGATGCTTTCAGATTACTGATCAGCCCCTGCTGCCCTGATGAGAAATGATTGGGAACTCAGGGGAGCGCAGGGCCCCGAGGGAGCGGGAGCCCCGGCCCGGGCTGGGCTATGGTACAGACTCGCCCACATTAGCATGTCATGCAAAAGCAAAACTGAATAATGAGAATAATAATAACGAATGCTGAGGAATAACATGACTCGATTTACACGTGGCAAATGAGAGCAGGCGGGAAGGAGGAGAGATGCTGTGGAGATCCGTGGGTGTGCCGGGAGGCCGTCCCTGGGGAGGAGGGGGTGCAGCTCGGGCACGGGCACGCCGGCGGGGGGGCCGGGGGCCAGGCGACCGCGTGGGTGCCTCTCAGGGGGGGGGGGCCGGGGTCGGCCGGGCCGGGCACGGGGGGCTACGGCCCCGACAGCCCGAGCCGGCGTGGCCCCGCCGCTGCGTCACTTATTGCTTCAGCCCCTGCCCGGGGCCCCGGCGGAGCGTGGCGGGGGGCCGGGGGCTGCGTGCTGCCGGGGGGCAGGGGCGGCGGGTGGGCCGGGGCTCCCCGCTGCCGGCCGAGGGGCTCCGGTGCCGCGGGGCAGCCCCCGCGCCCGGGCAGCGTGGCCCCCGGTCTCTGCCGGGGGACTCTGGCAAGTGGAAAGGGAGAGGGAGCATGTCCCAGTGTCCTCGAGCGCGGTCCCAGTCGCCCCAGGGCGGGGGCACGGGCTCCGTGGCAGCGGTGAGGGGAGTTGGGATGGACATCCAGCCACACTAAAAACAAAGCGAACAGAAAAGGTGGGATGAGACAGGGGGGACTGGTCCATGAGATGAAGCCATCGGGCCCAGCCGGCAGCGCCGCGCGCGCCCGCCCCCGCGCCAGCCCGCTCGCCCCCGCGCAGCCCCGCTCCGGCACACCCGCGGCCCGAGAGCCTCCGCCGCGGGCAGCGGCCCCAAACCGCGCTGGGAGGAGAACGATCCCCCCGCCCCGGGCAGAGCGCAGCGCCCGGCTGAAGCCGCGGGACGGCGGGGAACCCCGGCCCCGGGGAGAGAGGCTGGAAAGGTTGGCGTTACCTGCGGCGGAGAGCACGGCCGGGGAGCTGCCGCCTCCCGGGCTCCCCTCGAGCCCATCCACGACTTGCTGACGTCGGAGACCCAGCTCAGGAACTCGCCCAGCGGCAAGGGGACTTCTCTGGTGGGACTGGAAAAAGACGTCTGCCAGAGAGAGAGCGCGTTATTGCGGGTGAAGGGGAGGCGAGCAAAGCCAGGAGGAAAGGGGTTACCACGAGGAAGAAAAGAGGAGTCCGGTTTTACAGAGATCCGCCTTTTTTCTAACAAGAGAGCGCACCGGGCTGCTGCAGCGTCCCACGACCCACCCAGCGCTCGGGGGGGGGGGGGGGGGGAAGGTGGGGGGGGGATCCTGCAGCCTCCGCGCCCCCCGCGAGGGTCTGGAGAAGCCCCGGGCAGCGGCTGGGGTCTGGGCGCAGGACCCGCGCGCGGAGCCGGGCGGGCTTTGGCAGCGCAGGCTCTGCCGCGGGCTCTGGCGGACGCCTGGCAATTCATCAGAGCCACACCATCAGTGTTAAGAAATCGACCTTGTGCGGAGCACTTCCCAGATACACGGAGAGACAGACAGACAGACAGACGGGCGGGCGGGCGGGCGGGCGGGCGGGCGGAGGCGGCGGCGGGCGGCCACGCAGCGAAGCCCCTCGGCGGGAGAAGCGGCGGCGGGGTCCCTCGCACGGCGCGGAAGCGCGGGGCAGCACCGGCGTGCACTTACGGTCGGGGGGCACCGGCCCCGCGGTGGGGGGATGCGCCGGGAGGGCCGAGCCCGGGGAGCGGGGGCAGCTCGGGAGCCGGGGCGCGGAGCCCCCTCCTCGCCGCGGGCAGGCGGGCGAAGGGGTCCGGGCGGTTCCGGGTGTCCGGCGCCGAGGAGCCCGCGGTGTCCTCCTCCGGCACGCCGCGGTGCACAGGGTCGCCTCCTCCTTCGGGGTGCAGGGGATGGAGCCGGCAGGGTTCATTACAAAAGAGTCGCTGAGTGGTTACATCAGAAAGGCAGAACTGTTTTCCTGTTTTCCTGTTTTTTCCAGCTATGCCTCGCCGCCGCCTCCGAGCGGCGGGGCGGCATCGGCTCTGCGGAGGGCAGGAACGGCAGCGGGCTCCCGGGGCACCAGGTCTGGGAGGGTAGTGTGTTTTCTCTCTCGTCTCGTAATATACAAATACTGTCTGAATAATCGTATATATTAATATATTAGTCTAGTCTTTTTGGTTAAACTTTAGGCACTGCTTTGGAAGAAGAATGGAGTTTAAAAATTAAAAAAAAAAAAAAAAAAAAAAAGTATTACTAGTGATTAGGCAGCAGCGTTGCCACATGCGGAGCGGGCGAGGCGGCGGGTTCCTCGGGCAGGGGCCGGCGGGTGTCAGGCCACGCAGAGCGGGGTCCCGCGCAGCCCAGGGCGCTCCCCGCGCGCCTCCCCGCCGCAGCTCCCGCTCGGGAGGGACGAGGCGAGGGCGGCCGCCTCGCCCGCGGCGTATCGGCGCCCAAAGCTCGAGGAGGAGTAGGAGGAGGAAGAGAAGGTCATGGAGAAGCCGGAACCGGTGGCGTCGAAGCTGCCTCGCCTGGAGCCCGATCGGGAGCCGGTCCGGGAGCCCGACCGCGAGCCGGAGGTGGAGCCGGCGCTGCTGACGTTGTAGGGGCTGTAGTAGCCCTTGCTGGACTGGGAGGACGCTTCCAGCAGCCGCAGACCGGTCCCGTCCTCGATCATGCTCCGGTCCATCGCGTCCTTGTAGGAGATCTTGAGCTTGGTTTTGGGGCAGGTGAGGTACTTGGAGTAGGTGCTCACGTCCCGCAGCTTCTGGGCCGTGCGCGTGTCGATGGTGCCCTTCTGCAGCGCCTCGTCCAAGGAGACGCGGCCCTCGACGTCGGGCTCGATCAGGCCCCCCGTCAGGTACTGCACCTCCAGGAACCGCTGCCCGGCCTCGTAGTACAGCCAGCCCTTCTTCAGGGCCTGGGCCGCCGACATCTTCGTCTTGGTCCGCGGGTCCTCGAAGCCGTAGAAGGCCTTCTGCGCCAGGTTGATGCGGTCCACCATAATTTTGTCAACCAGGCCCTTGTTCACGGCGTCGGCGACGGAGCACTTGTCCCCGGTGTTGGGGTCGATGATGCCCCCGGTGCAAGCCTGGGCTTCCAGCAGCCTCTGCCCCGTGATGTTGTCGACGAGGTTGCGGCGCATGGCCTCCGTGACGGACACCTTCTCCAGAGTGTCGGTGTCCAGGATGCCCGCCACCGGCCCGGTCTCCTCGGTCGGGTCGCTCCACACGGCCGTCTGCGCTCGCGCCGGGGCCGGGCTGACGGTGTAGGAGGAGGAGGATCCCACGGAGGACGACCGGGAGCGGAAGCCGCTCATGTTGCCGGAGAGCATGTCTGCGAACTCGGTGATGGAGAGGGTGCCCGAGCGGTACTGGTCCAGCGCCGACTGGTCGATCAGGCCCTTGCTGATGGCATCGTCGATGTCATACTGGCGGCCCGAGCGCCTGTCGATGATCATTGACTTCACCACGCCGTCGGAGGAGGAGGTGGTGATCTCCTCCCACTCGCACTCCTGCTCCGACAGCTCCAGGTAGGTCTGGTGGTCGATGAGGCCCTTGCGATAGGCTTCGTACACGGACATCTCCTTGCCCGTCTCCGGGTCGACGATCACCACCCTGCGCTTGCGGACAGAGGACTTGGAGGAGGTCTTCCTCTCCCGCTTCTTCTCCTTCAGGGGCAGGAGGCAGAGGCCGGTCTCTGGGTCGGTGACGCACCGCTCCATCAGCTGCAGGTAGGTGAGGTTCTCCTCCGTGTTGGGGTCGAAGAAGCCCTTGGTGTCGTCGCTGGGATCCAGCAGGATCTCGTTCATCTCCTCGTCGAAGAGGCCCCTCTTGTAGGCAATCTCCACGGGCAGGCGGTGGCTCTCCTCGGGATCGATGATGCCTCCCGTTGCGATCTGGGCCTCGAGCAGGCGGATCCCATGGTCCTTCAGGATCAAACCCTTCTTCATGGCCTGGAAGAGGGAGATGAGCTTTCCGGAGTAGGGATCCCGGTAGCCGGTGACCGCCCTCTCAGCCGAGAGCAGCTTGTCCTTGAACTCGGGGCCCACGATGCCCATCCGCACAGCTTCCTCCACCGTCAGCTTGAGGCCCTTGATGGGGTCAATCACGTACCCCGTGGCTGCCTGCGCCTCCAGGAGCTCGAACGCGGTGCCCGGCCTGATGATGCCCTTCTTCATGGCCTGGTACACGGACAGCCGCTCCTTCGTGGAGTCCACGAAGACGCCGGCGATGCAGCTGGTGCCCTCCAGGAACTTCTTGAGGTTCTTCGAGACCTCCTCGATGGAGGTGAGGCCCTCCTGGAGGCGCTGGGCCGTGGCTTCGTCCATCACCTGCGAGCGGACCAGCTCCTCCACGGTGATCTGCTTGCGCAGCCCCCGGAAGGTGAGCTTCCTCGTGTCGCAGAGCGGGAGCAGGAGGAGCCCGCTGTCCTCGTCCTTCCGGCACCGCTTCAGGAGCTGGGTGTAGCTGAGCTTCTCCTCCGTCGACGGGTCCACGTAGCTTCGCACCTCGCTGGGCTCGGACAGCATGTCGTACGTGTCCTTGTTGATGAAGCCCCGCTGGGAGGCCACCTCCAGGGGCAGGTGGAAGCCCAGGCGCGGGTCGATGACGCCACCGGTAGCGATCTGGGCGTCCAGGAGCTTGAGGGCCTCTTCGCTGGGAATGAGGTCTTTCTTCATGGCCTGGAAGACGGAGATCTTCTGTTCGCTGTACGGGTCTCGGTAGCCGGTCACGGCCCGCTCTGCGGACAGGAGCCGGTCGTGGATCTCAGGCCCCACCACGCCTTTCCTGACCGCTTCGTCGACGGTCAGCATCTCGTTCTTTGCGGGGTCGATCATGAAGCCGGTGGCGGCCTGGGCCTCCAGGAGGGAGCGGGCCACCTCGGAGCTGATCAGCCCCTTCTTCAGTGCCTGGTAGATGCTGAGCTTCTGCTTGGACGAGGGGATGTAGATGCCAGCCACGCAGCCCGACCCGTAGAGGTACTTCCAGACGGTCTCCACGTCCAGAAGCTCCCGGAAGGTTTTGGAGCCCTGCTTCAGCAGGTTGAATATGTCCAGAGAGATGATCTTGGCCTCGTAAAGGTCCTCGGCCGTGATGCGGCGCCGGACGTAGTCATAGGATGTGAGGTTCTGCTGGCGGATGATCTCGGTCCTCTCGATGATCTCAACGATGATGATGATCATGCGCTCCTTGGACACACGGCCCGACTGGAACTCCGCCATGAGCTGCCTCCGCTGCTCCTCGGGCAGCAGGTCCGAGTGCATGATCTCCCACAGCGACATGGAGGAGCCCGCCCTGCTGCCCACGGGGATCTCCACCTGCGTCTCCTCAAACACCTTCCGCGTCTCTGCCTCTGTGTACACCTGGGTGGTCTCCACCACCGTAGGCTTCTCGGGCTCCCGCAGAGGCAGCAGGTAGAGGCCCGTCTCGGGATCCTCGATGCACTTCTCCTTCAGCTGCGTGTAGGTGAGGTTCTCGTGGGTGTTGGGGTCGAAGAAGCCCTTGGTGTCGTCGGTGGGGTCGGAGAGGGTTCGGTTCATCTCCTCGTCGAAGTAGCCGCGCCGGTAGGCCACCTCCACGGGCAGGCGGTGGCTGTGCACGGGGTCGATGATGCCGCCGGTGGCGATCTGGGCCTCGAGCAGGCGGACGCCGTGCTCCCTGACGATGAGCCCCTTCTTCATGGCCTGGAAGAGGGAGATGGTGTTGCCCGAGTAGGGGTCCTTGTACCCAGTGACAGCCTTCTCGGCGGAGAGCAGCTTCTCGTGCAGCTCTGGCCCAACGACGCCGGCCTTCACGGCCTCGTTGACATACAGCTTCCGGTTCTTCACAGCGTCGATCAAGAACCCGGTCGCTGCCTGGGCCTCCAGGAGGACCACGGCAGTGCTGGGCCTCAGCAGGTTCCTCTTCATGGCCTCGTAGATGTTCAGCTTCTCCTTGGTCGCCTCCACGTAGACGCCAGCGATGCAGTCGCTGCCCTGCAGGAACCTCCTCACCGCGTCCGTCTCAGAGAGGTCCTTCACCGACTTCTTGCCTTCCTTCAGCTGCTCGTACTGGGCTTTGCTGATGACGCGGGACTCCACCAGCTCACTGGCGGGTACGGGCGCCCGGAGACCGCTGAACGTCAGCTTCTCCTGCTTTCTGGTCTCCGCCTCCTCGATGATGGTGATCACGATCTTGATGATCTTCTCGATGGTCACCTTGCCGGTCTTGTACTGCCGGAGGAGCTCCCGCCTGTGCTCCTCCGTGAAGTACTCGGAGTGGATCAGCTCCCAGACGGTCATTGTCCGGCCCTTCATGCTGCCCGCCGGGACCTCGACGGTCGCCTTGTCGAAGCACTCCTTCGCCTGGCTGTCCGTGTAGACCTCCTCCTGCTGCGACTGGATGGCTTCGTCTGACAGGGGCAGCAGGCAGAAGCCGCTCTGCTTGTCGCGGTGGCAGTTCTTCTGCAGCTGGGCGTAGGTGAGGTGCTCTTGGGTGTTGGGGCAATAGAAAGCCTTGGCGTCATCTCGGAGCTCGGACAGAGCCTCCATCATCTCTGGGTTCAAGTAGCCCCGCTTGTAGGCGACCTCGAGGGGCAGCCGGTGGCTGTTCACCGGGTCGATGACGCCTCCAGTGGCGAGCTGGACGTCCAGCAGACGGACCCCGGTATCGCTGGGGATGAGCCCCTTCTTCAGCGCCTGGAAGAGGGAGACCGTCTGGCCCGTATAGGGGTCCTTGTAGCCGGTCACCGCCTTCTCTGCGGACAGCAGCTTCTCGTGGAACTCCGGCCCCACCACCTCGGCCTTCACCGCCTCGTCGACGGAGAACAGCTTGTTCCTCACGGGGTCGACGATGTAGCCGGTGGCAGCCTGCGCTTCCAGCAGGGACAGGGCGATCTCCGGCCTCAGGAGGTTTCTCTTCAGGGCGTCGTAGAAGGTGAGCTTCTGGCCAGTCGACTCTACCAGGACGCCGGCAATGGCGCCCGTGCCCTTCAGGTACGGCCGCACGGACTCCATCTCGGCTACGTCCTTCACAGACCTCTTGCCCTGGTGCAGCTGGTTGTAGAGGTCCTTGTTGATGATTTTGCTCTCCAGCAGCTCAGCGGCAGGCACAGGAGCCCGGAGGCCCTCGAAGCACATCTGGCTCTTTTTCTCGCTTTCCTCCACAACCGTGATGATGATCTTAATGATCTTCTCCACTGTGATCTTGCCAGTCCTGTACTGCTGGATCAAGTCCCGCCTTTGGTCCTCAGTGAAGTATTCGGAATTGATGATCTCCCAGATGGTCACCGTCTTCCCTTGGAACTTGCCAAACGGTGCCGTCACCGTGGCCTTCTTAAAGACATCCTTAGCTTCTTTGTCAGTGTAGACCAGCTCCCTCGCTTTGTCTGCCTGGTCAGTGAGCGGGAGGAGGCACAGCCCCGTGTCCGGGTCAGTCACGCACCGCTCCATCAGCTGCAGGTAGGTGAGGTTCTCGTGCGTGTTGGGGTCGAAGAAGCCCTTGGTGTCGTCGGTGGGGTCGGAGAGGACCTGGTTCATCTCCTCGTCGAAGTAGCCGCGCCGGTAGGCCACCTCCACGGGCAGGCGGTGGCTGTGCACGGGGTCGATGATGCCGCCGGTGGCGATCTGGGCCTCGAGCAGGCGGACGCCGTGCTCCCTGACGATGAGCCCCTTCTTCATGGCCTGGAAGAGGGAGATGGTGTCGCCGGTGTAAGGGTCCTTGTAGCCGGTCACCGCCCGTTCAGCCGACAGCAGCTTGTTGTGCAGCTCTGGCCCAATCACGCCCTCTCTCACCGCCTCGTTCACCGAGAGCCTCGCGTTTCGCACGGGGTCAATTATGAAGCCGGAGGCAGCCTGCGCTTCCAGGAGGACCAGCGCGGTGCCCGGGCTGAGCAGCTTCTTCTTCATGGCTTCGTAGATGCTCATCTTCTGATCGGTGGGTTTGATTAACAAACCGGCGATGCTGCTCTTGCCCTGCAGGTACTTCCTGATGTCCTCCCTCTGCGAGAGCTCGCCAACGCTCACGACGCCCTGCGCCAGCTTGTCTAGGTTCTCCTGGCTCAGAATGCCGGCAGCAGCCAGCTTCTCCGCAGGCACCTTCCGGCGGATGCCGTCGAACGCGAGCTCTGGCTCCCCGTTCTGCGCTAAGCCGTCCACCACTTCTCTGCCGTTGGGCACAGCTTTGATATCCGGCAGCTGCGCCGTCGTAACCACGGCCTCCTCGGGCAGCTCGTCCGTCTGGATCATGATCTCTCGTGTCTGGGCCAGGGCGGCCTTGTACTCCTCCTGCATCTGCTCGAGCCTCTCCCTGAGCTTCTTGTTCTCCTCTTCCAGGAGTCTCTCCTGCTGCTGCCGCTGCCTCTCCAGCTGCTGCAGCTCCTCCTGCTTGTGCCGGACGTTTTCCTCCGCTTCCTTCTGGTGCTTCTGGGCTTCGTCCAGCATGGCTTTCAACTGCTGCTTCTCCTGCTCCATCTCCTTCTGCTGCCGCTCCTGCTCCGCCTTCAGGTTCTGGGCTTTGTCCACCTCGTCTTTAAAGAGCTTCTCCAGCTTCGTTTTCTCCTCCTCGATGAACTTCTCCTTCTGCAGCAGGGCGTCCTTCTCCGTCAGGAAGGTCTGCTGGAGGAGCTGCGTCTCCTGGCGGAGCTGCGCCTGCTGGGCCACCTGCATCTGGGGCGGGGGAGAGGACAGCACGGTCAGACAGCACCCTCGGCCCGGGGCGGCGGGGGCAGGAGGGCGGGCGGGAAGGGTGGCACGGGGCTGGCAGGGGTGCAGAGACACCCGGCCGCTCCGCGGCGGCGGTTAGGAGCTCAGGGAGCAGAGCGGAGGTTAGGCAGCCGCAGCGAGCAGCGCGGGGGCGGAGCGAGCAGGGAAAGGACACGAGCTCTTGGGCCGGGGGGGGGCCAGGGACTCCCCGGGGCCGGGAGCTGGGCACGGCTCTTGCCTGCGGGGCGGGGACTAAGGCCGGCCGCGCCGTGGGGAACAAAGAGCTGGTGCGGGTGGTGGGGATCGCCCCTCCACAGCCAGCACGGGGTGCGGCGCGGCAAAGCCCTCCGGGAGAGGTGTCGGAGCAGGACCCGGGGCCGGCCGCCGCGCTCACGCCCCGAGGCTCCGCACCCGCGCCGCGGCGGCTGGTCCTCGGGGACGGGCCGGTCCCCTGTCCGGGGGCAGGGCGCGGGGCGGCTGGGGAGAGGTGAACTCCTCCCTGCATGCCACCAGCGCTAAGGGGGACCCGCAGCCCAGTACCTCCTCTGCCTTCTGCTGCAGCAACGCCGCCTCCTGCTTCAGCTTCTCCTTCTCCCGCTCCAGCTCGGCGATGGCCCTCCGCAGCTTCTCCGCGTCCTGGTCGCTCTGGTGCCGCTGGATCTCCAGAGCGTGCACCAGCGTCATCTTCTCCTGCGTGGCCAGCTCGGTCTCGTGCAGCCTTTCGCTGATCTCCTCCGCCTGCTTCTTGAAGCGCTTGGCTTCCTCCTCGGCCTTGGCCTGGGCCGTGCTCATCTCCGCCACGTGCAGCTTGAGGCGCTCGGCCTCGGCGGTGATCTCCAGCTGCCGCCGGCGCTCAGCCTCCAGGGTCTTCTGGAAACCCTCGGTCTCCTCGGCCAGGCGCTGCTGCATCTGCTCCTTGTCCTCCTGCAGCCGCTTGGCGTGCTCCTGCGCCAGGTCCTTCTGCTTCTGCAGCACCTCCGCCTCGGCCTTCAGCCGCGTGGCCTCCTGCACCGCCTGCATCTTCTCCTTGAGCATCTTCTCCGCCAGCGCCCGCTGCTGCGCCAGGTCGTCCTCGGCCAGCTGCCGCATGCGGGCGGCCTCCTGGGCCTCCACGCTGAGCCGGGCGACCTCCTCCGCCACCTGCTTCATCTTCTCGGCCTCCTCCGCCAGGAACTTCTGCGTGTTGTCCTTGTCCTTGAGGATCAGCGCCTTGTTCTCCTCCTCGATCCGGCTCTTCAGCTTCGCCAGCTCCTCCATCTGCACCCGGACCTTGAAGAGCTCCTCCTCCACCTGGGCCTTCTGCCGGACGGCATCGGTCACCTCCTCCTTCAGCCGCTGCAGCTCCTCGTCCAGAATGCCCTTCTGGTGGTCCGTCTCCTCCAGCCGCAGCTTCACCTTGGTCAGCTCCTTCTCCACCTGCGCCTTCTGCCGCAGCGTCTGCTCGGCGAACTTCTTGTGCTTCTCCATCTCGGCGTCGGCCAGCTGCTTCTGCCGCAGGGCCGCCTGCTCCGCCTGCGCCCGCTTCGCCGCCTCCAGCTCGGCCTCCTTCCGCAGCTGCTCCGCGTCCGCCTGCGCCCGCGCCTTGGCCTGCGCCTCCTCCTCCGCCCGCTGCTTCAGCCGCTCGGCCTCCTCCACCCGCTGCCGGGAGAGGCCGGCGTCCTGCTCGGCCTTGCTGCGGGCGAACTCGGCCTCCTCGGCCGCCCGCCGGGCGCGCTCGGCCTCCTCCCGCAGCCGGTCCAGGAGGCTCTGCTCCTGCTGCCGCGTCTGCAGCAGCTCCTGCTCCTTCTGCTGCACGGCGGCCAGGTGCGCCTTCTCCTCCGCCGCCAGCCGCTTCTGCGCCGCCTCCCGCGCCAGCTGGATCTGCCGCTCCGACTCGCGCTCCGCCAGCTCCTTCTGCCGCCTGGCCTCCTCCACCATGGCCTTCAGCCTCTCCACCTCCTCCAGCGCCAGCCGCCGCTGCCGCCCGGCCTCCTCCTCGGCCGCCAGGATGGCCTGCACCTTCTCCTCCGCCTCCCGCCGCCGGCCCTCCTCCTCCAGCGCCAGCGCCCGCTGCCGCTCGGCCTCCCGCTCGGCTTGCTCCCGGCTGCGCTGCACCTCCTCCGCCTCGCCGCGGATGCGGCTCAGCTCCCGCTCCAGGTCGGCCTTGCCCGCCGAGGCCCTCTCGAAGCTGGCCTTGAGGGCGCGGATCTCCTCCTCCACCTGCCGCCGCTGCCGCAGCGTGTCCTCCACCAGCCCCTTCTGCCGCTCCAGCTCGCTCTCGGAGGAGCGCTTCAGCAGGGCGATCTTCTCCTCGATGTCCTGCTTGTGCTGGGCGGCCTGCTCCTCCAGCAGCTTGCGCTGGTACGCCTCGTCCTCCGCCAGCCGCCGCAGCCGCTCGTTCTCCGCCTCCTTCTCCTTCAGGGCGATCTCCGCCTCCGCCTTCAGCCGCGAGGCCTCGTTGATGGCCGCCAGCTTCTCCTTCAGGATGCGCTCGGCCTCGGCCCGCTGCCGGCCGGCCTCGTCCTCCGCCAGCTGCCGCTGCCGCTTGGCCTCCTCGGAGAGCGCCCGCAGCCGGGCCGCCTCCTCGGCCAGCTCCCGCAGCTTGCTGGCCTCGGCCTCCAGCCGCTGCTTGGACTTCTCGCTGCTGGAGCGCGACTCCTCCTCCGTCTTGGCCTTGCTCTCCAGCAGCACCTCCATCTCGGCCCGCAGCTTGGCCAGCTCCTCCTCCACCTCCTTCCTCTTCTGGATGGCCTCGCTCACCTCCTTCTTCAGCCGGAAGAGCTCCTCCTCCAGGAGCAGGCGCTGCTGCTCCCCGTTCTCCATCTCCGCCTTCAGCCGGATCAGCTCCTGCTCCGCCGCCAGCTTCTGCTGCGCCGTGCCCTCCGCCAGCTCCCGCTGCCTCTCCAGCTCCTCCTCCGCCAGCTCCTTCTGCCGCAGCGCCGACTCCTCCGCCTTGGCGCGCTTGCGGGCCTCCCGCTCCGCGTCCTCCTTCTGCCTCTCCGCCTCCTCCTGCGCCAGCGCCTTCTTGTGGGCCACCTCCTCGGCCTGCAGCCGCAGCCGCAGCGCCTCGTTGGCCTTCTGCCGCCAGCGCTCCAGCTCCTTCTCGGCCTCCTCCCGCGACCGCTCGGCCTCCAGCTGCTGCTTCTTCAGCCGCTCCGCCTCCTCCTGCAGCTGGGCCACGGCGATGTGCTCCTGCCGCAGCGACAGCTCCAGCTGCGCCGTCTTCTCGGCGAAGGACAGCCGCTTGCTCTGCAGCTCGGCCTCGGCGCTGCGCTGGGCCACCTCCTGGGCCACCTGGATCTGCCGCTCCTTCTCGGCCTCCGCCTGCCGCATCCGCCGCTCGGCCTCCTCCGCCTGCAGCCGCAGCTCCTCCAGGTCGGCCACCGCCTTCTGCCTCTCCCGCGCCGCCTCCCGCTCCGCCTGCACCTTGCGCTTCAGCTCCTCCTCCGCCTCCCGCTTCTTCTGGCTCTCCTCCTTCACCTGCCGGCGCAGCCGCTCGGCCTCCTCCTGCGCCTGCCGCTTCTGCCGCTCGGCGTCCTCGGCGCGCGCCCGCAGCTCCCGCAGCTCCGCCTCGGCGCCCTCCCGCTGCCTCTCGGTGCTCTCCAGCTGGAGGCGGATCAGGCGGATCTCCTCCTCCACCTTCCTGCGGTTGTGCTCGGCCTCCTCGATCAGCTTGACCTTGGACTTGATCTGGTGGTCGGAGTTCTGCCGCAGCTGCAGCAGCTCCTGCTGGATGTTCTGCTTCTGCTGCTCGGCGTCCACGGCCACCACCTCCCGCCGGGTGACCTCCTCCTGCATGCGGAGCTGCAGCTCCCGCGCCTCCGCCTCCGCCTGCGCCTTGGCTTTGGCGTGGGCCTCGGCCAGCTGCCGCTGCTTCTCCAGCTGGGCCTCCACCTCCGCCAGCCGCTTCCTCTCCTCCTCCTTCAGCTTCTCGGCGGCTTTCTGGAGGGGAAAGAGGGTGCAGAGAAAACAGAGAGGGGGGAGAGAGAGAAATCACAAGGGATGCAACCGAGCCGCGGCGTCGACGCCGGCCACAGCCACGCACCACCGAGAGACGGGACGGGACGGGACGGTCCGGGGTGGAGGATGCGCGTGGAATGGCTCCGGGTCCCTGGGCCTCCCCGCGAGCTGGAGGCGGTGACGCCAGCTTCCAGGAGACGTACGGCAGAGAGGGGACACGCGGCTACCGCGTCTCGCTCGGCACGGCGCAGGCGGGCGGGCGACAGGAGCGAGACAGCAGCGCGGGAAGCAGGGCGGCCCACGGACCGCGGGGGAGGGATGGAGCGCGAGCAAAGCCCGAAGCGATGGAGACGGGTGCGAGCAGCTCGCGTGCCACCACCGCGCCCGCTGCCCCGGCCCCCCGCCGAGGGCAGCCGCCCCCCACGGGCACCCCTGTGCGAGAGGGGCCGGGGGGCGCGGAGAACCGTCGCCTTGGGCAAACCGGAGACCCAGCCGGAGCACCGGGGCGAGCGGGGCGGGGGGGAGCAGCCAGCGGAGCCTTCCCTGCCGGGAAAGCCTCGAGGACGCGGAGAGAGCAGCCCGAGCTCCGGCCCGTGCTGCCCCGGCCGGCCCGAGCCCCGCTCCCGCCTGCCGAGGGGCCGAGGCGGCTGGCGCGTGGCTCGGGGCCGTGCCGCGGGGCGCTCGTGCCGCGTGTGCCGCGAGCCAGGCAGGCGCACGCCCCGGTGTGGGGTGCGGGCACGGGCTGGGGGCATGCGGGCGAGCCGGACCCCCCCCCCACCACCACCACCACCAGCGCCGTGGGGCCGGGTCCCCTCCCGCCGCGGGGAGGGCGCCGGGATGAAGAGGCAGAGGAGGGTGAGGAGCGCGGGGGTGAGCAGCGCTCTGGAGGGAAGGGGTGCAGCGAGCAGGAGGGGCGTGCGGGCTGCTGGCGGCCATGGGGTGAGGCGGGGGGGGGGGGGGGGATGAGGTGTGCGCCGTGGGGAGCGGGGGCGCATGCGCAGAGTGAGTACCTGGTGCAGGGGTGCCAGAGTCATCCTGGTTTTTTACCCTCCATTAGATCCCCACCAACACAAACATCCCCCAAGACAAAGCACTGGCAAAGCGGCTCGACTTCCAAGGGCAGAAACCAAGAGTTAGAAAGGTTACCGAGACAGACCACCCGGGGGCCCCGGCCCCGCGGCGCCCGAGCACAGCGGCCATGCGGCAGGCAGCTGCTGACCGCGCTACGTGTATCTGGGAAGTGCCTCCTACCACCAGTCACGCCAGAGCCCGGCGGCGCCCGGAGCCGCCCTCTGGGCTCGGAGCCCCGCTGCACCCAGAGCCGGCCGCTGCGGGCCCGGGAGCCCCGACCGGAGCGGGGTTGGGGGCCGCGGGGCAGCGTTAGTGAGGGGGGGGCCGCGGTGTTACACGGGAGGGAGAACGCGGCCGGAGCCGTGCCGCCCCGGGCGCCCGCGCCACGCTCCCCTACCTCCTCCTCCTCCAGCCGCCGCAGCGTCTCCGTGATGAACTTGATGTACTGGCTGGTCAGCGTGGTCAGCTCGCTGTACCGCGTCCGCAAGTCCACGTACTGCGGCAGACGGCCGAGGTCAGCGGGGAGCTGGGGGGGGGGGGATGCCCGCGGTACCCCCCACCCAGCACCCAGCACCCCGGCACCGGCAGGGCTGGACGGAGGCGACACCCCCCCCCGCCCCTTCTCCGGCAAAGGGCTGCAGCCCTCGGCTCCTGGGGAAGGAGCTGCCCCCCCCGGACCCTTGGGGCCCCCCGAGGGACCCCCTCCCTCACCTCCTGGATGATGCTGTCGGACGCAGACTGCACTTTGGGCTTCTTGGCTGGGGAGGCCATCGGCTCCACCTGCGCCTTGAAGCTCACCAGCTGCAGCTCGTAATCCTGCCGGGGAGAGGGGTCCTCAGCACGCCGCCCAGCATCCCCAGCCAGCGCCCCCCCCCCCTCCAGCCCCCCCCCAGCCCCGGCACGGCCGGCGGGCGCACCTTGATGGCATCGATGTACTGCTTGGCGTAGCGCTGGCACTCCTCCACCTTCTCCTTGTTGCGGTCGCACTCCTCCAGGAGTTCCTGGGGAAACGAGCCGGGGTGAGCTCGGGCACCCCACGGCGGCCACCCCACCGCGGCCGGGGACCCCACGGCGGGCGCTACCTTCTCCTGCAGCAGCTGCTCCCGCACGGCCTTGCTGTCGGTGATGGGCACCGCCTGGATTCGCTCCTGCCGCTGCTTCGCGTCCTGGATCCAGCGGAGCAGCCCGTCGCAGCTCTCGCGGTAGTACCGCAGCTGGCGGCCCAGCTGGTCCAGCTCGCGCTGGCGCAGGTCGGCCTGGCTCAGCACGGCTTGCCAGCGCTCCAGGAGCTGCTGGACCCTCTCCCGGTACCGGTCCAGGTCCACGTCGCGCTCGCTGTGGCCCCTGACCATCCGCTCGTTGACGTCCTTGGCTTTGCTCAGGTCGGTCTCCAGCGTGCTGAAGAAGGGCTGGTGCCCCTCCGCCTGCGCCCGCAGCCGCTGCGGCAGACGGAGCACGGCTCAGCCCCGGCCCTGACCCCCCCCCCGGCCCCCCCCCCGGCACGCTGCTGCCCCAGCCCTTACCTTCAGCTCGGCCTTGCTGGCCTCCAGCTCCTTGAGGTCAGCCGGCACGGTCTGCACATCCTTCAGCTGGTCCTCGTACTTCTTGACCAGCTCCTCCGCGCCCTGAGTGCTGCGGATCACCAGGTTGATGGTCTTCAGCCTGCAGAGAGAGGGGACGGGCTCAGCCGGCGCCGGGCGGCAGTCGGGAGGCAAGGACCTTCCTCCGGCCGGGGGAGGCTCCCCCCGCGGCTCCCCCTGGGGCCGGGACGACCGAGGAGCCGCGCAGGGGCTGGGCACTCACTTCTCCAGGTAGATGCTGGAGAGGCTGTACGCCTGCTCCATCTTCTGCAGGGTGACCTCCAGCTCCGAGCGCAGGACGGGGGCCGAGCTGGCCTGCTCTGGCTGCGCCAGCACCTTCTCCGTCTTCTCGCTCACCTTGTCCAGGTTCTTCCTGATGCCCTCCAGCTCCAGGTGGATTTGCTGCGGCGAGAGGAGGAGGGTCCCTCACTGCCTGCCCGGCGCTGCGGCTCGGGGCCGAGCCGTGCCCGCGGGGCTGATCCCCCACCTACCACCCCGCCGAACGCCACCAGCCGGGACCCGGCACCAGCTCCTCCCCCCCTCCCCGACCCCCGCGGAGACGGGGAAGGGGTCTGCAGCCCACCGGCCCGCACCTGCTGCTCGGCGATGCGCTGGGCGCACTCCCTGAGCGGGTCCTTGTCGAGGGGCAGGCGGATCTTGTGGATGGTGCGGGTCTCGCAGCTCTCCAGCTGCAGGCGGATGTCCTTCAGCTGGGAGATGTAGGTCTTGCACAGGGACTCGTCCTGCTCTCCTGGGGGGGACGCCGGCGCTGTCAGCCCCCCTCCGCCCCCGGGGCCGCGGCGGGCGGCCGGCGGCGGGGAGGAGGGGGGGGCTCACCTTTCTCCTGGGTGCGCAGCAGCAGCTCGTATTTCTGGGTGCAGGCGTTGTACTCGCGCTCCACGTGCAGGCGGTCGTCGGGCTGGAAGCTCTGCGAGTCCTGGCTGTCCCGCAGGAACTCCTGGTAGTGGGTCTCCAGGCTGCGCAGGACCTGCCGGCACTCCTCCACCTGCAGCGTGCGGAACTGGGAGAAGCCGGGGGCGGGGGGACAGGGGCGCGGTGAGCTGCTGCGAGACCCCCGGGGGGGGACCCCCCTTGGCACGGGGCTGGGGGGCCGGGGGGGGGGACTCACCGTCAGGTGGGACCAGGACTGGATCTGCTGGATGTCGCGCATCAGGTACTGCCAGGACAGGAGGCTCCTCATGTCCAGGTGCAACTGGTGCCAGAGCGCGAGGAGCTGCTGGTGGGCGGCCTCCAGCCTGGGGAGAGGGGGTGTGAGCCGGGGGGGGGGACGGGGACGGGACACCCCACACCCCAGCGTGGCGGAGGTGGGGGGGTTCCCCCGGCACTCACCTCTGCACGGCGTCCAGCGCCTCCTTGTTGGGGGGGGGGCACGAGGAAGCAGACGGAGGGGACGACGGCCTCGGCGCCCGCGGCGCTCAGCACCCGCCACTTGTGGGGCTGGGCGTTGCTGAGCAGGGCGCACTCGTCGTTCTTGTGCACCGTGATCTGCGGGGAGGGGGGGGGGGCGGCGTGAGAGCGGGGCGGGGGTCCCCCGCACGTCCCGGGGTGCGGGGGGGGGTGGGGGTGTCCTGTCCCCCCCAGTACCTCCATTTGCTTGTAGTCGCAGACGGCCTGGATGGGCGGGCGGCCCTGGAGGGGGGTGCCGGGGCTGCGGGGCTTCAGCTGGACGATGGCCTTGGCGCGGCGGGCCAGCCCCCCCAGGTGCCCCCCGTAATCCACCAGCTGGTCCTTCTGCTCCTGTGGGGCACAGCGGGGTCAGGGGGGGGAGCCCCGGTGGGGTGAGGGAGGTTTGCCCACTCCCACGAGGGCCCTGGGGGGCGGGGGGGGGGTGGGGAGGGGGGTCACTGTAGTAAGGGCTGCAGGGGAGGGGGGTGACTGGGGGGTCTGCTGGAGGGGAGTGGGGGGGGGGGTCCACCCTGCGGTGCTGCAGCAGGACGCACGGGGAGAGGGGGGGGGCATCCTTGAGGGGCTGCGGTGGGGTGCGCTGGGGGGGGGGGTGATCCTTGGGGGGCTGCCATGGGGTGTGCTGGGGGGGGGGTGATCCTTGGGGGGCTGCCGTGGGTGTGCTGGGGGGGGGGGTGATCCTTGGGGGGGCTGCCGTGGGGTGTGCTGGGGGGGGGGGTGATCCTTGGGGGGCTGCCGTGGGGTGTGCTGGGGGGGGTCACTCCTGAGGGTCTGCAGTGGTGGTGCGCTTGTGGGGGGGGT
>NW_024881330.1:555144-642644 GCF_018691265.1 Tyto alba
GCTGGATGTGGCAGGGACCGTGGGACCCTCAAGACCCCCCGCTCCACGGGGGAACGGGCTCACCAGGGTCAGCCAAAGGCAACCGCCGCGCGAACCGCGGCCGCGGAGATGTGGGGACCAACGGGCGGCAGGACTGAGGGCGGCTTCGGTCAGGCTTTAATCACTCCGTGACGCAGCGCAGCGAGGCAGGGGTTAAACGGGGGGACGGGGCTCCCCGGTTCTGCCACTGCAGCCCAGAGAGCCGGATCCAGCCGAACCCCCCGCAAGGCTGAACCTGCCCGGGGTGGGGATGGCGGCTTCGTCCCTCCCTGCGCTGTCACCCGTGCCCGCGCCGTGCCAGCCCCTCTGCTCCAGCGCCGGGAAGAGCCCGTCCCCAGGGGCGGGGGCTGCCGGAGGCACCGGGGTGCGTGGCAGGGGGTCCGGGTGCCACCGCGGCTCCAGCCAGGATCAAGCTGGGAATTGGTGCAGGTCTGGCCAGGATCATGTTGGGAATTGGTGTGGGTCTGGCCAGGATCGTGTTGGGAATTGGTGTGGGTCCAGCCAGGATCGTGTTGGGAATTGGTGTGGGTCTGGCCAGGATCGTGTTGGGAACTGGTGCAGGTCTGGCCAAGATCAAGCTGGAAATTGGTGTGGGTCCAGCCAGGATCGTGTTGGGAATTGGTGTGGGTCTGGCCAGGATCGTGTTGGGAACTGGTGCAGGTCTGGCCAAGATCAAGCTGGAAATTGGTGTGGGTCCAGCCAGGATCGTGTTGGGAATTGCCGAGGTCCCGGCCAGAATCGAGCTGGGATTTGCCGTGCACACCGACGGGATCGAGCTGGGGATTGCTGTGGGTTGGGGTCGAGTTTGTCATCGCTGTGGGACCTGCCGGGAGGGAGGTGGGCCAGATCCGTGCCGGCAGCGCCGCAGCCCCCAGCTCCTGCCTGGAGGGACCCCCCCCCCCCCCTCCCCAAAGCAGCGCCGCTGGCAAGGGACCGCGGAGCAGCAGCCGGCACGGATCTGACCCCGCACCGGCGGCGGGACCGGCTACGGGGTCGGCCTCACGCCGGGCTCTGCCAGCCGCTCTCCCGGCCGGGCGCAGGCAGCTCTTGCAGGACCCCCCCCCCCACCTCACCCTCGCCGTTCCTGCGGCAGCCGTTCGAACCGCAGCCGTCCCCGCCGCATTCGTCCCCGCAGCGCCGCCGGCAGAGGTGGCCGCAGGCGCTGGGCCGCGGGCAGGGCTCCTGGCAGCGCCAGCGCTCTGCCGGCACGTGGCACGGCACGTGCTGCCGGTGGCCGCAGCGCTCCAGGACCTTCTCCACCTTCTTGAGGCAAGGGCCGCACTCCTGCCAGCAGAGCTTGGGGCAGGGGTGGCCGTGCTGGCACGGCAGCCGGGCGCAGGGCAGGCTGCATCGAACCTGCCGGTGCTCGGGGTCGCGCGGGTGGCAGTGGCGCGGGCAGGGGTGGCCGCAGGGCAGCGGCGTCTGGCACCGGCGGGTGCAGCCGCCCTCGGGGCTCTGCCTGAAGCCGGAGGCGTCCCGCACCGTCACCGTCACCTCGGGGTGGTTTTGGCAGGTCAGCGCCAGCCCGTCGCCCACCAAGCCCTTGCTCTTGAGGGCGGCCAGGATCTCGGCCCAGAGCTGACCGCCGGCGCCCCGCGCCATGCCCTCCAGGTCGCCGATGCAGTAGAAGCCCTTCCTGGCGCGGGAGAAAGCCACGCAGACGCGGTGCCGGTCCCTGAGGAAGCCGATCCGCCCCTCCGGGTTGCTCCGCACCAGCGAGAGCAGGACGATGTCGCTCTCCTCCCCTTGGAAGTCGTCCACGGTGCAGACGGCCACCTTGGCCATGTCCCTCCTGGCCAGCAGCTGCCGGACGGTGGCCACTTGGCTGCTGTAGGGCGTCAGGACGGTGAGCTGCCCCTTGCCGTAGCCCTGCTCCAGCAGGTACTTGCAGAGGTGCACCAGGAAAGCGGCTTCCGAGCGGTTGCTGTAGCTGCCGACGTGGCCGCCGCGGTCCTCACCCCCCGCGTGCTGGATGAAGAAGACGCTGCTCTCGATGCCCTGCCCGGGGCGGGGGGGACACACACACGCCGGCATCAGGGGACCGTCCCCCCCTCCCGCCCGCCCCACCGCGCTCTTCGTCCTCCCCCCACCTTGATCTTTCCGTAGCTGCCGACGGCCGGGTGGTCCCTCAGCGCCTCGTAGAAGAAGGGGACGAGCAGCTGGGAGATCTCGGGGCGCATGCGGTGCTGCCGGGGACAGGGCGGAGCGCTCGAGCCGCGGCGGCAGCCCCCTCGGCGCGGGGCGGTGCCGGCGCCGGGGGGGTCTGGCTCACCTGGCACAGCAGCTGCACGTGGGGGATCTCGTTGTTGATCATCCGCTCGAAGAGGGAGATGCCGAGGCAGTATTTCTTCTCCAGGGTGTAGTCGGCCGGTTTGGGTCTCAGCTGCAAAGAGAGGGTGGCTCGCCGAGGGGTGCCGGCGGGCGCCGGGGCGCGGGGCCGGGGCGCCGTACCTGCTGGTGGTCCCCGATGAGGATGAGGTGCTTGCAGGAGGCGGTGAGGCAGGTCAGGACGTGCGCCTCCAGGATCTCCGCGGCCTCTTCCACGATCACCGTCTGGGGCCGGACGCTCTGCAGCAGCTTGCGGTACTTGGCAGCGCCTGGAGCCGGGGACGAGCCGAGTGAGGCAGCCGCCACGCTGGTGGGGTCCAGCCAGCACCCCGTGGGACGTGTGTGTCCCCCCCCCGGGTTCTGCCACCCCGGGCTCCTCATCCGCCTCCCACGGCACCTTTGGGAGCAGGCGCCGGCTCCGGCACCACCAGCACCAGCACCGGGGATGGCACCAGCAACACCACTAGCACTGGCAGTGGGAATGGCACCAGCGGTACCACCAGCACCGGCACTGGGGATGGCACCAGCAGCACCAACACCGGGGATGGCACCAGCACCAACACCGGCACTGGGGATGGCACCAGCAGCACCGGCACTGGCAGTGGGAATGGCACCAGCGGTACCACCAGCACCGGCACTGGGGATGGCACCAGCAGCACCAACACCGGGGATGGCACCAGCACCAACACCGGGGATGGCACCAGCACCGGCACCGGGGATGGCACCAGCACCAGCACCAACACCAGGGATGGCACCAGCACCGGCACCGGGGATGGCACCAGCACCAGCACCAACACCAGGGATGGCACCAGCACCGGCACCGGGGATGGCACCAGCACCAGCACCAACACCGGGGATGGCACCAGCACCAGCACCGGCACCGGGGATGGCACCAGCAGCACCGGCACTGGGGATGGCACCAGCACCAGCACCAACACCGGGGATGGCACCAGCAGCACCGGCACTGGGGATGGCACCAGCACCAGCACCAACACTGGGGATGGCACCAGCAGCACCGGCACTGGGGATGGCACCAGCACCAGCACCAACACCGGGGATGGCACCAGCAGCACCGGCACTGGGGATGGCACCAGCACCAGCACCAACACCGGGGATGGCACCAGCAGCACCGGCACTGGGGATGGCACCAGCAGCACCGGTACCGCGTTGCCACCGGCACTGGCACGGGGAGCAGCACCAGAAATGGCACCGGCACTAATCCCGGCACGGTGTCTCTCTCACCCGTGGTCGTCATGCCGATGACGCGGCTCTGCCTGAGGATCCGCAGGTCCTGCTGGAGCTGGTGCTGGGCCAGCTGGGCCGCGCTGCGCTCGTACTCCCCCAGCCACCTCACCAGCAGCTCCTCCTGCTCCGCGCTGTAGGCGCCCAGCCACCGCCTGCCGCCGGCACGGGACGGCGTCACCGCGGGGGGGGACAGCCCCGGGACACCGGCACGGGCGGGGGGCCGTGTCACCGGCCTCACCCCCCTCCCCGGGGACCCGCCGTGGCGGGGGGACAGACCTGTAGAGCCGCCAGCGGTCGCTGAGCCGGAGCTGCCAGAGGCTCCTCAGGCGCTCGACCTCCTCATCGCCCATGGCATCGCTGTCCTGCAGCCGGCGGGCCAGCTGGGTGTCCAGCGGGCTGGGGACGGACAGACGGACATAGCCATCAGGCCCCCTCCCCGGCGAGCCCCAGCGTGTCCCCGGGGTCCCGGCCACCGGGGGGGTGCGGGGCCATACCCCTCTTCCTCGGGGATGATGTAGGCAAATTTCTCCCGGGCTCGTCTCCTCTCGGCCTCCGTGGCGTCGAACTCCTCCTCCTCCTCATCCAGGCACCGCTCGTCCCCGCGCAGGTCCCAGCTCTCCTCCGCCCCTGGGCCCCCCCGGGCCCCCCCGGCCCCTTGCTCCGTGCCTGGGGGCAGAGCCGTGGGAGCTGGCGGTGACCCCGTGGGACGTGTGTGGGGGGCTGTGCCCCGGGGTACCCCACGGGGCAGCGTGGTGACGAGGACAGCCCCCCTCCTGCCCCCCGGGCAGCCCCATGCCTGCACCCCCCTCTGCCCGGGGTCCCCACCCCCGGGGCTCCCGCTCCTGCTGGGTTTGCTCCTGCTGACCCGATGCCAACCGGGGTGGGGGGTGTCCCCAAATTCCCCCCGCCCCATAAGCCTGGCTGGGGCTAAAACCAGCAGCGGGGGTCACCTGCCACGTGGCCCTGGCCTCGTCGTGGGCTCCCGTTCTCCGGTGGCACCGGGACCTGCACCTCCAGCCACCGCAGCATGTCCAGATGCACAGCACCCTGCGGGGGCGAGGCTGGATTTAGCCCCGGCCCCCCCCGTCAGGGCTGTGGCGGCCGCCCACTCCCCCACCTTGAAGAGCAGGTCGTCCTTCATGATCTCGGTCTCCAGCTCGGTGGCGGTGAGGATGCCGCGGCGGAGCAGCCCCAGCACCTCCATGTGGAAGGCGATGGTCCTCTCCTGCTCCTGCAAGGCGCTCCACATCTGGGGGGGGAGCCGGGAGCCACTGGGGTGAGGCGAGAGCGGGAGGGGGCAAGTCCCCGCGGCCAGCGAGCGGCTGGGTGGGCGATGGGGGGAGAGGGGCCCAGCCCCGTACCTGCGCGTGCTGCCGGCGGCTGCTGGGCACCCACACCTCCCGTTGCCGGAGCAGCTGGAGGGAGCAGCCCTTCACCTTCTCGCTTTGGCACTTGCCCCCGATCCGCACCACTTTGGAGGGCTGGAACTGGAGGATGCCTGGGAGAGGAGAGGGGCAGGTTGGCAGACTGTGCGCCAACCCCACGGCTGTGCCCAGCCTGTCCCCCGACACAATGGCCATGCCCAACCTGCCCGGTGACCCCACGGCCATGCCCATCCTGCCCAGTGACCCCACGGCCATGCCCAACCTGCTCAATGACCCCAAGGCCATGCCCAACCTGCTCAATGACCCCACGGCCATGCCCAACCTGCCCGGTGACCCCACGGCCATGCCCAACCTGCCCAGTGACCCCACGGCCATGCCCAACCTGCTCAATGACCCCACGGCCATGCCCAACCTGCCTGGTGACCCCACTGCCATGCCCAACCTGCTCAATGACCCCACGGCCATGCCCAACCTGCTCAATGACCCCATGGCCATGCCCAACCTGCTCAGTGACCCCACGGCCATGCCCCACCTGATCAATGACCCCACGGCCATGCTCAACCTGCCCAGTGACCCCATGGCCATGCCCAACCTGCCCCGTGACCCCACGGCCATGCCCAACCTGCCCGGTGACCTCACGGCCATGCCCAACCTGCCCGGTGACCCCAAGGCCATGCCCAACCTGCTCAATGACCCCACGGCCATGCCCAACCTGCCCCGTGACCCCACGGCCATGCCCAACCTGCCCGGTGACCTCACGGCCATGCCCAACCTGCTCAATGACCCCACGGCCATGCCCAACCTGCCCGGTGACCCCACGGCCATGCCCAACCTGCCCAGTGACCCCACAGCCATGCCCAACCTGCCCAGTGACCCCACGGCCATGCCCAACCTGCCCGGTGACCTCACGGCCATGCCCAACCTGCTCAATGACCCCACGGCCATGCCCAACCTGCCCAGTGTCCCCACGGCCATGCCCAACCTGCCCGGTGACCCCACGGCCATGCCCAACCTGCCTGGTGACCCCACGGCCATGCCCAACCTGCTCAGTGACCCCACGGCCATGCCCAACCTGCTCAATGACCCCATGGCCATGCCCAACCTGCTCAATGACCCCACGGCCATGCCCAACCTGCCCGGTGACCTCACGGCCATGCCCAACCTGCCCGGTGACCCCAAGGCCATGCCCAACCTGCTCAATGACCCCACGGCCATGCCCAACCTGCCCAGTGACCCCACGGCCATGCCCAACCTGCTCAATGACCCCACGGCCATGCCCAACCTGCCCGGTGACCCCGTGGCCATGCCCAACCTGCTCAATGACCCCATGGCCATGCCCAACCTGCCCAGTGACCCCATGGCCATGCTCAACCTGCCCAGTGACCCCACGGCCATGCCCAACCTGCTCAATGACCCCACGGCCATGCCCAACCTGCCCGGTGACCTCACGGCCATGCCCAACCTGCCCGGTGACCCCAAGGCCATGCCCAACCTGCTCAATGACCCCACGGCCATGCCCAACCTGCCCGGTGACCCCACGGCCATGCCCAACCTGCCCCCCCAACCCAATGGCCATGCCCAACCTGCCCAACAACCCCACAGCCATGCCCAACCTGCCCAGTGACCCCATGGCCATGCTCAACCTGCCCAGTGACCCCACGGCCATGCCCAACCTGCCCGGTGACCCCACAGCCATGCCCAACCTGCCCGGTGACCCCACGGCCATGCCCAACCTGCTCAATGACCCCACGGCCATGCCCAACCTGCTCAATGACCCCACGGCCATGCCCAACCTGCCCGGTGACCTCACGGCCATGTCCAACCTGCTCAATGACCCCACGGCCATGCCCAACCTGATCGATGACCCCACGGCCATGCTCAACCTGCTCAATGACCCCACGGCCATGCCCAACCTGCCCAGTGACCCCACGGCCATGCCCAACCTGCTCAGTGACCCCACAGCCATGCCCAACCTGCCCGGTGACCTCACGGCCATGCCCAACCTGCCCGGTGACCCCACGGCCATGCCCAACCTGCTCAATGACCCCACGGCCATGCCCAACCTGCCCGGTGACCCCACGGCCATGCCCATCCTGCCCAGTGACCCCACGGCCATGCCCAACCTGCTCAATGACCCCACAGCCATGCCCAACCTGCCCAGTGACCCCACGGCCATGCCCATCCTGCCCAGTGACCCCACGGCCATGCCCAACCTGCTCAATGACCCCACGGCCATGCCCAACCTGCTCAATGACCCCACGGCCATGCCCAACCTGCCCGGTGACCCCACGGCCATGCCCAACCTGCCCCCCCAACCCAATGGCCATGCCCAACCTGCCCAACAACCCCACAGCCATGACCACCCTGCCCCCCAACCTCCCCGCCAGCCTGTGCCCACCCGCGGGCCGGTGTGGTGGCAGTGCTGCCCCGCGGCGAGCCTGGCCCCAGTCGGTTACCGCCGGGGTGTGACGGGCGACAGCGATGACACCCACGAGCGCCCCGCTGCCGGCGAGACGAGCCCGCTGCTGGCTCGGCCCGTGCCAGGCACGAGGCGTCTGCGGGGAGAGAGCAGGGCGTGGGGACAGGACCGGTACCTTCCATGAACTGGTCGAGGGCGTGGTTGGTGTAGCAGACCACCAGGAGGGGCGACTGGTCCCCCGCCGCCTCCCGGTCCTGGTTTCGCAGCAGCAGCTCCGCGATCTTGAGCCCGATGAAGGTTTTGCCTGGGGAGGAAAGCGCCGGCGTGCGCTGGGGGCAGGGAAGGCTTCGCTCTGCCCCCGCGGACCCCCGGGGCGGACGGTGTGGGGGGGGGCAGCGCTGGGGTGCCGGCGCCAGCACCTACCCGTGCCGGGGGGGCCCTGGATGAGCGCGAACTCCCTGCTCAGCGCCAGCCGGATGGCTGCGAGCTGAGACTCATCCAAGTGGGGAAAAGTCTTCGGGGACCAGATCTCCTCGTCCTCCAGGCTCACGGCGGAGAGGTCCACCGCCGGCTCCTCTCTCTGAGACCGAAAGTGAGGATGAGGCGCCCGCGGCATCGCACCCCGGCCGGGCTCTGCCCGCTGCGGCCACGGTCGAGGGCAGACGGCTTCTCCGCGTCCCCGCCGCGACTCACCTTCCCCGCGCCGGCCGGCAGCAGCGGCGCGAGGCTGAAGAGCCTGTCGGCACCGAGGTGCGCGGGGCGGCGGACGGAGGGCTTGCAGTGCACCAGGTAGCGGCTGAAGGGCACGGCGGCGGGGCTCAGCTCCTGCAGCCCCTCCAGCACGTGCCGGTACGCCTCGAAGAAAGCCGGCGACTCCACCATGGTGAAGCTGGTTCTTCCCAGGTGGGCGAGGAGCTGCTGGTGGCCGTGGTTCTGGATGTGCAGCCAGACGCGGTCCCGGTGGGTCGCCTGCTGCTTCCGCATCCCGGCCACCACCCCGAAGAGGACGTGGCTGCAGTCCTCGGAGAGGAGGCAGGTGAGGGAACCGCTCTTCAGGCGGTCGGCGGCGGCCGGGCCGGCGTGGGGTGGGAAACGGGCCAGGTAGACAGAGCCGGCCGGCGTGGCGGCTACGGCGTGGAGCTGCACCCCCCGGTAGAGGCTGAGCGCCGCGCCGTCGCCGTCGGGGCCGCCGAGGGAGAACGCGGCCGCGATGCCGTCCCGCAGCGGCTTGAGGAAATCCTCCCGCAGCAGTCGGAAGTGCAGGTCCAGGTAGGCTGCGGCGCTCTCGTGAGCCCCGCGCTGCAGGTTGGGGCGCAGCCGGCCCCCCGCCTCCCCGAAGAGCTCCTCGGGCGCGGGGATCACCGGCACCTCGCGGAAATCCTCGCGCCAGGCGCCGGCGGGGAGGTGGCGGGGGGGGAAAGCCGCGTCCACCCGGCGCCGGGCGTCGTGGAGGCGCTGCTGGGTGAGCCAGCAGAACTGGAAGCCGCGGGCCTGGAGCCGCTGCACGGTGCAGAAGAGGAGGTCCACGGGGTAGCAGAGCAGCGTCTGCACGTGGCCCGGGCAGGCGGTCAGCAAGCGGTGGAGAGCGGCCACCGTGTCCCCCACCACCTCCTGGGAGACCTGTCCTGCCCGGCACTGGAAGGCGTCCAGCTCGGTGATGAACCTCAGCAGATCCCCCAGGATGAAATCCCGGGTCAGCAGCAGGGTCAGGAAGGTTGAGGGGGGCTTCCGCGGCCCACTCTGCTCCAGCACGACCCCGAGGGCCCGCAGCAGCACGTACACTTGTGCCGGGCTCAGGTCGCGGCGGGCCAGCAGCCGGCCCAGCTCCAGCTCGTGGTCCCGCAGGAAGGGCAGGAGGTGCCGGGGGCTGCCGTCGCAGAGCCGCTCCAGGCTGCCCAGGAGGTCGGGGGGCTCCCTGCCGTGCCCCGGCTCGGGGGGGGACCGGCTGCTCCGTAGGTCAGCCCAGTCCCCCTCGGGGCTCGCCGACCGCCAGCGCTTCGGGCTGCGGGGCGGGGAGAGGCCCCGGCGGGACGGGGGGACGCGGCGTCGCATCGGACCCTGCAGGGACGGGGACGGGGACGGGTGGCCCCGGGGCTGCGGCTGCAGGGAGGGTGTGGGGAGTGTGGGGGGGGTGGGGATGGGCGCCTGCACCCCCTGCCCAGTTGGCCCTGGGCCTGTTCACCCGCCCCGGGGAATCCCTTGGGACCATGCGTGGGGCACAGCCACCCCACGGTGGGGTCCCAAGCTGCCACCAGCGCCGGGAATGGCCTGGACGGGGCCGAGATGGGCTCTGGGGATGGTCCGGGAAAGGTACCGGGGATGCTCTGGGGATGCTCGGGGAAATGTACCAGGGATGCTTCTGGGATGCTCCAGCGATGCTCCAGGAAAGGTTCCAGGGATGCTCCGAGAAAGGTGCTGGGGATGCTCTGGGAATGCTCCAGGAAAGGTACCAGGGATATTCCAGGGATGCTCCGGCAAAGGTACCGGGGATGCTGCGGGAGGGCTCCAGGAGGGCAGCCGAGGGCGGCTCCGGCACTTCCTGGCCCGAGGATTCTCGTACGGAGAAACAGAAACTGCTGCTGGAAGCGCCGCCCTCGGGACCGTACCGGGACCGCCCCGGCGGCAGCATCGGGACCGCCCCGGCACCGCACCGGGACCGCTCGGGATCGCACCGGGACCGCCCCGAGACAGCCCCGGGATCACACCGGGACGGCACCGGGATCACACCGGGACAGCCCCGGAATCACACCGGGACAGCCCCGGGATAACAACACCCGGACAGCCCCGGGATAACAACACCCGGACAGCCCCGGGATCACACCGGGACAGCCCCGGGATCACACCGGGACGGCACCGGGATCACACCGGGACGGCACCGGGGACAGCACCGGGACCGCCCCGGGATCACACTGAGACGGCACCGGGATCACACCGGGACCGCCCCGGGAACAGCATCGGGATTCTGCTCCTCACGGGGGCATTGGCCACCCCGAGACCTGCTGGGTGGCCACCGTGGCCAGGGCCAGGCGACCACCGTGGGACTCGGCGGGGAGAGCCGGGAAGCTGCTTCGCCCCGCCGAGGAAGGGCCGGGAGGGTCACAGTGACCGTGGGGCTGTGACCGCGGTCAGGCGTGGGGTTCCCGGGGGTGCGCCCAGCGAAGGGACACGGGGCAGCACCGCGCCGCGACCCCCCACCCACGGGCGGCCGCCCCGCTCGCACTAGGACCCCGCGGCGCCGCGATAGGGGCGGGGCCAAGAGGGGGGGGGCGGGCGGCGTGAGTGGGCGCGGCCCTCCATTCCCATCAGCCCCTTTCCCCGCCGGGCTCCTCCTCCCAACCCCCCCCCCTCCCCTCCCGGCGGGATGCTTCTGATTGGCGCATCCGCGGCACCGCGCGGTGCTGATTGGCTGCCGGGCCCGCCCGTCGCCGCTGTTGCTAGGTGACGGCGGCTGTGGGGGAAGCGCCCGCCATGTTGGAGGCGGCCGTCATGGCGGCGGCGGAGGAGGCGGCGGCGATGGCGGAGCTGGCGGAGCTGCTGGCGCCGGCGGCGGGCGCGGCGGCGCGGGCCGGGGCGGCCGAGGCGGCGCTGTCGCTGTCGGGGAGCGCGGCGGGGCGGCGGCTGCTGGCGGGGCGTCCGGCGGCCCTGACGGCCTTGCTGGAGCTGGCGGCGGGGCCGAGCCCGCCGGCGGCCCGCGCCGCCCGGGGCTGCCTGGTGAACGTCTCGGCCGAACCGGCGGCCCGCGGCCCGCTGCTGGCCGCCCTGCCCGCGCTGCTGGGGCTGCTGCCGGACGGGCCGGCCTGCGGGGCGCTGGCCAACCTCTGCCGGGAGCGCGGCGCGGCGCGGCGGGTGCTGCGGGGCCTGCGGGAGCGCGGGGCCGGCCTGGCGCCGCTCCTCCGGGCCCTGGGCGAGCCCCGGCCGCCGCCGCAGCTCGGGCCGCTGCTCTGCAACCTCAGCCAGCTGCCCGAGGGTCGCCGAGGGCTTCTCGACCGCTGCCGGTGCGGCTCTGGGGCGGGACCCGGGGGCTGGGCGGCTCTCCGGCCTGCTGCGACCGTCCCTCTCCCGCAGGTGCTCGGTGCAGCGGTTGCTGCCCTTCACGCAGTACAAGGAGTCCGCCGTCCATCGCCGGGGAGTCGTGGGGGCTCTCAGGAACTGCTGCTTCGAGGCGGGTGAGAGCCCTGCCCGGCTCTGCCGGGACCCGAGGCGGGGCTGGTTCTGGCAGGGAGGGCGCTGGCTCTCCGCAGGGCTGCTGGGCTTTACACCGGCCACCCGGGTTTGGCCGGTGCTGAGCAGTGCTCACGCAGCATCAAGGCTGCCTCTTCTTCCTCACAAATGAGTAGGCTGGGGGGCGCGCTGGAGACTGGGAGGGGGCGCAGCCGGGACAGCTGGTGTGGGGACAGGCTGGGCATGGGTCTGTGCTGAGTGATCGGCGCCTTTGCATCGCTTGGTGCAATTTATTTTTGCGGGGTTTTTTACCTCTTCACTGACTGAACTGCCTTTATCTTGACCCATGAGTTTTTCTTGCCTTTGCCCTTCTGATTCTCACCCCAGTTCCACTGGTGAAGGGGGAGAGGGGGGAGGCTGGGTGGGGGCTGAGCTGCTGGCCAGGCTCAGCCCATCGCAGGGGCCCGGGCTGGGCTTTCTGCTCTATATGGTGACTCCCCTGACTCCAAACTGTCCCCAGAGGACCACGAGTGGCTGCTGGGTGAGGAGGTCGACATTCTGCCCTTCCTCCTCTTGCCTCTGGCAGGCCCTGAGGAGTTTCCTGAGGACGAGATGGAAAGTAAGTGGGTGTCAGGGTGGGACTGGGGGGGCTGCTGGCCGTGTGCCTCCCTCTGAGGCTGCCTCTCCCCCAGGGTTGCCCGTGGACCTGCAGTACCTGCCCCAGGACAAACAGCGAGAGGAAGAACCTGACATCCGGAAGATGCTGCTGGAAGCCATCATGCTGGTGGGTCCCTCTGGTGCAAATCACAGGACCCCAGGTCGGAAGGGGCCTCAAGGCTCAGCTGGTCCAACCTTGCTTGGCAAAATCCTGGTCTAGACCAGCTGGCCCAGCACCCTGTCCAGCTGACTCCTAGAAGTGTCCGGCGTTGGGGAACCCACCGCTGCCCTGGGGAGATTATTCCAGTGGCTGATTGGTCTCGTGGTGAAAAATCTTCTTCTTCTGTCCAGTCGGAATCTCCCCAGGAGTAACGTGTACCCGTTACCCCTCAGCTTTTCCGTGTGACCCCTCGTAAAAAGGGAATCTCCACCTTCTCTGTAGCCACCCTTTCAGTACCAGAACACGGAGATAAGGTCTCCCCTCAGCCTGCTCTTCTCAAGGCTGAGCAAACCCAATCCTCTCAGCCTTTCCTCACGTGCCCAGTCCCCTGATCGCCTCTGTGACCCTTCTCCGGACCGAAAAGTTTGCGTTATTGCAGGTGTGGCCCGGCAAGCGCTGAGCAGAGCCGGGTAATGACTTTGCTAGCTCTGCTCGTGATGCTCTTGGTGATGTGGGGCTGAGGGTGAGAGCCCAGGCTGGGGCTCCTGTGGGTAGAAAGGTGTTCAGGGCTGCCCCAAAATGCTCCATGTGCCCGGAGATCCTCACGGAGAAGTGATGGGCTGGGCTGGGCGAGCAGGCGGTGAGGGATTGAAAACTGGGCAGGCCCAGAGAGTGGTGGTCAGTGGCACAAAGTAGTTGGTGGCCAGTGACCAGCGGTGTGCTTCAGGGGCTGAGACGGGCTCCAGTCCTGCTCAGCGTCTTCGTTAATCCTGGATTAACGGATGGGTGCCGGAGCAGAGCGCACCCTCAGCGCTGGGAGGAGTGGCCGGTACACCGGAGGGTCGTGCTGGCATCCAGAGGGACCTCGCCAGGCTGGAGAAATGGGGGGACAAGGGTTTCGGGGACTTCAGTGGGGAGTTGGGAGCATCTGCTACGGGCGAGAGCCTGGAGAAGAGAAAGCTCAGAGGGGTTGAATCAGTGTCTGTAAATACCCGCAGGGAGGGAGTAAAGAGGAGCCAGGCTGTTCCCAGTGCCAGCACCAGAGGCCACGGGCACAGACGGGAACGCAGGAGGTTACATCTTGCCTGTCAGGATATGCTTTCTCCGCTGTGAGGAGAGCCCTGGCCCGGGTTGCCCAGTTTGGTCGGTGGGGTCTCCACCCCTGGAGACGCTCAGTGTGGACGTGGTCCTGGGCAGCCGGCTCTGGGTGGCCCTGCTTGCGAACCGGAGGTCCCTCCCCACCCAGCCAGCCTGGTTCCGTGGGTGAGAAGGGCCAACGAGCCGGTGTCCCCCTCTCCCTGCGGGCCGGCTCTCCAGCCCCGCTCATACCTTGGAGGGCTGTCCCCCCTCCCCTGGGGTCAGGGCGGCTCTGGGACAGCCCCTCCCCAGCTCTGAGGGGCAGCGGTGTCCCTCGCTCACGCTCGGCTGCTTTGCCTCCTCCGCAGCTCACAGCCACCAAGGCCGGGCGGCACATCGTGCGGGAGAAAGGGACGTACCTGATCCTGCGGGAGCTGCACCGCTGGGAGCGCGAGCCCGATGTGCTGGCTGCCTGCGAGAAGCTCATTCAGGTGGGGAGGGGGGGTCCCGGGGGGGGGGGGGGGGGGGGGGGGCAGGCAGCCTGGTGTTGGGGTGCAGCTGCTCCGAGGGCTCTGCTCTGCCTCTCCCGCCCTGCTGGGTTGTGGGGAGAGGAAAAATGGGGGTCCCCGGGGGGCAGGCAGCCCGCTGTTGGGGTGCGGAGCTGCTCTGAGGGCTCTGCTCTGCCTCTCCCTCGCTCCGCTCCCCGCCGGGTTGTGGAAAGGGGAGAAATGGGCGTCCCACCGGCCTTCCTCCCCTCCCTGAGCCTTCCTCCCCGCTCCTGGGAAAAGGTGCTGATCGGGGACGAGCCCGGCCCGGGGATGGAGAATCTGCTGGAGGTGAACATCCCCGAGGAGGTGGAGGAGCAGCTGCGACGCCTGGATCGGCAGGAGGAGGAGGAGCGGTGGCGGCGGGAGGAAGATGAGGAGGAGGAGGAGGAAGAGGCGCGGGGCTCGACGCCGTGCCCCGAGGAGCCGTCGCGGTGAGGGGCTGCCAAGCTCGGCGTTGCCCATGGACTGAGGCTGCCGGGACCCTCGGCCCGCCGGGGGGGGGGCAGCTTGGCCCCCGTCCTCCCCACCCCTCGCCAAGCAAATTGGGGGTCCTGTGGGACAGGGTTCCCCCACACTTCACCCAGCTCTGCCGCTCCCGCTGCGGGATGAGGCTGAAATGGGACACACACACACACACACACACACACACACACACACACACTGGGGAAGGGCCGAGCTGCCCCAAAGTGCCTTGTAAAATAAAAGGTTTTCAGCCCAAACCTGCTGTGGCCCCGAGGAGAGGGTGGGGGTGAGCGAAGTCAGGGGGTGTCCTGTCCCCATCAGCCCCACGGTGGGGGGGAATTGGGGTTCAAAGGGCCCCCACACACACACACACAAAACAATGACCTCCAATCAATAATTGTTCCTGGGGGAGAGCTCCCCCCCCCCCCCCCCCCCCCCCAGCCTGCCTTGGACTGGGGGTAACACCAAGGTGCTGGGAGGGAGGGGTCGAAGGGGCACCCCGAGGTCCAGGAGAGGGGATTCCCTCCCTCCCCCTTCTGTATCAGGGCACCCCAGGGTCCAGGGGAGGGGGTTTTCTGCACCCCTTCCACCCCCCCCCCATATTAGGGTACCCTAGGATCCAGGGGAGGGAATTCACCCCCTCCTGTATCAGGGTACCCCAGGTTCCAGGGGAGGGGATTCCCCACCCCCATATTGGGGCACCCTAAGATCTAGGGGAGGGCATTCCCCCCCCCCCCCCAATATCAGGGCACCCTGAGATCCAGGGGAGGGGACACACCACCCCCCCATCTGGGGGCACCCCGGGATCCGTGGGAGGGGATATCCCCACCCCCCCGTATTGCGGCACCCTGGGATCCAGGGGAGGGGATCCCCCCATACTGAGGCACCCCGGGATCCACGGGAGGGGATTTCTTCCCCCCCCCGCCCCCCATATCGGGGTACCCCGGGATCCAAAGCCGGGATCTGTCACCCCTCGGTGCGCATGCGCGCTGGCCGCGGCCCGACAGCGCGGTCGTCACCCGCGGGGCGGGGCCTCGGGGGAGGGGGCGTGTCCCGCCGGGAGGGGCGTGGCGTGGCGAGGGGGGCGTGGCGGGCTCACCCGGAAGCGGCGCCGGGGGCCGAGCGGGTCCCAGTCCGGCGGTGAGTATCGCCCCCCCCCCCCCCTCCCCAAATTCCCAGTTATCCCTCCCGATTCCCAGTACCCCCCCCCCCGCCTCGGCCAGCCGCCGGTGCCCCCCTCCCCGCTCCTGGGAGGAACAACCCGGCTGGGGGCCAAGCTCTGGTGCCCGTTACCGGGGGCTGGCAAGCCGGGAGGGTCACAACACCCCCTCCCCGGGCAGTGCGATTCCTTTTTTTTTTTTTTTTTTTTTTTTTTCCTTCCCCCCCTCGGCGCTAACCAGGGCAGCGCCTGCCTCCGTGACACCCCCCCCCCCGCTCCGGCGAACGTGGCTGTGAAAGGCCGCGGGGCCGTGGCGAGGGACCGGCGGCGGGGAAGGTCTCGAATGTCACCCTGAAATCCCATTTCACCGAGAACTCGCTCTTGTCTGGCCTGGAGCTGCTCAGTTAAAGCAGTTGAGCCTGACCCTACCCCCACGGCAGGGCTCCCGGGCTCTGAAGGCGCTGGAAACTTCACCCCCTCGCTTTCCGGCGGGGTTTTCGGGACAAATATTTGGGCTCGCAAACGGGGCACCCGCCTGGGGCTCGTCCTCCAAGCGCCGCCTCGCCGAACCCCGGGGCTGCGGTTGGGATTTCCTCACCCTGCCGCGCGGGACGGTTTGGCTTCCTACGAGCGCTCCGCTGATGTGAAACGTCCTCCCGTTTGCAGGTCAGGGAGGCGGAGGGGAGCGACACCCGGGATGCGGTCCCTCCGGCTCCCAGCTCTGTAGGGACGGTCCCGGGGGGCCGATGGAAACGCGGAGCCCCGGCGGTTGACCGCCCGCCTGCGAGGGACCGGTGTTTCGCCTTCCCCACGGCTGCTGCAGAGCATCTCCCCCCACCGCCCCGCGCCCGGCGTTGGCTTTCCGACCCCGCGCGGCACCGCGAACCGTCTTCTCCGTGAAGGTAAAGGCAGCGTGTAAAAATAGGGTCCCCAGGGATCCCCCGCTTTGAGACGGAGGAAGCCGCCAACTGCCTTCTGCTGGTGGGGAAGCTGAAAACGCGGAGCATGATGGAGTCCCGGATAAAACGTGAGCACGGTGGCGGGGGGCTCCTTCCCCGCGGCTGCGACCCGCCTTGGCCTTGGGCTGCTCCTTCTGCCCAGCCCCGGCGCAGCTTTCCGGCGCCTCTTCCGTGGGGCCGGGGCCGGGTGGGAAGTCTCTCTCGCTTAATAAAGCTAAATTGCCTCCCCGGTGCCCCGGGAGGAGCTCAGCCTCTGCGGCGAAGCAAAGAGCGAAGCGGCCGGCCGCGGGCTCCCTGCAGCATCGGGAGAGACGTACTGGTCGGGGACGGGAGGAGGGAGCGGTTCTCCGTGCACAGTAATTCCCTGCCCTAGAAATTCATCTCGGGCCTCGTCTCTACTGCAAATTGCATCAGCTTAAATAGTCTCTGAATGCTTAAACCGGTGTAAACCCCTGTGCATTTTCTAAATTAATCCCGGCCAGCTTTGAAATTAATCTCTCTTTTTTTTTGTTTGTTTTGTTTTAAAGGCAGTAAAGAATTTTCCGGTTTAATTAAGCCACGGGGGCGGGGCGGGGCGGGGTGGGAGCAGCGATTACCTTCACCAGCACCACCAGGTCACGTTGGCTTTAACGTGGCAGCGTGGCAAACATCTCCACACACACCCCCCCCCAACCTTGGGAAATGAAAACCCCTCAAGTGGGGCATCTTCTGGCTTGCAGTGGGGTGGGACTGTAGGGCAGGACGGGCAGCTCCTCGGCCGAGGCTGCGCGCAGTCGCCGGCCCCGCGGCGCTCTCCAGCCTCCTTGCAGCGCGCTCGCAGGCGACCCGCTCGGTAACTAATTAACCTTATTACGACAAAGGCCCCGGTGAGGAACACGCCGCTCCGCAATAACAATTCGGCTCGCGGAGCAGCGTCGCTGGCTGCTGGGTGTGAGGGAGCAGCTCTGGCCCGCAGCAGCGCAGGCACCTGGAAGGGTGGGAACACCGGGGAGGACTTTGCCGGGCATTAGCTCCTCGCTGACGGCATCCGCTCGCCCTCACGGAGCCTCAGGTTGTGGTGGGGTTCAGCGGCACGGCCAGGAGGGCCACGGGGGCTCCTCCAGCCCCGGGCCCTCAAAGACGTGCCCGTGGTAGGTCCCAGCCCTGTGCGGGTTCCGCAGACACCTCAGATGGTGCCAGCACCCGGCTGCCCAGCCCTGGTCTGAAATCTCCAGTGTAATAAATCCCTCCTTCTCCCTGCTCCAGCGAGAAACCTTAGAGCCAAGTTCACCTTGACTCAGAGGCTGCCGCGGCGCTGAGCAGCGTCCGTAGGGTCTGCGGTAAAAAAAAAAACAACCTGTGAGGTGCCCAGCCCAGCTTGGGGGATGAGGATGAATGAGCCCTTGGGGAGTAGGGAAGGGCTGCGTGCAGCATGCCTTCGTGTTAGAGGTGAGTTAGCTTGGGTGGTGAGCCCAGAAGAAGGGGCTTGATAGTGCTCGTTGAGTGGGAAGCAAAAGGGCCGATGAAGCTTAATTTATCTGTGCGCGTGGCTCGTGGAAGGATGGATGAAAACGCACAGAGTCGCCTCTTTTCCTGCGCTTGTTAGTCCGGGGGATGTTCAGAGAATGCAACAATCTTTGCAACTTGCCTGTCCTGCTCAGGGCTTGCTACGACATTGATGGATGCCACCACAGATAAGGACCCGCTAGTCCAGGAGCAGATCTACAATGCTCTGTGCTACCTGGGGGAATCCGAGCCGGAGGAGATCCTCAACTCCTGCGACGAGTACCTCCGGCAGCACGACAAGGTAGGGCTCTGCTCCGCTCGGTCCCGGGAATGTCAGCGGGATGAGGGATGTTTCCGGGCAGCTCGGGGATGTCGGCTCTGTCAGCAAGAGAGGGAGATGCCTGGGGAGGATCTGGGCTACCGGGGCGGTGGACCGGCTGGCTGAGAAGTCTGCTCCGAGGCGCTGGAGCTGCACGGTTGAAGAAATGGTGATAATATGCCATTGGGGATGAGGAACGGGGTAGAGCTGATGGGTGGTCCAAGTCGTTGCCCTTTCCTGCGCAGGCTGCGTGGTGGAAATGCTGGCGGGTCCCTTGCCGGGCCTCTCGCAGCCCGGGGGGGCTCAGGGACCCGCAGGTTTCACTTGCCCCACGGCAGCTGAGGTGTCTGTGCTCAGCCTGGCTCACCGGCCGCTTTCTCCCTCCCTTTTCAGCTGGCTTACCCTCACCGGGTGATCATCCTGAAGGCGATGGAAACCGTGGTGAAGAGCAACATTGCCCTCTTGGACAAAAGCACGGCCAAGGTCGTTATCTTCCTGGCGTCTAGTGAGATGACCAAGTCAAAGGTACGACCTGAAAGCTCCGGCTCCACCTGTCGTTGTCCTTTCTGCTCGGACGCCGTCGTTGCAGTAAATGCTGTGGGTCTGGGGCTGCCCCAGTGGCAGCAGTTACTGGGACCCCTTTTGGGGAGGGGAAGGGATAATGACACGCAGCCTTCTGGACTTGGGATGGTGGAGGGAGAAGGGGATGGGCTACGTTCCTCTCTCTGGGCCGAGAGGAGGACGGTTTGGCGGGTGGTGTTCTTCCAGCACGACATGCATGCACAGCGAAGTAAAAGGTGGACGCTGAGAAGGAGCTGGACGGGCAGGTTGGTGTTGGGGCAGGGAGGAGGCCGTGCCTCGAGAGGCCCCAGGTCCGTGCGGGGAAAAGATCGCGTCTGAGTCTTGAGCCTGTGGTTCAGCCCGCCCCGTGCAGTCCCCCACGGCGTTTGGAGCCGGGTGTGACACATGGCATTGAGACGAAGCAGAAGCAGGCTCCCAGGGAGGCTGCGGGGCTGACGCCGTGCCTGCTCTGACGCCGTTTCCCCCGTCCGCGCCAGGAGGTGATCCGGGACTGGCAGCAAGCCGCCAGCAACGTCCTCGTTGCGGTGGGGCAGCGCTTCATCAACAAGGTGATGGAGGAGGTGCTCACCAAATTTCAGCCGGGGATCCTGCCGCACTACTTCGTCGTGCAGACGTTTGCAAACCTCTCGGTGTCGAACGGTGAGTTGGCAGCCCGCCTGCCCTGCCTGCGGGTCTGCCGTGGAAAGAGCCGCGGGAGCGTAGCGTGCCCGGGGAGGGGGTGTGGGGGGGTTGGAGTGCACCCTGTGCCCAACCAGCTCGGCGGTGGGGCACCTCCGCGGCGGCCTGCGTGCTGAGCCGGCCAGCCGGCTTCACGCACGGGCTTCTCAGGATCTTGCAGCTTACACTTGCCGCTGCTGAACAGCTGAAGGGGTTTGCCCTGCCAAAGCGCTTAGTGATGAAACGCGCTGGAAAAACCGGCGCGGCGCGGAGGAGCGCTGTCAGCGTGGGTGACTTGCTTGCCGTGTCCTTTCCCCCCCTTTAGAAGAGGTGGGACACGAGGAGAGGAAGGCCGGTGCTGGCGCTGGGAGGAGATTTGGGAAAACCCTCCCCTCGTTCTTGGCGGGGAGGTGCTGGGCCTCTGTCCCCAGCGCTGAGGCGGGGAGCTGCGGGCAGCCCCTCATCCGGGGGTCCCGGGGGGGGGGGCAGCGCCAGCTCTCCTGGCTCATCCTGCAGCAGCCCCAGCACCGCGCTGCTCCGGGACCTGTCGGGCTCTCCCAGTGGCTCTGGAAGGGGGGTGCTCTGCTCGGTGCCCCGGGGCAAAGGGAAGGTCCCAGCGGAGGCCTCGGCTCGGCCCTGGGGTGCTGGTGCTTGGGCGCGTTTCTCCGCAGCAGCTGGAGGGATGCAGTGCTCTGTGGCTGGGTGGGCAGGGGTTGCTGGAGCCCCGGGCAGGAGAGGGGGCACCTGGCAGTGCCCGGACAAGCCGAGTCCCTGTAAAAATGCGCTGAGCTTAGAAATCCCGAGCAGCTCGGCTTCAGGGCTCAGCTGGACTCTTTAAAATGTTTGCTGCTGGAAAGCAGCGGGAACTGGAGCTGCCTGGCCCTCGTCCTTAGAGAATTCCCTGCTGGGCTCTTGTCTCCAGCCATCCCAGAAAGGCCAAATTTAAAAATCAGGATTCTAAGATGGGACTTGTGAAAAGAAGTCTGGCTGCAGAAAGATCCGCTGATGGCAGCGGCGAGCGGGGACGCAGCCCGTAGCTCACCGGCTTCGAGCAGCGGTTGTGAACTTCGGGAGCGAGCTGCTGCTGCGGCCCTGGAGCCGTCTCTGCTGGGTGCTGGGGTGGGCGGCTCCCACCCGGGGCTCTCAGCACCTCTCGTGGGGCAGAATTGGGCTCCCGGCTGCGGCGGGCCGCGTTCCTTTGGGTGCCCGTGCAATCCCACTGGGTCTGCGTCCTGCCCAGGCCGGGGCAGCGGCCGAGCGGCGTTTGTGCGTTCGCTGCGAGTGAGCCTCTCCTGCTTCCTTCCCAGTGTTCGGAATGGTGCCTTTTCTCAACTCCATCCTGGGGACGATGCTGCCCATGCTGGGCATGGCCAAGCAGGACCACATGAAGTCCGTCTTCTGCTACGGTAAGGTTTTTTTCCTGGAGCCTGCAGTGATTTTAGATGTGTTGTGGGAGACTTTCCTTTCCCTGGAAAAGGAGGGGCTCCGGATGGGGGCTGGAGAGCGGGCTCGGATGGACCTTTCCTGAATGCCTGGGAGCAGGGACCTGGCTGGCTCTGGGGAGGGACGGATAGCTGTCAGCTCGAGGTGACTGAGATCTGGCAAAAGGCCTTCTCCACCTCCTGCCTGATCCCTGCCGCTCCCGTTTCATGGCCCAGCGAGCGCGGGTGCCCTTCGCGTTCTCCTCTGGCGAAGAGGACGTGGATGCTCCAGAGCCATCCCGACTCGGGTCAAGGTGAACGGCCCGGTGGGATGGGGAGGGAAGGAGGGATGCGCTCCCGAGACCCTTTAGGGACCAGGCTGTCCCTTTATTGAGACCATGAACTTGGCACCTTGCAGCACCGCAAGCGTTAGCCCTGGTCGGGGTTGCGAAGAGGCCGGGAGGCAGCGGCGGTGCCGGGCCAGCTCTCGCCCAAAGCCACTTCTGTAATTCTCCAAAGCCGGTGTCAGGATGTGACGCTTCTGGTGGGCTGGCAGGATGTCACGGGGCTGGGCTCCCTCCTCCAGCCGCGGGCTCGCCGAAAGCCGCCGCTCGTGCAGCGGGATGTGCTGCAGAAGCACCACGCGCCCACGCGGGTGGCAGCCAGCCCCCGTGGTTGTCCCTGGGGCCGTAGCCAGAGCGGATCCACCCGCCCCTGGGCGCGGCGGCGTGGCTCCTCACCCAAGAGGCGTTGTGTTTGTTCGCCGGGGAGACGCTCTCCCGGCTGCGGGGCTGTAGCGCCCGCGTCTCGGGCCGCGGGACGGCGCGCAGCCCCGAGCAGCTTCGCTGCGGATGCCTTGTTAATATCCAGCAGAGCATCCTCGGGACCTGTGGTTTGCTTTCCGTAGCTGGGTAAAAATACAAGGTGGTCTGGGGGAGTGGAGGTTCAAGGGCTCGGACAGATAGGGCGGGAGCACGCCACTGGCGCGGTCGCTCTTATCTCTTGCTGATACTTTCATCCAAGGCCTGGGAGTGCTGGTGTGGCCCTGCGCCTCGAGGAGTGAATGGGATGAGTGGGAGCCTCCCGAGCAGCCCTGTGCGCTGCAGGGGCGGGTGTAGGACTGCGTCCAGCAGCATCGATTTCTCCTGGAAACGGCGAGCTTCGTGTCTGAACTCAGCACGGGGATCCGCTGCGGCCCAGTAACTGTCTTACCCCGTCGGGCTTGAAGGGCTGCAGCGGCTTGAAGAGCTCTTGCGGGATGATGCTGAGCTCCAAGCAAGGGCGGGCGGCTCTCACGCTGTTTTTCTGTACAGGCATGTTCTCCGAAAGCCAAAGCCAAGGTCGGGCGATCTCTGTGAATACAGAGCGTCCTCCTTCAGTCAAGCACGGCCGGACCCCTGAGCTGGTTTAGCCACGGGGGTGGTTGGTGGCGGTGGCAGCTCAGGTAGTTTGGGCTGGCTGCGTGCTCAGAGACGGGCGACCTGCCGCTGGTCCTGTCCGAGACCCTGGCAGCGGCGCCTGGCGCTGCGGAGGGGGGATCCTTCCGCTCGGGCACGGTGGGCTGAGCCAGGGTGGCCCACGGGGCTGGTAAAACTCGGTCCTGAGGTCCGGGTGGCTCTTTCCGGAGCAGCCCCCTCTGCCGCCAGCAGCTCCTTCTCCTTCGTCACTTCCAGCAGCCGCTTCTTGCAGCGTTCTGCTCCCCTTTCCCCTGCTCGGTCCTGAGAAACGCGACGTCCCGGCGCCGGCGCCGCACGCGTTCCTCCCATAACCGCCTTGGAGCTGCCGCCGCTGGGGCACGCTCGGCTTGTAGCTCTTGCGGAGCGCTCGCAGCCTCTGGACTCGCATCCTAAAGCGCACGAAGGCTGCAGAGCGCCGGGGGGGACACGAGCATCTTTAAGCAGCCCCGTGCGGGTCTGGAGCAGGGCCTGCCCTGACCCCAAACCCCCTCCCTGCCCACGGTCAGCCCCTTGCGACCGCTCCCGTCCACCGCCGACCTCGGAGCACGCGGAAAAGCGGGCTGAGGGCTGGGGCACGGGTGGACGTGGCCCCCCCCGACCCTCCTGAAAGCGCGGGGAGGCTGCGGGTGTAGATGCCGGGCTGCCGGGGGGGGTGTCCCGTCTCCGGCGGCTGCCGGTGAAACTGGGAAGATGCCGGCGTGCTGGATTTCTGGCCCCGTGTGGTTTCTGTGGTAATTTTTAGCCGAAGCTTTTCAACCACTGAAAGGCAGATGAGGTGACTCGGGAGTCAGCCCAACCGTGCGACGCAGGCGGGTCTTTTTGGCGTGGGTTTGCTGTCCCAGGGCAGCCCAGTACAGGGACAAGGAGGAGCCAGGGTACGGGACAGTTACGTGGGGCTTGGTCGGGGCTGAACGCGGGGATGGAGAGGTGGGTGTGGGGATGTGATCCTGGATTTACCGCTCCGGAGGAGTCGGCAGGGCACCGCTTCCTGACCTGGTGGTGGTGCTGCCCTCGGCCGCCGCGTTGTAGGGAGGGGAATAAACTTCCCAGCTGTGTCCTAAAACCTTGCTGGCTGGAGCAGCTATTGCCCCGGGCTCCTGGCTACAAGGTTTTTGGTTTTGTTTTTGTTTTTTTTTAAAAAAGCAACAAAAAAAAAGTAAAACCAGGCATAACATTGCCTGTTGGCCTCTCATCCCCGTGGCTTTAAGCTGGGAGAGGGCTTTTAGGTGATGTTTTTGGCTAGACATGTTCACTGTTGTCAAGACAAACTTCTCGCAGAAACTTTAGGAGGGCTTAACCTAAACAAGGGTGTTTTGACCCCAGCCTGGAGGCGGGGTGATGGTGGGGTCTGGATGGGGTCTAGATTTCTCTCCCTGCTCCAGGAAGGTTCAGGGGAGAGCTGGGGCCCTTCCTGACCCACATCGATGGGCATCGATGGGAATTCGGAGCAGCCAGATCTGCGGGTGCGTTCCCGGCAGCACGAGCTCCTCTTTGCAGCGTTGGACCCTTCTGCTGGTGGCCCATCCTCCCTGCGGCACAGGGGTGTCCCCTCCGAGCCCTTCCCATCTGTCTGAGCCGCGGGGAGCCGGCTGGGGGGTCCCTGGCCCCCTACCAAGGACAGCAGAAGAGCAGGGCTCAGCCCTGAGGGTGATGATGGTCTCTCCCAGCAGGCAGGGAAGCGCTTGCAGAACTTGCTTGGGTGCCGCCGGCTGGGTCGTGGTGAGGAGGCATGTGATTTAAACGGTCTGGCTTTGGGACGAGGTCACAGAGTGACTCAGCATCTCTGATCCCGCTGGGCTGAAAATAAACATCAGCTGGAGGTGAGGAGGGAGCGGAGGCTGCGCGAGCCCTGCCGGGCTCCTTCCTCAGGAGCCTCCCCCCCCCTCCTCTTCCTCCTCCCGCGGGAACCTGCTTCCTCCTCTGGATGGGACAGCGTGGGTACATCGAGCTCGTGCGGGGACCGGGAGAGCTCATCTCTCCTCCTCAGGGGCCGTGTTGGCCTCTCCGTCCCGTGGGCACGAGGGCTCTGGCACGCCAGGGCTCCCCGCTCCCCAGCTGACTGTGGGCACTGGTCCGACGGGCGGTTGTGCCAGAAGGGCCGTGCTCCTCCGTCACGTCTCGCTGTGACCCGGGGCCAACCGCTTGTTTCCTCCAGCTCCCCATCTTCTGCCGCTACCTTATCGCGGGAAACCTCCTGCCCGGGGTTCCAGCGCCTTCTGGGGGTTCTGTTTTTTTTTTTTTTTTCTCTGCCCCATTAGCGCGGGACGTGGTTTGCGAAGTCTCCTTCTCCAGAAGAGCTGAGTGGGCTCCTCCGCAGCGACTTGGTGGCAGGAGAGGGGGTTCCGTGCCCAGGGAGGGGCAGCTCAACCCCGTGGGTATCCCTTGGGTGCAGTGGCCCCTTCCTCAGGGTGCTGCTGTAGGACCCTCCGTAGGAGCCATCCGTCTGTAGCAGGAGAGGGGCCCGCAAGCTCGTCCTGGGCAGGCTGCTCTGGGGGGCTCTGCTTGAGCCAGGGTGAGTTTTTGGGGTGCCTCCCACCTAGAGCAGGCTGTGATCCTTCTCTCCCCCTGCCTCAGCCTCCCCCCCACGCCCCTGGGTCCCACTCTGGTGCTCGGTGGTGGTGCCAACAGCCAGGGCGCTGGACCTGGCCCGGGTTGGCGGCACGACACCAGCTCTGCAAGCACCAGGCTGCTTCCTTCGTTAAGAAAACGGCTAGCGAAGGGTTGAGGAAGCTAGGAGAGCCTCGCTGTGTGGGAGGGATTCAGGAAGGGTAAGCAGGGTCTCTTTGCATGTGCTCCGGTGCCTGGGGGTCCCGGGGATGGGGCTGGAAGGAGCTGAGGGACGAGCAGACGGGTGTGCTGGGGCTGGAAGGAGCTGGGGGACGAGCAGACGGGTGTGCTGGGGCTGGAAGGAGCTGAGGGACGAGCAGACGGGTGTGCTGGGGCTGGAAGGAGCTGGGGGACGAGCAGACGGGTGTGCTGGGGCTGGAAGGAGCTGGGGGACAAGCAGACGGGTGTGCTGGGGCTGGAAGGAGCTGGGGGACGAGCAGACGGGTGTGCTGGGGCTGGAAGGAGCTGGGGGACAAGCAGACGGGTGTGCTGGGGCTGGAAGGAGCTGGGGGACGAGCAGACGGGTGTGCTGGGGCTGGAAGGAGCTGGGGGACGAGCAGACGGGTGTGCTGGGGCTGGAAGGAGCTGAGGGACAAGCAGACGGGTGTGCTGGGGCTGTGGGGCAGCCGGGCAGGGCTTGCAGCGAGCAGACACTGCTTGGGCAAACCTGCCCGGAGCACCGGCAGCCGGCCCGCTGCGCCCGTGTTCGGCGGCAGCGCGGGGCTCAGCCCGGGGAGGTTCGTGCCGAGCTCCCGGAGCAACGTCCTGTGCAGGAGCCCCTGGAGCTGGGAGCCTTCTCGGTGCGCTCCGCCGCTGGGTAACTCCAAAAGTAAAATTAGGGCGGTGTTTGCAGCCGAGACCCGCTGCTCCTGGTGTGAGGGGATCCCTCAGCCGCCCCAGGAACTCTGTAAATCCTTGGGGAACCCCGTAAAGCCGTGGCGAAGGCTTCCTCGGGGGGGGGGGGGAGATGGAAGATGGGTGTCTCTCCTGTGGTCACCGGCCTCTAGCTGAGCCTTGTGTTCGAGCCTTTACGCAGACGTGCTGCTGTCACCGGTCCAATTCAACAGAGGAAAAAGAACACGCGCTGGCACGCAGCGCTTGCTGGCCCGGGGACCGGACGAACTCGTCGAGGTGCGGTGTGCTGGCTTGCCTGTGGCTGCCAGGCTGTAATTCTCGGCTGCTAGAGAATGCGCAGAAGTAACCCGGGTGGCAAATCCAGGCTCCCGTGGGTCAGTGAGGCTGGGTCTCTGGAGTTGGTTGTATCAGCCCCGGCCCGGGAAGCACAAAGCAGCAAATCCTGCCAGGATCCCTCGTAGCCAGGGCACCTCTCGGGAAGCCAGGGAGAGTACTGGTGCATCTGCCATCCCTTGAGAGGCTGCCCAGTAAAACAGCATGTCAACCATCTGCCTTCTGGAGGGGCTAAAACAAACACTGGCTTGTACGTGTGGAAAATCTAACTACGCCATCCGTCCCCCAGCTCTGCAGCACTTCAGCGAGAGCATCCAGGAGTACTTGGCAAACTTGGACCAGGCCCCCGACCCCACAGTCAGGAAGGACACCTTCTCAAATGAGATCTTCAGTGCGTACGAAGTGCTCTTCAACAGCTGGCTGCAGCACCGGGAAGCCAAGGTGGGGACGGGGGGGGGGGACACGGTGGGACCTCCCTGGGTGCGGAGCAGGGGGGGTGCTGTGAGTCTGACATTGGCCTTGCAGCGTCTCAGCTGTGCCCTTTGGTAAGGACGTGGCCCCCAGAAGAGCAAGCCCCCCGCTCCGGTTTAGGGCTGGATGCTTTCCTCCTTGTGCCCTGCAGCTCTGCTCGGTTCCCTCTCTCCTCGTACCCCCCTACACGACGCAGGCAGAACGAGCCGCTTGCCCCCCGTGCCTGGGCAGCAGAGCATGGGGTGCTTCTGCGGCCCGTTGGGGGACGGGCTGGGAGATGGCCGGCCAGGTTTTGTCCTCCGCAGGCATGGGTGGTGTGTTCAGGCGTCCCCCTTCTCCGCTGAGCGCCCCGTGCGCTTGGACTGGCAAAGCCAGGGGAGATGCTGTCCCTGCCCCCGCGCAGGCGCTGAGAAGCATCGGGAAGAGCAGCTCTGTAGCAGCGGAGCGATGCCGGGGGGGGGGGGGGGGGCCTGTCCTTCCAGCCTCGCACTATCAACGCACCGTCTCTCCCTGCAGCTGAGACTGGCCGTGGTGGAGGCCGTGGGACCTATGAGCTACCTGATGCCCGGCGAAAAGCTGGAGGAGCAGCTCCCCAAGCTGATCCCGGGCATCCTCGCCCTCTACAAGAAGCACACGGAGGCCTTCTACATATCCAAGGTGAGCAGGTCCGAGCGCTGGCGTCGCTGGGCGAGGACGTGTCCCCAGCCCTATTGACTGGGAGCCTCGGGGTGGGTAGCCTTCCTCTGCCCGCTGCCACGGGCTGGGCTGCGTTCCGGCGGTGCCGAGAGCCGTCGGTGAGTGCAGGGGGGACAGGGAGCAGCGGCCCTGCCCGGCCCCGGGCAGCGGCGTGCGGTCGCGCGGGAGAGGGGCGGCAGCCAAGCGCTCCGAGTCCTTACCTCCCCGGTGGTGTCCCGCAGCTCCCCGTGCCTCCGCCCGCCTCGGGGAGGCTGCAGTATTGCCTTTTCCACGCGAGATTCCCTCGCCCTGCGCTGTCATCCCTCGCGCTGCTGAGCCCCAGCCTCAGCTGGTTCTACCCCACTGTTACGACCCTGGGCCGGGAGCCTAGGGAGTCATAAAGGTTTTGTGGTCCCCTTGGGTTAAATTAAGGTGAAACGACAGCAAACGGCTGCTTAAAATGGTTTACTCGCGGTAGAAACGCTTAAACTTGGAAAAGGAGAGTAAGCAACGGGGCCTCATTGATAAATCTGTAAGAAAGGAAAAGGAGAGGAAGGGAGTGAAAGGGTCTGGATCGCCACCCCAGGTTCCAGCGCTGTCTCAGGTCTGGTGGTCTTGGGTGGCGGGTGCACCCCCGGCAAAGTTTCCTGTCGCCTTTTAGGTTCATCTGATCAGCTGATTTGCATAACAGGCCAAGAGAGGCCGGTATTCCGCTAATTCATTGCCCTGCGAGAGGAGGACAGGGTGGAGTGTGGGTTCTGGGTGTGCCTTGAGGGGGGATGGGGTGCATTCCAATTGAGTCGGCGGTCAAGACCCTGCCACCGTTACTTTTTCCCCCGGTTTTGGGGCGGTTATCCAGCCTTTAGCTCCATCTGGTGCCGGTTGGTTCTCTCTCTCATCAACCTTTTAGCCTGAGCATCTGGTTTCACCCCGTCCACATCTCCCCGCCTCGAGCCTTACCTAGGGAGCTTGGCGATACCGCCGCGAGGGAGCGGAGCCCCGCGCCCTTCGATGCAGCCTGCGCTTCCCCGGGCACATAGTTCCTCCCTTCCACTGACCACCAAGGCCACAACCCGCGCTTGAGGCTTTGCGCCTCGGCCAACCTTTGAGCCCTTAACTCCTTCGGTTCCTCCCGGCCAGCGGGCACCCTGCCCCTCGGCCCCGCAGCAGCCAGCCCGCCTCTCCGCAGCCTCCTGCCACGGCACCGGGGGAGGAGGCAGCTCTCGGGGACCCCCGAGCTGAGTCCCTGGGGCTGAAGACGGATGATGCCACCGGCTGCCGCCGCGGCGGGTGCGGCAGTGCTGCCCCCTCCTGCAGTCCTTCCCCTCGCGAGCCCCTCCCCTCCTCCGGAGCCCTTTTCCTGACGCTAACCGCAACCCGGTGTCTCGCTGAGCAGAGCCTCTGCCAGATCCTGGAAGCTTCTGTCGACATCGGGAGCCGCAGCCTTGATGTGCAGCTGGACTCCCTCCTGGGCACCCTGCACCCCCAGGTGAGGGCTGGGCGGGGGGGGGGGGTCCGTGGGGGGGTGTAACGCTGGAGCCCGGCCGCCAGCTCGGTCTGCGGGGCTGGGGGCTTCACCAGGGTCAGCCCGAGAGCGGGGCGCGCAGCCCGCTCGGCTTTTCGTGCCCCCTCTGAGGCTCGCGGCATCTCCGCTGCGAGTCGCGCGCACGGTCTGAAGCGAGAGCAGCTCCGGCTGCGCGGTTCCAGGGCGGGATGAAGGCAAACGCCTCAGAATCAACGGGCCGTTTAAAAACTTCGTTTTTTGAGAATAAGCGAGGGCACTGACTCGCCACGGCACGGGGAGCGTGCGGGAGCCTTCCTCGGGCTGCCGAGCCCGGCCTCCTCCTCAGCCCTTCTTCCGCTGCTCTGTCGTGTTACTAAACTCTGAAAATCATGCTCCTGGGGCCCGAAACAAGTCTGAACGCTTTTTTTTTTTTTTTTTTTTTCATTTGACTACTTAACTGACTGTGAGCCTTGGAAGTGTCCAGCAGAGAGGCTGTGCTTTAAAATACACCCTGTCCCAAAGGGGCGTGTAACAGCTGAAGGCAGCAGCGGTGCCGTTTGTAGGAACAACTGCTTGATGACGGGCTCTGGGGGGCCAAAGCTGCTGGCGGGGGGCAGCTCTGGGGCTGTGGGGTGGTGCTGCCCTCACGCAGCAGCTCTGGCTCAGTTGCAGACCGAAGTGTCTTTTTTTTTTTTTTTTTTTTTGGCAGAGCAGAGTAAGCAGGTGCACGCTGTCCTTGCTGCAGCGTAAATTGAATTAAGAGCCTGAATTATTTTAATAGCACCTGGGAGGGTCGACTCGTTGCGAGGAGGTTCCAGAGCCGGCGGCCAGCGGGCCCGGCTGGGTGGTGGGGCGCGCTAAAACCAGGAGGGTCCTGCAGCTCCCGAGCAGGCACCTCGTTCCCCAGTGATCTCCCTGGCTTGATCTAACCTGCTGCGAGCGCAGGCGGAGCTCTGGGCAGGCGTGTCGTGGGGCGCTGTCGCCCACCAGCCCAGGGCTTTGCCCACCCCACATCTCAGCACCGCGCGGGGCCCTGCAGCCCGCCCCGGGTAACCTCCCTGACCGCCGGCGTTTCTCCCGACAGATTTGTGCTCCCGCAGATCCGTCCGTCCCCCTGACTGTTAAAAACCACACCGAGGTTCTTCGATGCTTCACCGTCCTGGGTAGGGGCTGATGTCGCGCGGCTGTCCCCGCAGCCCACGGCCCTTGGGGAGCTGGGGGTGTGCGGCGCCGTGGCCGGCGTCCTTCCCGGCGCTCTCCAGGGAGCCGTGCGTGGGGAGGGGGGGGGGGGGTGTGTCCCCCTGGGCCCGGCTGGGCCCCGGGGGATATCCTGGACGTCTCTTAGCCACGTGGGGAGCTGGGAGGGAGGGGAGGGTGGCGGTTGCTGGCCTGGCTCTAGCCCGTGGCTTCAGGCTTGCGGACGGCGGCAGCTCTGCGTGTCCCCAAAGGCCGGCGCCCGGGGAGGGCATCTCTCTCTGGAGCTCTTGGAGGAAGAGCGTGGGGCCAGCTCCGCTCCACCCGGAGCTCTCAGCTGGCTCAGGCCTGATCACCCCCTTCCAGGGACCTTCCCAAAGGCGCCTGCCTCCGTTTCAGAGGTTTTTTCGGAGCCTTTTGAGCCGTACCAGCCCTTGGAGCCCTCTCCGGGAGCCGGGCGCTGCAGCGTGCCGTGCCTGCGGCCGGGGCCAGCAGATGCAGTTTGACTTTGGGGGGGGGGTGTGGGGGGGTGGGTTACCCTGCTCATCCCGGACTCCTTGTTGCTGCATCTTGTGCACGGCCGATGCAGTTGTGGTTCCGGGTTACCGCAGCTGTTCGGAGCGCGGGGGGCGGGGGGGGGGTCCCCCGTGCTGGGCAGGAGGGGTGGGCTGACCGACGGCTGATACGTTCCCAGCCTGCGCGTGGAGCTCTGTGGCCGGAGCTCTGCCTCCCCCCAGTTTCAGCTCTCCTCCCCAAAGAACAGAAAATGAAAAGAGCAGCGGTGTGACGAGCTGCCGCTGAGTCACGCTCGGGTGATGTCCCTTTCTTGCTAAGGTTTGTGAGAGCAGACCTGCAGCCGAGCTGCCTTTGCCTGAGCCACCTTCAGGCTACCCTCCCTCGCAGCAGCCCATCCCTCCCCAAACACGCCTCTCCAGTACCCGCGAGTGCTGCTCCAATTTCAGCATCCATAGACTGGTTTTATTTTTAACGATCAAAATGTTTTGACAGACGGGGCAGCGCTTGTTGGAAGGTATAATTTAAACTCCCTCAGCTCCCTCGAGAGCGCAGGAAATGGGCTGAAAGCGCCGGGGAGAAGCTCGGGTCCGGGTGGGAAGGGCAGGACCGGCCCAGCTCGCTGGGGGGCACGGCGGCAGGCTGCTTCCCCGGGGAGCTGCCTGCCCAGAGGGGAAGGGTATGTGGGGCGGGGTGGCTCGGCGGAGGGGATGTGGTGCCTGCACCCCAAATCTCCGGGCTGTGTGCCCTCCCCGGGGCGACGCGCGTCCGTGACGGTCGGTTTGGCTCCCACAGCCTGCTCGTTCCCTGACCGCGTGCTGGCCTTCCTCCTCCCGAAGCTGGAGAGCAGCAACGAGAGGACCCGTGTGGGGACGCTCCTCATCATGAGGCAGATCATCAACAGTGCCCGTGAGTGCCGGGGCGGCTGCGGGAGGGCGCGGAGGGGCTCCGGGCAGGCTTCCCCCTTCCTCCCGTGGGTCCCCTTCCACGAGTCCCCTCGTTCCCCTGCTGGGACCTGGCATGAGTGGGCTGAGGAGACGAGCCCCCCCTTGGCTGCAGGGCCGGGGGAGGAGGCAACCGGTTTGTTGGCCTGGCCAGCGGGGAAGGGGGCGAGGGACAAAGCCCTCCCTGTCAGGGAAGGGAGATGTTGGGGATCAGCAGCTCTGTCCTCGGCAGCTCAAGAGCATCCCCGAGCTTCAGCGTCTGTCGTCTTTTTTTCAGCCTCTCAAATGGAGATTAAAAAGCCCTTTATTCTTTCGTCTATGAAGCTCCCTCTGCAAGACAACAACAATAAGGTAAGCTGAGCTTCTGCTCTTCCCCGGGGAACTCCAGGGGTGGGGGGTTGATTTCTGGGGCCCTGCACAGCCGTGCCCCCTGCCCCTGCCAGCCCGGCTGTCCTCCGCTGCCTCCCCCCTGCTGCTCATCTCTCTCCCTGCTGGGCTTTTGGCAGTTCTGCCAGCACGCCCAGGAGATACCCCCCGAGATGTGGGGGACCGCACGGGGACTTGTTTTCTGCCTGTGCCCTGTGCACAGTCTCCTGTCCGGTCCCCTCCGGGCAACCCCGGAGATGTGAGCCGCCGGCTGCTGAGCCGCGGTGCCCGGCTGCTGCTGGCAGAGCCCCGACCCGGTTGTTTGGGACCCCTAATAACGTTCCCCACTACCAAGGAGGAGGCGGCGGGCAGCTGTGAGGGGGACCCTGCGCAGGCACAGGCAGGAGCCCCCCCGCCCGCAGCTTCTCCCCCGGGCCCCGCCCCGATGCCGGTGCCGCTGCTCTGCCCGTGCAGGTGAAGCGGGCTGTGGTGCAGGTGATCAGTGCCATGGCTCACCACGGCTACCTGGAGCAGCCCGGCGGCGAGGCCATGATGGAGTTCCTCGTCCGCCAGTGCGCCCTTCCCTCGGATGCGGTAAGCACGCCCGGCGGGGGCAAAACTCCCCAAGAGAAGCACCCGGGTGGGACCGGGCAACCCCCTGTCTGTGGTCGGGCCCATCTCTGGCTCCCCCGCCGCACCGGCCGCGATGACGTGTTGTGGTTCCTGCCTCTGGAGCAAAGAGGAGCCGGGGGAAAACCTCAGGAGCGGGAGAGCTGCCGTTGGGACAGCACAGCAGCTGGGACGGGGGGCAGGACCTCCACCTCCCGCCAGCTCCGTGCCCCCCCCTGTAGCCAGGCTGGTGCCCTCCGGCTGGGCTGCAGAGACACGGACACAACTAAAACCACCCTCGGGCTCGTCCCCTTTTTCCCGAAAGAGGAGCAGGGGTGATGGTTGGGAGCTGGAGACGGGCCCCGAGCCAGGAGGCTTTTGGGTTCTGCCCGTTCCTTCCAGCGCTCTGTCCGCCCGGCGTGCCGTCTCGACGGCTTGGGAAGCGCGTCTGCTGAGGGTGCCAGGCGCAGCACCCGTGCTCACCTGCGCTCTCCCTCTCCTCCAGCAGCCCAAAAAGCAGCCGCCCGACGCCGATGACCTCACCAGTGACAGCGTCCAGAGCATCAGCGTCAACACGCTCTTTCTCCTTAGCACGACTGTCGACAGGATGAACAACGTGAGTCTGCGCAGTCGTCTCCACCTCTGGGGAGGCCCGTGCTGGCCCCAGAGCCGCCGTCCCCGCACCCCGGGCTGCCCCCGGCGCAGCCCCCACCGCCCGTGCAGGATGGCCCCTCCGCCAGGCAGGACGGGCAGAGGGTTGGTTGGGGAAGCTCCCCTCCCAAGGACCCACGCGTACCTTCCCCACGAGCTTCCCTAAAGCTGGAGCAGGGTGCTGGAAGTCCTCAGCTCAAGACAGACAAGGACCTGTTGGAACGGGGCCGGAGGTGGCCACGGAGATGCTGGGGGGGCTGGAGCAGCTCCCCTGGGGGGCCGGGCTGAGAGAGTTGGGGGGGTTCAGCCTGGAGAAGAGAAGGCTCCGGGGAGCCCTTCGAGCGGCCTCCCAGGGCTTAAAGGGGGGGACAGGGAAGGTGGGGGTGGACTCTGGATCAGGGGGTGGGGATGGGACGAGGGGGGACGGTTTTGCACCGAAAAAGGGCGGATTTAGGTGAGCTCTAAGGCAGAAATTGTTTAATGTGAGGGTGGTGAGGCGCTGGCCCAGGGTGCCCAGAGCAGCTGTGGGTGCCCCCTCCCTGGAAGGGTTCAAGGCCAGGTTGGACAGGGCTGGGAGCCCCCTGGGCTGGGGGAAGGGGGCCCTGCCTGGGTCGGGGGGGGCACTGGGGGGGCCTTTGAGGGCCCTTCCCACCCAAACCAGTCTGTGATGACAAGGGATAATGGTTTTAAACTCAGAGGGGAGATTCAGACTAGATGTAAGTCCTTATATCCTTATATAGATATAAGAAGCTATATAAGGAATATATAATATTTAAGTTATAAGGAAGAAATTTTTTACTTTGAGGGTGGTGAAACACTGGACCAGGTTGCCCAGAGAGATGGTGAATGCTCCATCCCTGGAGACATCCCAGGTCAGGTTGGGCAGGGCTCTGAGCAACCTGATCCTGTTGGAGATGTCCCTGCTGGTTGTGTGCGGGGGGTGGGCTAGATGATCTCTGCAGGCCCCTTCCCACCCAAACCGTCCTGTGGGTCCGTGAAAGGGAACGCCCCGGGGCTGGAGCTCCGGTGCTGCTGGGGCGCAGGCAGCAGAGCCCTCTCCGTTCCTGAACGGCAGCGCTGGCTAAGGGGGCTCGGGGATTTTCCCCATGGACAAAAGCCCTTTGGCCGGGCATCCCCCCTGCTCTCCCGCTCGGTCCTGCGCTCCGGTGCAGGCTCTCCATCCCGGAGCCGGGCTCTTCCCGGCTGGCCGGCGCCACGCTCCCCTTCTCCCGGCAGGTCCTGTGGCCGTACCTCCTGGAGTTTGTGACCCCGATACAGTTCACCAACGCCCTGACCCCGCTCTGCAAAAGCCTCATGTACCTGGCCGTGAAGAAGCAAGAGGAGGGAGAAAGCGCCTCCCTTATCCGTTACGACCTGAACGGTCAGTACCGGCCTCCCCCGCCCGACGTGGGGTGCCCGAGCGTGGGACTTGCCTGCAGGCCAGGCAGTCACCGGCCCGCTTGGTGGGAGACGCTGTCTTATGCCTTTTTTTTCTTTCTTTATTTTTTTTCCCCCCCTTCCGTTTGTAGCAAATCTCCCTTCGCCCTACGCTCTAACGACGAGACTGCTGGTGAGTGGCCTGGAGGCAGAGCTCTTCCTTTGGCAGGGGAATGCCCCGCCTCGCCCCGCCGCTCCGGGCACAGGTGCCCATATATCCAGAACCGGGGTGCACCTCTTGGGTCGGGTACACCCCCATCCCCTCGGCACCCCGGAGCGTCTCCGCGGAGGTTGCGGAGGCTCAGACTCGCTCTTAGACCCCCAGCGCTGCGTAAGCGGGGTGTGCTGCGGTGCACGTCTCCAGCCGTTCTTAGGGGGCTTCGAGGGACTCCTCAGCCCTGGGGAGCCTGGGCTGTGCTCCCCTTCGCCCCGGGATGAATCCAGGCTCCGGAGGGACATTCTCTCCCGGCAGCGTTTCTCTATCAACAGCTGCAGCGAGAGGAGGGAGCCGCAGTTTCGCCGCGGCGTAGCGATGAACCGCGTCCCAGCACTGCAGCCCTGTGTTTTGTCCTGTGTTTCCTGGCCCGCAGCCTGGGGGGTGACTTTCCCCGGGCACTAACACCCTTTGTTCCGTCCCCAACCTTTCAGGTCGTGTCTTCCCAGCCGTACGCAGGAGACTGCCGCGGGACGGCTGCCCTGCGTCTGCTGAACGTGCTGCACTGCAGCGTCCACCCCGCGCTGGACCAGCTTTGGAGCAAGAAGGTCCCCCTCTTGGTGGAGCACATAGAAGGTAGGAAGGGGCTTCTGCTCGGGGGAGACTCTGCCGGAGTCACCTTCTCCAGCCTGGGCTGTGTGTGCCCAGACGCTTGGGAGAGCCCAGCGATAGGGCAGGGTGCTCCCCACCAGCCTGGTGACCCTCAGGACATCGAAGCTCTCTGAAGAAGTTCCGTTTCCTATTTTAATGAGGACTTTAATCACCCTGGTGCCACTAATTCCTTCCAGGAGTGCCTCTGTCTCTCAGGTGATAGCCCCGCTGTGTCGAGCACAGGACATGCAGCATTTGCAGAGCGGCCCGCCCCTGCTGCGGGATGTACAGTGAGGATGAGACACCAGTGTCAAAAATGTGCTTTCTCCTAGAGAATACGGAGAATTCCCTGTCCCAGAAGGAGTGGGAGGAGAAGCTGCTGCTGGTAAGGGTCCCCATGCCGGGGAGGCAACGGGGCGGTGGGAGGGTGACCAGCTCCGGGCTTGCCAGGGCTTTGCGCGCCGGACGGCAGCATGGGCTGGGTCTGGCCGGCGTTTTCCTTCGCCCACCCTGCCCGTGGTGGCAGAGACGGTCCCTCCTCATCACGCCGCTGCCGGGTCTGGTTGCTTCGGAAGCAGAGACGCAGGTCAGCGCAGAGGGGGACTCCTGGTTCCTGCAGGGAAAGTTAAAAACGAGCTTTCGGGCTTGCCGGCGGGTCAGAGAGCAGTGGTCCCAGGGGTGTCTCCCCGCTTAATTGGAGAGCCTTAAAATAGGGCACGGCGAAGCAATTGGAACCGGGCAGGGCTCATCCTGCTCCTCGGTGTTGGCAGTGTTCCGTGGGTGCAGTTTATCCTGGAAAAGAGCTGACCCGGAGGAAAAAGGCCCGTTTCTGGTGGGGGGGTGGGGTGGGAATGGCTGTGTGCTGGCAGGATCTGCTCTGGGGTGGGCAGCCTGCCCCGGGGAGCTGGGGCCTGTGTCGTGCTCTCTCGGTGCAGATGAGGGTCCGGGTGGGTCCGACACAAGCCCCCCCGTGTTTTACTTACTGCACTGCTCTCACCCCCCCGGGCTGAGGGCCCTCGCTCAGCCAGCAGCCGCTCTGTTAGGATGCCCGTGGCTGACCGCTCGTGTCCCCCCCGCAGTTCCTCCAGGAGACGCTGGCGGCCGTTTCTGACAACACGTGGATTTGCCATTTTGTCACGGAGATGTGCAGGCAGCTGAACAGCTACAACGGCTTCCTGCTGGAGAAGGTGATCGGGGAGCAGGGGGGGCTCGGCGGGCTGGCAGCAGCATCGCTCTGCCAACAGCGTGCCGCTGGGAGAGGGGGGTGCTAGGAGGGGAGAAGAAATAACGGGAGGGTAGCGAGGTGGCTGGGCAGGCTCGGAAATGAAACAGTGGTCAGTCCCCAGGCGGATTGCTGGGTCAGGAGGTCCCGGCCGGGCTGCGTTGCTCTGCCTGTGCTGGCCAGACCCAGCTCGTGGCCTCTTCAGCTTGCAGTGCCTCTGCGGTGAACGGGGCTGTGATTGAGCTGAGCCGGGCGAGGAGCGCTCGAGTGCGGGAGGGAAGGAGCCGACTGACCCCCGTGTGTGCTGGTTGCAGGGGTGGGCTGGCGAGGGCAGAGAACACGGGTGGGTCAGGGGAGGAGGAGGTGTCCCGGGGGCAGGCGGCTGCTGAAGGACTCGCTGTTTCTGCAGGGAGGTAGGAGCGGTTGGAGCTCAGCCCCGCGCGGCTGGTCACCAGGGGGCTGTTGAGGCACTGCTGGAAAATCTGTCTTCGTGCTCCCTCTGTCGCGGCGACTTTGCCTCTGGGCAGGGACGAGGGTTTCAACAGACCCGTTCCTGGCTCTGAAGGGTGTAGTTGGCTCCTCCTGGGACCTTGTGCTGCTCTGCGGTGGCACTCCTGTCCCGCTGGTGCTTACAGCCGGGCTCTGTCCTACCCCTCGGCGTTGGGGCATGCCCCTTCAGGGCGCTGCGAGGAGCAATGTGTGCGTGACCGAGCTCGGTCTGCCCGCAGGCGTTCGTGGGTTGGTAACGTTCCCCTTGCTCTTCCAGAACTTCCTGTATAAATGCATCGGGACAACACTCGGGGCGTGCGCCAGCAAAGACCTTGTACAAAAGCAGCTCCAGGAGCTCCTGGAAACCGCCAGGTACCACGAGGAGGCCGAAAGGGAGGTGAGGAGGAGTTGTGCAAACATCCCAGGAGAGCAGTCCTAACATGCTGGCCTCTCTTTTCTGGTTCCACCACACCTGCCCCGGGCTCGTACCTCCTGGAGAATGGCTTGTAGGGTAGGTCGCAGGGTCTGAGTGCACGGGCCCAGAAAAGTGAAGGGTGTCCACCTGCAGCAACCCAACGGCCAGAGGGCTCGGAGGCTGGGTGGGATGCAGGGGTGCCCTGGGACACGGTCTCCAGTGGTGCGTGGGCCCACACTGGGACAGGATGGTGTTCCCCAGCCCTGAGTGTGCTGGCAGAGCTGCTTCCACAGGGAAATCATCGAATCGCAGACTGGTTTGGGTGGGAAGGGACCTTGAATCCCATCCAGTCTTAGCCCCCTGCCCCGGGCAGGGCCCCCTTCCCCCAGCCCAGGGGGCTCCCAGCCCCGTCCAACCTGGCCTTGAACCCTTCCAGGGAGGGGGCACCCACAGCTGCTCTGGGCACCCGGGGCCAGCGCCTCACCCCCGCACAGGGAAGGATTTCGGCCTTAGATCTCACCTAAATCTGCCCTCTTTCAGCATAAACCCGTCCCTCCTCATCCTACCCCCACCCCCTGACCCAGAGTCCCCCCCCCCCCCTTTCCTGTCCCCCCTTTAAGCACTGAGAGGCTTCTTCAAGGGCTCCCCGGAGCCTTCTCTTCCCCAGGCTGAACCCCCCCAGCTCTCTCAGCCTTTCTCCACAGCAGAGCTGCTCCAGCCCTCGGACCATTTCCGTGTCCCTCCTCTGGCCCCGCTCCAACAGGTCCGTGTCTGGCCCGTGCTGGGGACCCCCGAGCTGGCTGCAGGGCTCCGGGGGGCTCCCCAGAGCGGAGCAGAGGGGGAGAATCCCCCCCCCGGACCCGCCGGCCACGCTGCTCGGGGTGCAGCCCAGGAGACACTTGGCTTTCTGGGCCGCGAGCGCTCCTTGCTGGCTGCCGTCCTGTTTGTCACCCACCAGTGTCCCCCAGTCCCTCTCCGCAGGGCTGCTCTCCACCCGTCCCCCAGGCCGTGCTGATCCCGGGGCTTGCCCAGACCCGGGTGCAGGACCTTGCCCTTGGCCTTGTTGAACTTCATGAACGGACCCCCAGGTCCTGCGGCGCCTGGAGGGTCTCTGCAGGCGTCGGGCTGGGGGTGCCGTGGCAGCCTGGGATGTGTTTGGAGCTGCTGGGGCCCTGGTGCTACCCGATGGATCTCGGGCGCAGAGCTGTCCTCGCTGCCTCGTGTCCTGCAGCCTGCCCGGCTCTGTGTGACAGCCCAGCCAGCCTCTGCCTGCTGCCAGAAGGGGCTTTTTGGCTCCTGCTGCATCCTTGGGCTGGGGCTCGCGGAGCCCCACAGGCTTGGGGAGTTATGCCAGAGCCACAGGAAAAAAACAAGTTTTCTTCTGGCTTGGCTGCCTGTCCTGGCTTGCTGGGGGGTCGGATGGGCTCAGCGCCCTGCTTTGGCAGCCAGCTGGTAAATCAGCGTGGCTGAATCATCAACGTCCCCATCTTCCGCAGCGTTAACTCCTCTCTCCGGTGCGAGCTCCTGCTCCTTTGCCCCCTCCAGGGCTGTCCCGTCCCTGGGACAAGGAGGGGACCTAACTCTTCCCACCCTGGGCTGCAGCCCACCGAGCTGGTGCCAGCCTGGGGGGCCGTGGCAGGGTCTCCCCCCGCTCCCCAGAGCATCTCCAGCTGGTGAGACGTTTCTCGGGGCTCTGGCAGCTCTTGGCTGTGCCGGGATGGTCTGGTGACATCTCTGTCTTCCTGCGCTGCGTTTCGCCGAGCCTCGCAGCCGCCGTCACCCCCCAGACCTGCTGCCGCCGCCGCTGGAGCAGCTGGGGATGCTGCTCCACCCTTCCTGGGCAACCTCCAGCCCATGCGCTCGAGTCCTAGAATCACCGAAGGGTTTGGGCTGGCAGGGACCTTCCAGGGTCACCGCGTCCAACCCCCCCTGCCACAGGCGGGGACATCTTCAAGGAGGTCAGGCTGCTCAACGCCCTGTCCAACTTGACCTTGAACGTTTCCAGCGATGGGGCATCGACCGCTTCTCTGGGCAGCCTGTGCCAGGGTCTCAGCACCCTCGCTGTAAAAACTGTCTTCTTTAGGTCTCCCCTGCATCTCCCCTCTCTTTGTTTAAAACGGTTGCCCCTCGCCCTGTCACCACAGGCCCGACTGAAGCCATCTGGGTGGGGACGTTTGCCGCATTTCCTTCACTGCCAGCTCAGACCCTCCTCCGCTACCCTGGAGCTGAGGTCTGGGTCGAGCTCCTCCTGCCCGGCCCGGCCGGACTCCTGCTCTGGCTTCACACGCTCCCCAGCTTCCCTTTAAACTTGGCCGAGCTGAATTGCTCTGCCTGGCTCTGTCACCGAGCTCTCCCCTCGCCTGCAGCTGCCCTTAAGTGCAGTGCAAACACAGGCTAACGGCGCCTGGCTTTGCTCCAGCTTATGCAGCTCTGTCAAGGGCTGCTCTTGAATAAACTGTTTATGGAGTTCCAGCCCAGCTTGCTAGACCTCCTGGAGGTAGAGCAGGAAGGCAGGACCTGCTAAGCCTGCTTCGCTCTCGCTTCCAGCCGGAGCGCTCGGCCGGGCTCTCCTCTCCCGCAGAGCGGCTGACATCTGTCCGCTGGAGAGCGTGCCGTGTCTGTCCTGTCCCCGTGGCTCCTCTCGCGCTGTGTCCCAGCCTGTCACCCCGACAAGGACAGCCTTATTGTGCCCTGTGTCCCCCGGGGGCACGTCCCTGTCCGGGGAGGGGGGAGTGCTGGCTGCCAGGACTGCTCCCAGCTGGGCGCAGCTCAGGTGCTGGGAATTAAACCAATAAACAGGTTCTCTTCAAGCATCAGCTGGGGCTGGTGAATTAATAGCTTTCTGCTAATGTGTTTTCTCTGCTTCCACCAGGGTCTTGCTTCCTGCTTTGGGGTATGTGCAATAAATCACCTGGAGGAAACGCTGGCCAAGCTGGAAGATTTTGTTAGGTCTGATATCTTCAAGAAATCTGTGGGACTGTTCAGTATCTTCAAGGTAAGAGCCAAAGGGCCCCCGCCGGGGCGCAGCTGGCAGCAAAAGGCTCGTGCGGGCTGCTGCAGAAGCGGCGTGTGCTGGAGCAGTCCTCGGGAAAGGAGGTAACCTCCTGCCTCGGTGCGTCTGGCCTGGGGCTGGGCCACCCTCCGCCTCTCCGGAGAGCTGCGCTTGGCATCCGAGGCTGCTCGGCCTCAGCCCCACGCTCCTGCAGACCCACGCCCCGCCGCAGCTGCTGGGTGGGCTCGAGTGAGCCGTAACCCGTGAGGGGACCCCGGCCCCATGCGGAGCGTGGTTTGGCCCTCGCCCACCTTGGTGCTCGACAGCGATCCCCGGGCAGATCGGGGTGCTTTGTGCCCCCAGCGCTGGCAGCAATAAGCCTTCCCTCAAATTTTTCTGACCCGGGCGGCTGTTTTAATTCCTGGTCTCTAAGACTGGATGTTTGAGGGACAGGGATTGGTGCTGCGTGGGTGCAGAAGAGACCCTGGCCCGTGACAGAAAGGTGCCCAGAGCTCGGGCGCTGGGCGAGGAAGCTGCTGTGCAGCCACGGAGCCTTCATCCCTGCCGTGGAACAAGGCGGGTCGGCCACGACCTGGGCCGGTGCTGGCGAAGCCTTTCAGCAGCGCCGGTGGTTAATGGGCAGCGGGTGCTGTTTTGGAGCGCGGGAGTTAACCAGGTTCACTTGGCCAGGCTGGGGCTCACGCGCTTCCCCGCGGGGCTCTGACTGGTAACACTCAGCGGCAAACCGGGGCTCGTGCCTCGGACAGGGACGTGCTGTTCGTGCAGCTCGGGCCCGGGCGCCTGACGCCCCGTCAGGGCTCTGGAGGTCACTGCCACCACCGAAAGGCTGGGAAGCCAAGGTCCAAAACCCCCTCGGAGGGGCCCTGCCTTCCAGGGGGGGCAGGCGGACCGCCTCCTCGTCAGACCTGGGAAGAGCCAGCCTCGGCTTCCCCACCAGTCCCCACCGTTAACTTCTCTCATCTGCTGTAACAGGACCGTAGTGACAACGAAGTGGAGAAAATAAAGAGCACCCTCATCCTGTGCTATGGATACGTAGCTATGTGTGCGCCCAAGGAGCTGGTGCTGCCCAGGATCGAAGCAGACATCCTGAAGAACATCTTCCAGTACTTTAACACCAAGGTAAGCTGTCGGGACGCCCCGTCCTCCCCGGGGAGGGAGAACACACCCGGGCGAGCTGGAGCAGCCGGGCTGGTCCGGGGGCTCTGCCTGCAGGGTCCTGCCAGGAGAAGGTCGCTGCGGAGTCCCCTCTCTCCTGCATTGTTAATGTGTTTTGTTTTTCCACTTGTTCAGGTTCTGGGAATAAAGGTAGAAACCAAGGTACAGTGTGAGGCATTAAATCTGAACTGCTCTCTGCTCTTTCCCGCTCTCTCTGTCTGCCTCTTGCTCGGGGTTCCCCTCGAGAGCACTGCTCACAGCAGCCCGTGGGGACGGGGAGAGCCGCGGGAGCTGCTGCCCCTCGCCCCGGGCTCCCCGGCCCGGTGCTCCGTGCTGGAACTGTTGCCTAAAAGTACCAGAGCTCACAGCAGAGGGGAAGAGAAAGATGCCTTTCTAGCAGGCCAGGAGCCGCAGGTGAAAGCGTGGCTCGGGTGGGCATCGCCGTGGCGGGATGCCGCGCTGGCTGCCCACGGGCAGAGCCGCGCCTGTCGCCTCCCGCCCGCCGTGCCGAGCTCGTGCCTCTCGGGCCAGGCGTGCGCGGCTGGAGCTGGCAGAGCTGTCCCCGGGAGGCGGCAGCCCCCTTCGGGTTTGCCCTGGCGGCAGGGCGAGGCGAGGGCCGGGGCTCAGGGCTCTGGACCGGCGCGGTGCTCGCCTCCCCTGCCTGCCCAGGGGACGGTCAGGCAGCCCCCCCGGCTCCCCCCGCCCCGCGTGCCTCGCTGGGGAAGCTTGGGGGCTCCAGGGACTGAGCTGCAACCCACCGCTCGGCTAAAATCCACTGAACTAACTTTCCTGCTTCCCCTTGGAACAGTCATTCAATGGGCGGGTATTAAAGCCCAGATTAGTGTCCTGGGGACGACGAGGGGCTGTATTTTTGTATTTCTTTTTTTAAGGGCCAAACAAGAAAAAAGGCATTTGTCAAGTTGAACTGTCAGGCCAAGGACTCCTCCTCTGGGCTCCACTAATGCATTTTCCTTCTGGGCTCCTGCTGGCACTAACAGCTTCTGCAGAGCGTCTCGGGGCCCCGAGCTGGGGACCTTCTCACCCAAAGGCTCCCTGCCCTCCTGGGGGGCTCTCTGGGGGGCGAGGGCTGGGACGAGGGGAGCACTTTCAATTGGGGTGCCTCCTCTTGACCCTGCATTGACTGGCCTAACGCCCAAGCTGGGTGGGAGGAAGGGCTCCTGGTGACTTCTGGAGTCGCCTCGAGCACCTTTGTGCTCAGGGCATTGCCTCGGCGGAGAGGAGGGGGACCCTGGAGAGCTGGGGGTCCTGGTGTCCAGCTAGTCTGTGACACCGGGGTGGCCAGCTGGGACAGGGTGCCCCTCTGCTCCCTGGTCACCGGAGAGCCTGAACGTGGATAAAGAGCAGAGAGCTGAGCCCACACTCTACTAACAGCTCAGGCTGGGCTGTTGTGCTCGGCCTGAGCGCCAGTTTTCTTGGAGGGGCACCAGTGCTGGGTGGGCCGGCGAGATAGGGTTGTGCGCTGAGCCTGGTCTTTGCTTCTCACCCTGGGTTCTGCTCTCAGGACCTGACCCTGAAGCTGTGCCTCATCCGGAGCATCTGCATGACCAGCCAGGCCATCTACAACGGCATGAAGTGTGGGGACTTCATCTTCTCCCGCAAAGCTGAGCTTGTGGCCCAGATGGTGGTAAGAGCAAGCCCTGGAGGGGGCCTGGCTCGGGGCTGGTCCAGAGGACCCTGCGGGAGGTCGTGTGTGTCCGTCCCGTCCCCCCCCCGTTGTTGAGGATTACGCGCAGGCGTAGCTGCTCCATCTCTGGAGCTGGGGTCTTGGGGGAAGGGTGGGTGGGAGTTTGCCCCCCACCCCGAGCCCCGTCCCCGCGTGTCTGCCCAGCTCTGGGGCAGGGTGCTGACCCCCAGGGCCCCCCGGACCCCTTGGAGAGAGGGCAGGTCCTGGCGGGGAGCCGAGCGGCGGGAGGACAGCTTGCCGCGGTGCTGCACCTCCGTGGGGGTGGTTGTGCAGCATCTGGGGCGTGGGGCTAACGCGGGGCGGCTCCTGCCTTGCTGGCTGGGAGGGACTGGTCTCCGAGGCAGCACCCCACCCCGAAGCTTGGCCCCGAGCGGGACGGGGCGGGATGTGACCTTGTTCTGCCTTCCAGGAGTTCATAAAAGCAGAGCCGCTGGAGGCGATGCGGACGCCGGTTCGGCAGCGGGCGATGATCACCTGCACGTACCTGGTGTATCCTTCCCCCCCCCCCCCGCGGGAATGCCGCCTGCAGGGCTCTGACCCCGCACCCCGCTTCGCCCTGGGGGGTCTGAGGGCAGAGCCGAGGGCACCCCGCTTCGCCCCGGGGGGTCTGAGGGCAGAGCCGAGGTTACTCCAGCCGTGCCAGCCCCAGTGGAACGGGGGGCAGCCTGGTTGGCGCGGCCGGCGGCGAGCTTTCCCCGGCGCTCAGGCTCTGCAGCGAACGTTCTCCCCACAAACCAGAGCCAAGGGCACTGCACTCTCAGTTACGCAAAGATGACTCCTGAGCTCCAGTTAAAAACACTCAGCACGTCACCGCTCCTGACACAGATACTGGGAACACTCTGCCTGCTTCCCATTAAAGCCGGTGCCGCTTAGCATAGCGTCAAGTCGGCGGGGATGCCTGTTAAAATCCTTGCTCCCAGCTTGCCCAGGTGAAAGGCGCCCCCGTAGCGCTCGATGCGTCCGTGTTGCTTCCTTAACCAGGGCTCAGCATCCTGGAGCCCCACCTCAGTGACCCGGACAGGACGGAGCTGATCGACACCTGCCTCGCTAGCGTGCTCGCCCTTCCACCGCTGGAACCGGTGAAGGACAGAGAGGAGAGCGGGGGCGATGCCTTGCCCAAGGAGGTGCGGTATGGGGCGCAGGCAGGGAGTTGCCCGCGCTGCTGGGGTGCCTGCCTGCCCCGAGCCAGCGCCAGGAGCACAGAGCCAATGCAGAGCTTAACCCGGGGCCGCTGGCCACCCGGCGGGGCGAGACGGCTTTGTTCTGCGGCGCGGGAGCTGCGGTCACGGCCGCTGCGGGACAGCGCGTGTGGGGCAGCGCACAGATGCTTTTTCACGGGCCCGTGAGCCGCCCGTCGGGCCCTGTGGCCCCAGCATCTCCCTGGCAGCAGATCAGCCGTGGGAAAGGCCTGTTTTTTCCATTCAGCTGGGCACCTCGGGGGGAAGCAAGCCGCACCGTTTCCTCTGCTCGCTTATCTCTTGAAAAAGCCGGGCCCTTCTGTGCGCTGATAGCCAGTGAGAAAATACGAGCTTATCAGCAAGTCCAAATGCTGCTAATAAGAGCGTGAACTCCCTCGAGGGGGGGAAAAAAATCAAATGATCCTGGAAACCCTGCAGGGTAGAGGGGGCCTTTACATAACTAGCTTTTGAAAGGCTGCAGCTGCTTCTCAGTTGTGGTTGAGTGCTTAATGAATGAAAATAACATGCTGCTAATGAAGTTGTTGCAGCTGCTGGGTGGCTGCAGAGCAGCCCCCTGCTCCACCGTGTCGCCTGCCGCTGCTGCGGCTCCTTCAAGGTGAGCTGCGGAGCGGGAGCCTGGGGCTCCCACTGTCCCCGGCGAGTGTTCGCAGGCATCTGGCCTAAAAATTTCAGTTAATGATCTTTTTCTCCTTCCCTTCCATCCTATGAAGCTTTGTCATTTTTATTGTATCCCAAAGTCAGTCCTGGAAGGCAACAGTAAGCATCTTCAAAGGGCTCGTTCGGACTGGGCTCCTTGGAATTTCTCCCCGAGAGGGAGAAAGGACCAAATTCCTTTCGGGAATGTCTGTGCTGAAGCATCTGTGCCGGCGTGCTGGGCTCTGGCTAGCTGCTGGCGCTCGGCACAGATCCCAGCCACCACGGTGCTGACTCCCCACCGTCTGCCCGGCACTTCCAGTGAGGGTGGACTGTGCAGACTGGGTTTCCGTCCCTGCTGCGTTTTCCTGCTAAGCTGGAGGTGGTTGCATCTTGGCACCCAACGCCTGGGAGGGTCCCGCGAGCTGAGAATAGGTGCAGAGAGAGATCTCTGCCTCTCTGCGTGCCTGGGCTGGCGCGCTGGGCTGAGGTGCAGCGCTCGCCTGGCCTGTGACCAAGCTTTCCTCCCTAGATGCTGTACGGTGACACCATCAGTGCCCTTAAAGACCTGCTGAAGAGTCTCCTGCAGAGGAACTTGACCCCCCACGGGCTGCAGGACATGTTTGCGGTAGGTTGCCGCCTGGCTTTGGTGGGTTCTTCAGGGAGCAGCGGGGCAGCCGAGGTGCCCGCCTGCCGCCCAGGGCTCACGAGGCAGAGGCAGCTTTGGACCCAGAGCGGGGATTAGCGAGACCGGTCCTCGCTTCTCCGCGTGACGCAAGGTCCAGCGTGACCCTGTGGAGCCCGGGCACGCAGCACGGCTGCTCTGGCGCGGTGCTCGTGTGAGCCTGGATGGGGCAGGGTCTCTTGCCCCCTTGGACGTGCCTGCTGGTGCCCGAGGAGGGTGATGAGGAGCCCTCTGGTAGCAGGCGCAGCCTCACTGGGAGGCAGAGGCCCCGGCGTTGTCCTGGGGATGAGCCAGGATAAGCTGGTGGGGCCAGGGAGGTGCTTCCCCCGGGTCGCTGGGCCGAAGGACGCCTTGGCGGCGGAGCGGCCCCGAGCTTCTGCTCCCCGCGTTCTGACGCTTTTCCCCTGTAGCATTTAGGTCCCTGGATCAAGTCGAGCAAGGAACACGAGCGGCAGCGGGCGGTGGAGGTCAGCGCCGCCTTGCTGGACTTCTACCTGAGCAAGCTGAACGTCAGCGTAAGTCAGCCCGGCGCTGGAGCGCGTGTCCCCCCCCCCGGCTGGGGGCTGTGCTGGGGGCTGTGCCCGCCTCGCTAGCGTCGCCTGCGTTTGTCCCCCCGACAGACCGTCACCCCCTTCTACAACCTCGGCGTCCTGGTCGCGCTCTTCTCCCCGCGCTGCTCGGACTCCCTGGCCAGCGTTCGCCTGCGTGCCGTCGACTGCGTCTACTGCCTGCTCTACATCCAGCTGGGCTACGAAGGTGGGGGCGTGGGTGGGGGCAGCAGGAGGGCTGCGCACCCCACCCCGCCACGGACGTGACCCCGGCGCGCCGGGGGAGCGGGGCTGGTGGGGAGCGTCCCGTTCGGGGAGCGGCGGGTTTCGGAGGCTGGCGTTCTCCCTCTCTCCGGGAGAGGTCAGTCCTTCACTTCAGACGGCCCGAGCGGCGGCACTGGGAAGAAGCCAAGCTCCCGCGGCTCCGCGCCGGGAGGGGACTTGGGGTCCTGCTCTGCAGAGCAGGTGGCTCCTCGCGGGGCGAGCGCTGCTGGCCCTCGCCAGCCGCTTCGGTTAACCGGCCCCTTCCCGCTCTGCCCCACGCCAAGGTCCCTTTTTGGGGGGTGAAGTTTGCGGAATGCCGTTCGCTGAATGCTTCCTCTGAACCCAGGTTTTGCCCGGGATCACAGAGATGAGATGGTGGAAGGGCTGAAAGCTCTGAAGAAAGGCCTGGAGGAGCCCGACTTCACCGTTCTCTTCCACACCTGCAACAGCATCGCCACGGTAAGGCGGAGGGCAAAGCCGGCACGGCCCTGGTCTTTGCAGGCTGGCGGAGCTGCGGAGCAGGAGCTGCCGGGGACTCGATGCCTCGTCTGTTCTGACCAGCCCCGCGGTCTGGAGGCTGCTGGGGAGCCCCAGTCTTGCACCCTGAAGCAAGCCGCTGCAGTCTTCTCCTCTCCTCCAGCCGGAGAGCCCTCCTGGCCTGCCCAGGGGATGCTCAGAGCATCTCACCCCCATCGGGAAGCTGCCGGTCCCCTCTTTGGGCATGAGGGCCCCAGCGAGGACACCCGTGCAGGCAGTCTGGGAGCACGGAGGACACTGGTGGGGACTTGTGCCTGGCTGTGCTGCGGCTCAGCGCACCCGTTCCGGGCTCTGACGGGCAGCCCGACCTCTCCAGCCATCAGTGCTCCCAGCGCTGGGGTGGAAAACTTACTTTGCTGTAGATAATGCAAATAGTTTCTGTGCGTGTCATCTAAAAGCTACGGTGGCGGGTGGTCTAACTCAGCCCCACGGGACTTGCCCGGGGCCCCGGGGTGCTCCAGGGTGGAGACGTGGTACGTGGGGCTCCTGGAGGGAGGCTGCTGGCTGGAGGAAGCCCTCGAGGCCCTGTCGCTGGCCGTGCTCTCCGGTGGAGCCGGGGGTGGCTGGTGCAGGAGCTGCAGCCGCTGGGCTCCCGGCTGCCTCCCAGCATGGCACGGTGTTACAGAATCACAGAACCCCAGGGTGGAAGGGGCCTCGAGGCTCAGCCAGTCCAACCTTCCTTGGCAAACCCCCTTCTAGACAAGCTGGCCCAGCACCCTGTCCAGCTGACTCCTAAAAGCGTCCAGTATTGGGGAGCACCACCGCTGCCCTGGGGAGATTATTCCAGTGGCTGGTTGTTCTCACGGCAAAAAAACTCTTCTCATTGTGTTGGTAAAGCTGTTCAGTGCAACTTTACACCCAAAAGGGCCCGAAGGTGGCTCTCGAAGCACTGTGATGCGAATGGCACAGACAGCACCTGGGGTCTGGTGGTGAGGGGCGGGATGAGGGGGGACCGCTCTGCTTCGGAGCTGCGTGGGTGAACTCCCCCTTGATGGCCATTTTCTGTGCCGAGAGCTCTGCAAGCTTTGCTCCAGAAGGACTTCCATCTGTAGAGGAGCTGGCAGTATCTTTTTGTCCTGGAAGAGTTGCCATTCCTCAGATGCTGTTGCTCCAGTGGACATTCCCCCCGCTAACTTCCCTACTGAGTGTCTTATTCCACCGTCAGGTCTGATGAGACCTGGGGGAGCGTCCCCCCCGCAGCCGGGTGGTGGCCAGAGCGGAGTCCGTGCCTCGGTTGCGTTGTCCCAAGAGAGCCCCAGGTCCTGCTGGCCAGCAGCGTGGGGCAAGTGGCCTCTTGCCTCCTCCGAGGCTGTGGCCTGGCCCTTGCTGCTCTCCCTTGCCGCCGCTCTGGGCTCCTGGCTGACGCCCCTGCGGGGCACCGGGCCGGTGCCGTCGAAGGGACCGCTCTCTTCCGAGTGCCAAAGCCACGTTGCTTCCCTCTGCCCTGCCCTCCAGGTGATCGGGAAGCGCGTCCCTCCGGACCAGCTGATGAGCCTCCTGCTCGCCATGTTCGAGGGGCTGGCGGACCCCGATAAGAACTGCTCCCGAGCAGCCACCGTCATGATCAACTCCCTCCTCAAGGAGCGCGGAGGCGTCTTGCAGGAGAAGGTAGGCAGCCGCTGCTTGGCCTCGGCACCGCCGCCGTGCTCCAGAGGCAGCGCCAGCCGGGTCGTGCTGCCCCCCTTTCTCCCCACTGGCAGGGTTTCCTGCCTTGCTGGGGGCGGTGGGCTTCTCTGGGACAGGCCGGGATGCTCCAGCAAGGGGCAAGCCCTTGGCCAGAGCGTGTCCCCCAGCCCCGCTGGGAGAAGGGAGGCGTTTCACCTCTGTCTATCAGCTATTGCTGTTGCGTTTCTGGCCGGAGGAACGTTTGCCCCGAAGCTTTCTGGGGGGCTGTCGTGCTTCACCTTCCTGGTTTTCCGTGGGCACGTGCGCTCACGCTCTCCTGCTCCATCCTCTCCTGCTCCGTCCTCTCCTGTTCCATCCTCTCCTGCTCCGTCCTTTCCTGCTCCATCCTCTCCTGCTCCGTCCTCTCCTGCTCCGTCCTCTCCTGCTCCGTCCTCCCCTGCTCCATCCTCCCCTGCTCCTTCCTCCCCTGCTCCGTCCTCTCCTGCTCCGTCCTCTCCTGTTCCTTCCTCTCCTGCTCCGTCCTCTCCTGCTCCATCCTCTCCTGCTCCGTCCTTTCCTGCTCCATCCTCCCCTGCTCCGTCCTCTCCTGCTCCGTCCTCTCCTGCTCAATCCTCTCCTGCTCCGTCCTCTCCTGTTCCTTCCTCTCCTGCTCCGTCCTCTCCTGCTCCGTCCTCTCCTGCTCCGTCCTCTCCTGCTCCACTGCTCCGTCCTCTCCTGCTCCGTCCTCTCCTGCTCCTTCCTCTCCTGCTCCTTCCTCTCCTGCTCCTTCCTCTCCTGCTCCATCCTCTCCTGCTCCGTCCTCTCCTGCTCCACTGCTCCGTCCTCTCCTGCTCCGTCCTCTCCTGCTCCTTCCTCTCCTGCTCCTTCCTCTCCTGCTCCGTCCTCTCCTGCTCCATCCTCTCCTGCTCCGTCCTCTCCTGCTCCATCCTCTCCTGCTCCGTCCTCTCCTGCTCCGTCTTCTCCTGCTCCGTCCTCTCCTGCTCCATCCTCTCCTGCTCCGTCCTCTCCTGTTCCATCCTCTCCTGCTCCGTCCTCTCCTGCTCCATGCTCTCCTGCTCCATCCTCTCCTGCTCCGTCCTCTCCTGCTCCGTCCTCTCCTGCTCCGTCCTCTCCTGCTCCATCCTCCCCTGCTCCATCCTCTCCTGCTCCATCCTCGCGGTCGGGGAAGGCTGCTGCGTGGTAGGAGGCGGCTGCTGGCGAGGCCGGCTCCGGTCTGGCTCTCGCTCGGGTTGAGGAGTTCAGAGAAGCTCACTTTACCAGAAGGGCTCAGGCTCCCTGAGAAACCTTTGCAAGCTCTGGGGGAGCCCAGGGTTCCTGGCTGGGAAGCCAGTCGGAATGCTTGCAGGGCTTAGAGGTGCTGGACACAGCAGGCTTTTCTGTCTAATCCACTACCTTTAGGGCTAAGCTCCCCCTTTCTCTCGCAGTAATTGGAAACACCAGGTCTCTAGCTACTCCTTGGGCTTTCTTGTGTGCTAGAGCTTCTGCTAAAGTCCCGCTCGCTACCTATTAGCCTCTATCCTACATGGGATTGCTCCAGCTTACATGAGTCACCTTTTGGTCAGACCCAGTCCAGCCCAGATCCTGAAATCTGAACTGATGCTAAGCCTCGGAGTCCGTGGGGCAGACCCGAGCGCAGCTGGGGACGGAGCGCTCTCCTGCTCTGCACTTAATCTCGGGAATTTGCTGCCAGGCCGGGTCTGCACGTGAACTTCCTATTTGTCTTAACGTGCGTTTTACAGCTTGTAGCGAGTGCCGAGGTGTCTCCCTGCGTTCAGCTTCGGTTCCTCGTAGGAACTCGCCTGCCGAGCTCCCGTGTCGAGGCTGGGGCTTCGCGCGCGTGTCGCGCCGGGAGGCTGTGCCTCGGGGGTGGAGGGTGCCCTCGCTGGGTCCTCTGTCCCCTGGGAACACCCTGCAGCCTCCTCCGTCTCCTGGGTGGCAGGGTGGGGGAAGGATCCTTCACTTCCAGAGCGGTCTGTGGTTCTGCGTCCACCCGCCGAGCGGGGAGACTTCCCTTAACCGGGAAGATGAACTCTCCTGCCTGCTGGTTTGCACTCAAGGCTCGTTACCCACCTGGGCTGCGCTCGGGGGGAAGGGGACACGCGTGTCCTGGCGTCAGGGAGTGTCTGGTGCTGACCCCGAGCGCTCGGCGTCGTCCTGGCCCTCGGCCGGGCGCCACCGTCCCCTCTTCCCCCAGGTGCCCGACATCATGAGCATCATCCACAGCAAGCTGGAGGAGGTGGACGAGGAGCACATCCGGAAGGCGGCCCAGCAGACGGTTTACATCCTGGCCTCCCAGCACAAGAGCGTGGTGGTGTCCAGCCTGCTGGGCAGCGCGCTGCCCTTCGACAGGTCCTGCCCCGCTCTGCCGCGGCGGCCCGGCGCCTGCACGTGCTCTCGCGGTGCCTGGGCTTCAGAGCAGCTTTCCCCTAAGCTGCAGATAATCTTTTGGCTCCTTACCCCAGTAATCAGACCCTGCTGGAATTTCCTTTGCGCGCTCCAGGATCAGCGCGGCCGCTTGCCGCCGGAGCTGCCTTTCGGGGGGTTCGCTGGGCTTAGAGAGGCGCTGGCAGCGCCAGCCAGCAAAGCTGGCCCCCGGGAGCCGAGCGTGGCTGGGGGGCTGGGTGCCCACCCCCAAGCTGCCGGATGAGTCGGTGCCAGCCCCGGGCTGAGCCTGGAGCGCACCTTCTCCTCCTCCTCCTCCTCCTCGCAGCGTTCCTGCAGCTCGCCAGCTGCAGGGGGCAAGGCGGGAGCTCTGGCTGCCGGTGCCGGGGGAGCCGTGGGGGGTTTGGGGGGTCGCAGGGGGGGGGGGGCGGCTTTGGGTGCCGTCCGAGAGCAGCTTGCGGGGGAGGATCCCGCGAGACAGGAGGCTGCCGTCCGGCACGGCTCTCCTGCCAGGGGTCGGTGGGCGACGCGACCCCGGCGTCCCCTGGCACGGGGCGGGGGGGGGGGGGGGGGGCGATGCCTCCCCTCAAACGAGGGAGCCGGTGCCAGCGCAGCGCTCCCGTCCCTCCTCTCCTCCAGCCACACGTGCGCGATGTGGAGGTCGCTGGCCACCGAGCCCACCCTCACCTCGCAGATCCTGGAGCAGCTCCTGGAGAAGGTGAACAGGGACGTCCCGTACAAGGAGAGCAAGTGCTTCCTGCTGGGCAGCGGATCCGAACGCGTCGCGACCCCCCTGCCCCTGGCCGTAAGTGTCCCCGCTGCCGGTCCTGCCCCGCTCCCAGCCCTGCGGAAGGTGCCGTTCCCCACCCCAACACCTGGAACGCTTTTTTCATTTCCTTGGCTCGGGGGTTTGTGCCAGGCGTGGACTCTGGAAATAACGCATCGCTGTGTAATGCCTATTAGAGCTAATCCACCGGCTCGTAAAAAGCCTCTCAGGTGTCCATCCTCAAGGGAGACCACTTTGCATTTTATCCCTTCAGAAAAAATAAACCCAGCTTGGCAGCTTTCTAAGCAGTAAAGCAGCTGTGAAAATTTCCTCCTCCTCTGAAGGACCAAATGCAGATGGTACAGAATCAGCCGCACTGAAAGCAAGCCCTCCTCCCCTCCCCGCTCTGGTTTTAACACCCCTCTATATTGCGCCGTGTAATTACGGCTTTTTAAATTGGCCGGAATAGGGCTCTGCGAAGGGCTCTGTGTGTGCGTTGTCTTCCTGCCCATAAAACCTGAGCTCTCGGATCTGCTCTCCCTCCCCAGGTAGAGACTTCAAACCTCCCCCAGCTGGAAACACCCAGCCTTCCCGAGGAGCCGTTGCTTTTAACAGCGGCTGTAGCTCCGTCGGAGCTGCGTGTGGGACACGGAGAGGTTACGCTGGGGGTAGATGCCGACGCCTTGTCAGACCCGGGGTTGCAGGAAGGAGCAAAAACCCTCTGGCTGCCTCGCTGGGTTATTTACTAACAGATACCAGCGTGGTGTGGGAGATCCCCTCCTAATCCTCTTCTCCTGCACGCTTGCTCTCTCTCTCCAGGCCACATGTGCTTTGTATGAGATCATGTCTGCTCCGGAGTCTGGGGCAGCAGTGCTGGGACTCTACCCGCCGTTGTTTGTGACTCTCCTGCTGCGCGTCAGCTGCACCGTGGGTGTTCAGCTACCGAAAAACCTGCAGAGCAGGGAGAGGAGGAGCAGCAGCCACGGCCTGGCCCCCCGGAGCCTCCATCCCTGCAGGTACGGCAGAGCCGGGGCGCTGGGCGGCCGGCGCGGCGGGGACGCGCCTACCTGCCATGTGGAACTCATTGTTTGTCCAAACACAACAGCATGTGCTGCGCCTGTGATCGGGGGGCTGGGTAATAACACCCGGGCCATAACGCCTTAGGTATGACGGCCTGACCTCTGGTGCGGTTTGGGCTCTGGGGTTTGGGGGTTTTGGGTTTTTTTGGTGTGTTTTCTTCCGCAGAACACAATCTCTAAATTGGGAAGCATTAGATCAGCCGCCTCTGCAGCCGCAGGGAAAGATGTGCTTTTCAGAGCTCGGGCAGCCGCGGTGCCAGAGCCCTGCCGGGTTGGGTTACCGCCGCCGCCTCCCCAAACTGCCCCCCTGGCTCTCGCAGCGGGTCTCGGGGCCCCCCGGGGCTCGCTGGGGCACGTCGGGGATGGATGAGCGTTTCTCGGGGAGGGAGGGCGGCTCCGCTTCCATCTGGGATGAGGAGGGGAAGCTGGAAAGAGCCAACTCCTTGGCTTCGCCGCGTCGATGGCTGCAGCACGTCTCGGTCACGCCGAATTGCTGCCCCTTGAGCGAACGGAGCCGGGCCACGGTGCCGTCTTCCCCCCACGTAGAGGTGGCAGTGCCGAGCCACCGCGTCTGGCTTGCCCTCCTGGGGTGCTTTGAGCCCCTGGGGTCCCTCGCCGCTGAGGAGGAGACCCGGGGATGGGAGGGAGGGCTCGGGGCCCAAACAGCAAAGGGCTGCTGTGCCCCTGCTTCTACTGGCGCTTCTGGCTTGTTCCGCTCCTGCCCTGGCAGGGGGCTCAGAAATCAGCGGTGTTGCCGGTCACCAGCCCTGAGGGGCTCTCCCTTCACAGCCGCCAAGCCCGCGGCGCCGAGGGTCTCCGTGGAGGCGCAGAGAGCTGCTGCTGGCACCCGCTTGGCCGGGTAGTTCAGGCTTCGCCTTCCCCTGGCCTGTGCCCCCCCGCATCCCAACTTGAGCAAAACCGTACCGGTTTGGCTCTCTCCGGCCGGGGCTGTGCCCAGCATTAACGCTTCATCGTCAGAGGCCGGTAAGTGGTCCTGGCGGGGTACCGGGAATCCGCCGGTCCCCTCGGGGCGAGGCTCACGGGGCCTTGCAGGACCCTTGCAGCACGGCTCTGGGCTGGGGTGTCTCCTCCCTTGAGGAGCTGTAAGGTCTCTCCGTCTTTTTGTCTTGGTAAACGCCCTCAAATAGGTGCATCGAGCGGCCATGGGCTGGGCGGGCAGCGGGGTGCGATCAGCAGCTTTTTAAAAAGGTCTGTTCAGGTCCTGGCCTCTCCCTGCGGCCGGATCTTTTGGATTTTAAAAGAGCGGTGTCGTAAAAAAATGATTTCTCTGTTGTGAGAGGCCCTGGAACCCCGAAGGGCCAGTTGCTGAACCCAGGCGAGAGCTGCTGAACGATCCTCTGCTCGAGCCAAACAGCCCGGTGCAAACACCGAAGCGCGGAGCGGCACCTGTGCTGGCCCTGCGCAATTCGTCGCCTTTAGGAAGTGAGGCTGCTGAAAGGGCCCCTGCAAGCGAGGCGCTCCCCGGCCGCAGAGGGGGAGGAGGCCGGTGCACCCTTCTGCCAGGTCGGAGCATCCCCGGCTCCCGGCCGTTGCCAGCAGAAACGTCGTGCCGGGCGCGGCGGAGGCAGAGCCCGTGCTGGGCGAGCTGCCGGGCGATCCCACCCCCCGGCCTTCAGCGAGTCCCCTCCCGGGAGCGTGAGGCTGACGAGCGGGACCTGCGTTTGCTTGAAAGCACTTGAAATTCGTGGGGATGTTGGGGTTGACCCCCCCACCCCTGGCAGCGAGGGCAGGAGGGGCTGCAGGCTCACCGGGGGTCGGGGGGCAGGGAGCTCCTTCTCTGGAGCTCCTTCTCCAGCCACCTCCTTGCTCCCTCCACCAGCAAAACGTCTCAAGGGTCTCTTGGGGCTTGGGCTGGGGAGGAAGCTCTGCCCTGATTTTCAGTTTTATCCTCTTGTGGGTTTCCAGACTTGGGCTTTTTTGACTGGCTATGATTAGCCTTAGGGGAAAAACGAAAAGGTGGAGGAGCCCATAAAGGCACCAGACGAAGCAGCAGCGAGCTGAAAGGGCTGTGGCAGCACTTGACAGTTGGTTTGTCAGGTCCCCACGGTGAAGAAAGGCCGTTCCCTTATCCCGGGCAGAGCGACTGGGAGGCCGGTGCTGGGCGCAGCGAGCGATGCCCCCGTCCCCAGGTCGGGAAGCTGCTGCTCAGGCGGAGGGTGACGTCTCCAGCAGGGAGATGTAATGAGTGGAAACAGGTTGTTATGCTGGATGGCAGGGCTGCTATCTGATTAGGGTTTTATTTAGACCACATGTGGAAATAAAATGAAACGCACCCCATGTGTTGGAGGAGCAGGTTGGGTAAGGCCGATCAGGGGTTGCCCCGTGGCCGTTCTGGCGCTGCCGCTGCGGCGTGCCGAGCTTGTGGCACTGGCCCCGTCCCCTCGGGGTGTTCTGCGCGGCGGCGGTTTGGGGTGGCTTCATGCAGATCCCCCCGCCGGGAGCGGACACTCGCGCTGCCTTTGTGGCTTTGGGCTTGTGCAGCCAGAACTGTCTGTTCTCGTCAGGCTCTTCCCCCTTAACGACTCCTGGAAGAGAGGCGCGGGCCGATCCCAGCCAGCCCCCGTGCCATGACACGGGGAGCGCCGAAGGAAACTCGAAGCAACTGGTCGCCTCCCAGGGAAGGAGACGTAGGAGCCAGAAATGCCTGCTCGTCCTCCAGAAGCGTCTGGGCTCCAAACAGCATCGGGGACGGTGAACTGGAGCTAGGGCCGGGACCGCCGCTCCACCCGTGGAGCGGGGCTGGGGCGGGATGAGCCCCCCCGGGCTCCTCTCGGGGGGCTCCCCTCGTGCTGTCGATCCCAAGAGCCTGAACCATCGGGGGGCAGGAGCCCCCCGGATCCTTGTTGTGAGAAAAGCCGAGGTGCCAGCCGCAAGAAAGGAACCCGCAGCTCTTCGGCACCCGCCTCCCAAGTGTGGGTGGGGGGAGCTCCCCCCCCCCGGCCCCTCTCCTGCAGCCCCCCAGGAGCAGCTCGGTCCTGAGCTTTGCTGGGTGAAGCTGGGCAGGATCGTACCAGAGCCACTTTCTCGCTGGTCCGAGCCCACGGCTTGCATCTCCGTGGCTAGTCCAACCGTGGGTGAGCTTGCCCTGCTCTGCTTCGCTCCCTCGGGACCGCGGTCGGGGGGGTCGCACGCGGCGCCTGTGCCCTGGAGAAGGGGAAAAAGGCTCCTTTGCTGCTGCTCCCTGGACGTGGCGTTGCGTTCCTTAGTGCCGCTGCCCCGCTCTCCGCTTGATCTTGCAGGTGTCGGTGCAGAGCAGCCGCGAGCCCCCGGTGACATCGCCTGCTTTTGGGGAGCAGGGGAGAGGGGCTGCGCCGTGCCGGCTCCTGCCCCAAAATCTCCAGGGCCCGACTTGGGGGGGGACAGGGAGTGGCGCGGGGTCCTGCTCCGAGCCCCGTTTCGGCTCCTGCTCCGCGGGTGCAGGCAGGTAGCCGTGGCTGCGCCTCCATGAAGTCATCGGTGATCGGTGGAGGGGGAGCAGTCTTTGTCCGACGCGCAGAGAAACCGCAGGGATGTGAAATTCCAGCCTTGTCCCAGGAGCTGGTTACAATATCAAAGTAATTTCCTGTACGCGTTTTGAATTCTAAGTCTCCATGATATTTAAATGCCAAAGAGAGATGGTAAAGGTGAATATGATAGCTTGGCAGGAAAGGGAGGTTGGAAGACACGGGCTTTTGTTGGAAAGGAAGGAAGTGTCTATAGGACACTGTGGAAAAAGCAAACCTTGTGAATGAAGGGCTTTAACCATCTGTCTTGCAGGAGCAGCCTCTGATTGCGCCGGGGCTTAACCCCCGGCGCTCGCCTTGGGCTTTTTGGCTCTTGCTAAGGAGCTGGAGAGCCTGGAGTTGCAAATTGGGAGCCGAAAACTCGGGGAGGTTCAAGTGGGAATCCCGCAGCTGGCACGCGGGGGCTTTGCCAGAAGGGTCCCTCCCGAGGAGCCACCCGTGAGCGCCGGGCTGGTGCCGGGACGTTGCCTGGCAGCCCTTGTCCATGGCCGAGGAGCTGGTGGGATCTTCACTGGCCCCTCTTGCCTGTGAGAATTGGCCGGGAGGATTTTTTTTTCTTATGCTGCAAGAGAACAAATCCCAGTGCAGCCTTCGTGGACTAAACTACAGATTCACCTGTATGCAAGCTTTGAATGTTGAGGCTTACGGAGTTTTCTTGCTCTTGTTAGTGGCCCTCAGGGTGCGGCAGGAGGGGGATCTCCATTGCCCCAAAGCTGGAGTGCGATTCAGGGTAGGCTTTGGGAGTGGGGGGCTCCCTGCCAGCATGGGCGAGAGCCCCGGGGGTGGGCTGAGGGGGCCGGAGATGTACCGGGTAATCACGCCAGGATCAGGTCTTGGGGCAGAGGGCCTGGCTCGGTGCTCGGGGGCCGGTAAGTGCCCAGGGCTGTGGCAGCGTGCGGTGACGATTCCTGCCCTTGGGAGAGCGAGGGCGCGGGGATGGACGTGCCACAGGCGCGGCCGAGCGCCCGCTGAGCGCCGGCGCTGGGGCCCCGGTGGGGCCCGGCTGCATCCGACCCGCTCCAAGGCCCCCGGGGGAGTGGGGCTGCCCGCTGAGTGGTGGAGAAGGAGCCCTGGGGTTTACCCCAGGCTGCTGGCCGGGGTCAGAGGCTCAGCCCGTGGAAGGACCCCTCTAAATGGAGACGCACGCACGTCCGGCTCGGGCTCTCTCTAGCTGAAAACTCGCTGAAAAACTCTGAAGGGCTGCGTGGCCAGACTCCAAAACAGTAAAACCAAGAGTGTTACATCTACCAGCAGATTGGCATGGACAGACGGTGGAAAATACTTCTGCCTAAGGTTTTCTTTAATTAGTAATTAATCCTTTGTTGCCCTGCAGTCTTCACGGCGCAGGGATGCGTAAAGCATGCTGAAAGGCTCCCCACCAGTCCGGGCTTTTCGCAAGAGCTGAGCAAGCTGGCTCAGCCAGCGCTCGTGCTCCTGCTGCTCCCTTTGCCGTCACCAAGGGAGCCGGCTCGGCGGCTCCTCCGGGCGCGTTTCGGAGGGCAGACTCGGGGTTTTGGCACCGTCTGCCCCGCGGGTCCGGAACCGTGCCACGGTGTGAGTCTGCTCGCAGGGGTCGGAGCGGAGGAGTCTTGTTTGGAGCACTGGGTGTGGCTGTGCCAAGCAGGAAAGCAAACCTGCGTTCTCCTGCTTGTCTCCTTTCCTGCTCCTCCTGCTTTGGCCGTGGGCTGGCGCTCAGCTGGAGGGGCTCGTGTGAGTCGGGCACTGGAGGAGCCCCAGCCCCACTCCTGATAAAACGGCCAGAGCAGCGCAGTCCCGGGGAGGCCTGGCATGGCAGGGTGTGCTTTCCCGGATTACGCTGGGCCAGTGTGTATTTTACATCGTTAGTCTCAACCTGGGGCGTGCGGGAGGCGTGCTTGGGACGTGCTTCGTTAAGGCAAGCCGGGCTCGGCGGGGTCCCGCAGCTGCTGGAGGACGAGGCTGTGATGGAGCCCCAGGGGTGCCCCCGCTCTGGGGCTCGGGGAGGGGGGTCACGGTCCCTCCAAGCACCGGTCCCTTGGCACCGCAGCTTGGCCCATCCCCACGAGAAGCTGAAAGAGCAGGAACCCAGCTCACAAGCTGAAAGCCCTTCGTGTTGAGACAGTCTTACTAAATTATGTTTTCTTTGTGTGTGTGGTAGCTGCATTCCTCGTGCTTGTATTGAAGGCTAAGATTTATCCATTGCTAATATTTGTTTTGTTTGACAGGATAATGTATGTTTCCCATATGTTGCTCTGTGCTTGCAGCAAAATAATCCCTACCTATAAAATATTAATGCAAAAAAACCCCCTCCTTAAAGTAGTTCTGGACTTCTTTACTTTTCAGTCTATTGTCTTGGATCACTTTAACGGCAAACGTCACGGTGCAAATGGAAGTAGCAGTGAGTTATGGGCTCGTCTCACTCCAGCTAAAGCCCTCGCATAACTCATCCCGTCCTCAAGCACCCGAACGCCTCCCGCCTGTCCCGGCACTCCCCGGGCAGGAGGTTCCCTCGCCGGGCCGGGCGGGTGGGCTGCCGGACCCTCACGGCCGTGCCTCTCTCCCCAGCCGTGCCGTGGAGACGCTGAAGGTGATGCTGGCCCGGGGGGGCAGCGAGGAGGTGGCCCGGGCCGTGGGCAACGCCGGCGCCTGGGACCTGATGGCGACTCCGGAGAGGCACCACGACGGCGTCGCCGTGCTCGCCGGGTAAGGGAGCGGGGACAGCACCCCCGCAGCAAGCGGGGACGGGGCGCGCCGCGGCCCCGGGGAGCTGCGACGCCTCCAAGCCCCTGGGGCAGTCCCGCTGGCTAACCGCCGCATCCCCGAGGCACGGGGCCAGCTCTGTCCCCAGCCGGCTGGAAGCGGCCCGGGGGGGCTGCGCTGCGTTTTGGGGTGGGGGGGTGGGGGGCTGGATGCGGCCGCCGTGTGCCCGGCGGCTCTTCAGGCACCCCAGCCAAAGCTTTGCCGCTCTCAGCTGCTTCGCCGTGCTCCCCTCGGGGCTCAGGCTCCCGCTTCCCTCCCAGCCGAGCTACCGTGGGCACCAAAAAGGTCCCAGGTGGAAACTTTTTTTTTTTTTCCCCCCCCCCCTCTTTCGCTGCTGCCGAAACGGCCTCGTGGTTCATCAGGTTCGATCCCTGCCCGCCCTTCTGCCGGCCGCACAACCGCGTGCCAACGGCGGCGAGGCCGGGGGCCGCCCGCAGCCCGCTTCGGTGGCGCCTGGTTCAGCCGGGGACTTCGCCGTCCCTCCACCCAGCGCCGTTAATAGCTCTTGGACGGCCGCGGAGGAGAGGAGCGGTTTGGGATTTTCCAGTATTTGCAAAAACGCTTTATTGAACCTCCCAAACGCTTGAGAGTGTCTCGTCCGAAACAAAACCCGTCCCTCCTGGGCAGGGTCCGCCGCAGCCGGCTCCTGCTAGGGTGCCCGGCGCGCCCCAGGCGTGGGCTCGGTCCGGCCCTGCGCTTCGTCCCCGGTCGAGCGGGTGGCAGGAGGGGACGGTGCCAGGCCACGGCCACCGGCTTTGCGGTCCGGGCTGCCGGCGTGTGCTGGTCGTGCCGAGCAGCAGGGCGCAGAGGCGTGAGGGACGGGCGGCGCAGGCTGCTCCGAGCACCCCGGCCCGCGGCGCGGGACGAGGTGGCCCCTCGGCTGAGGCGCGTCGTGGCAGCCCCACGGCGCAGGGCTCGGTGCCGGCACTTCACTGCCCTCGGTGGCTCCCAGAGCCCTGGGCGGAGGGGCTCGCCGGCTTCCTCAGAGCCCCCCCGCCCCGGGGCAGCCTCGGGTGACACGCGTGCCGCTTCTGTTGGCAGCGCGATGGCACGACACGCCGGCCCCCGGCTCCCCCTGATCGTCAAGAACCTCGTCCCAACGCTGAGCAGCGTCTTCGACAGCCAGAGGATCACCACCACCGCCTTCCTCGCCGAGGTGAGCTGCCGGCTGGCTCCTGGCCGGCCGCCTTCCCCTGCGGCCGGGCTGCGGGTTAAGCTGCGGCGGGGCTCTGCCCGCCCTGCTCGGCTTCCCGACCCTCTGGTAGAGGGGATGGCAGAGACGCGCTCGCAGGAGTCCAACTCTGAACACATCACCGCCATGAGCCAGCAAACCGTAACTCCGTCCTTACGTACCACCCGAAGGAATGAAGTGACTCAAGTCCTTTCCCCTCGCCGGCAGCGCAGCCAGCAGACTGTAACACTAGCTCTCCGTACATACCACCTTAAAGCCCTGGGCCACTCGAGGAGTTTTTGTTACATAAAGGAGCACCTTATGCCAACAGTGCAGAACTGTATTCCCCCCCCCTTTATAAACCACCTTTTAAATTCTCAGCTGCTTAAGCAGCCTGGGATTAAGGCACTGTTTTTATTTTCTGTTTGGCTGGGGGAGCTGCCGGCCCGGCTCTTGGAGCCTGTCCCAGAATCTGCTTTAGTTTTGGAGTGTGGTTGGCCCTCTGCATCCTTAAAGGGTTTAAAATAGCAGCTTTGCCTCACCGTGGAGCTGGAGGGGAAGGAAGCAAATGCCTGTGTCTCCCTCTCTCAAAACTGATGAGGTGAGAGCTCAGTCCCTTTTCTCTCGGCCGTGCCAGTGACGGAGATGACAGAGGGGAAGCGAGGAGGGGGACGGCCACTGGGCTGGAGCAGCGGGAGGACGGGCAGCACGGGGCCGGTGTGCAGTACCCCCTGCCCCCCCCAGCCTCCGCGGGGTGCCCGGGGCGGCAGCAGAGGTGCTGTCACTGCCCCCACCCGCGCCAGCCCCTGGCGCCCAGGGGGGTGCTGCCGGTGCCCGCGCCTGACAGCCCTCGCTGCCCAGCCCGAGCTCTCAGCTCTGTGCTCCCACCCACGGTGCCTGCGTGCGGGCCGGGTCTCGTGTCGCGGGGTCCCTCTCCGCCCCGGGGCTCCTGGGCTCTCCGCAGTGGGGACCGGTGTCAGTGGGTGCGCGCAGGGAGCCCCCGGAATCCCTGCCCTGGGGCTGAACCCCAGCGCAGCCGCGCCGGCACCCATTAACCCAGACGTGCCCCTTGGGTGCCGGGCTCCTGCCGACCCCGCTGGCTGTGGAACCTCCTTTCCCTAAAGCCCTGACCCCTCCGGGACGGGACGGGCCCCGCCGGGCAGGGCCAGCGACAGTCCTTGGAGCACAACCCGCTTCCGTACGTGGCTCTCCCTCCCCACGAGGCAGGGGCTCAGCGAGGAGGGTCAGCGGGAGAGCAGCCCTGCCGCCTCCAGCCAGCCAGGTCTCCTGGATTGTTCTTGAGTCTCTGCCTGGCCGGCTCCTCCCGGCGCTGCTCGCCAAAAGCTCCGGTTGTGCTTCTGCTCAGCTGCTGGGGATGCTCCCAGGGGCTCCGAGGAACATGGGGGGTCCAGGTGCCCCTGTACCGCTCACCCTGTACCGTGGCAGTGCCCCAGCCCGGGGGATGCGCTTGGATCCCTGTAAATACTCCCACCTCTCCCAAGCCAGCCTCGTCTCACCTGGCAGGCGATCTCGGGGGTGAGGATTTAGCTTTTGTGTAGGTTTTCTGGGTTTCTCCTGGCTGTCGGTGCTCACCCGGGGTTCCCCCTTCTTCCCAACTTGGGGTCCTCAGTTTTCTCGATTTACCTGTTCTGAATTATCGCAGGTTCTCTATATCCAAGTGCCTGGCTCGGGGCGCAGGGATGCTGGATCTCCGGATGCAGGGATCTGTGGATGATGCAAATAGGGAGCGAGGGCCTGGGGGGTGCTGGGGCTCAAACTGAGGTTCCTCCCCAGGGTGAAGGAGTCAGAGCACCCAAACCTCGGCCGCCGTCTCCCTCGTGGTTCGCGGGGCCCTGTCCCGTCGGTGCTGAGACTCTCTTCTGCTTCAGCTCCTCAACAGTAACGTGGTGAACGACCTGATGCTGCTGGAGACCGTGATGGATAACATGACGGGGAGGCAGAAGGACTCCTGCATGCTGGTGCGGATGCTGGCGCTCCGGGGACTCGGCAACATCGCCTCCGGCTCGCCGGAAAAGGTGAGGGCGTGCGCCGAGCTCCCTGCCCGGGGAAGGGAGCACGAGGCCCCGGGGAGATGCTGCCGGCCGCAGGCGGCGGGGTGGGGGTTTAGGCGGGACAGTGGGGCTCTGGAGGAAGACCCCGCATCCTCGGGGGGAGGCTGCCCGGCCGGAGCGAGCCGGCTCGCCCTGGGGCTGCCCACCCACGCAGGCAGCGAGTCCCGCGAGCCTGTTCGAGACCTGTGAGCCCCTCGCCCTTCCCTGGGGGGTTTTGCCAGCTGACAAATGGATCCTTAAAAGCAAAGCGCTCCCCTGTCCCGACGATGGGGTTCAGGCAGGCAGAGCTGGTATCCCCGATACCGATGCTGACGCACCTTGCAGCGGGGAAGCGGCAGCTTAAACCCCCTTTTCCCAGCCGGGAGAGGAGCCGACGCCGCAAACCCCACAGGCGTGGGAGCATCTGCCCTGACCCCACAGCTCTGCTCACCTGATGGCTGATCGGCGGGGGCTTGGCAGCACCCCGCTCCCGTGCTCGCCCGTGCCAAACCCCAGGAAGAGGTCACAGGCTGGCCAGCCCCAAGACAGACAGTACGCTACCGTGATCTGCTGATAAAGTATCAGTAGCTACTAAAAATACCGTTCTGCTGGCGTAAGCCCAGCCAGACCCGCTGCACTAACAGCAGCCAGAGCTCTGGGCTGTGTGAGTCGGGGTGCTGCCTCGGGGAAGCAAAAAAACCAGCAGCTCTGGCAGCACAAGCCCTGGTGAGGATGAGGAGGGTGGCGGCGAGCCGGGGCGATGGCAGAGACGAGCTGTTCGTTGCCAGCTCCTCCGCTCAGCCCAGCCGCATTTCCAGCCCAAGAGAGCTGCCCCCCCCCCCCCCCCTTCGTCCGCGATCTGCTTGGGCGACCCGGAGCGATGCCGGGCGGGCGCGGGTCTGGGGGGGCTCCTGCCACCCCGGGTGGCTCAGGGACAGCAGTCTGTCTGTCCGTCCTCGCCCCTTCCCAGCCCCGCGCTGGACGGCACGGCGGAGTTTGCAAGGCCGAGCGCTCAGAATCCAGCGGTGGCAGACGTAACGTGGCTTACACAAAGTTCCTCTCCCCCTTCGCTGAGCGTTCACCGGCCTCGAATCACGCAGCGAAGGGCTGCCTCGAGGGTTCCAGCGGGACGCAGTTACCGCGTGCGGTGACTGGCCTGTGCCGGGGATGCTTTGCCCGCGGCAGTCGCAATTTCAGTTTTCTTCTGGCTCTTTCTGGCTGGAAGCGCAGCCTGGGGCAGGAGCCTGCTGCAGGGCGCCCAGGGGACATGTCCCTGCCAGGCTGGCCCCGCGGGGACCACGTTTCTCGCTGCTTCCCTTGCAGGTGAGGAGGCACGGGGCCAAGCTGCTGGCCTCCATGGTCAACGGCATGGATGACAAAGACGACCCCCACAACCTGGTTGCGCTCGAGGCCATGTCCAGTCTCTCCAAGCTCCTGGATCACGTGGAGGAGAGGGACATCCAGTCCATGCTCCTCCACATCGCCATCAGGATCCGGCCCTTCTTCGACAGCGTAAGGCAGCCCGGGGCCGAGCTCGTGCCTTCGCCGCCGTGTCGGAAACGGCTCCTCGGGCGTAACGGAGGGGCCGTGTGCGGGCGCAGCCAGAGTCCTGGGGGTGTCAGTCCCCGGGGGATTTCACTGCCCTTAGCACTCCCCGTCCGTCCCCAAACCCCACCAGCATCACCCCAGGGAAGCTTGATGCTTCTCCCGCTCGGCTTGCCGCCCGTCCCTGGGCTCGAGCCTCGTCCTCTGCTCCTGCGCTCAGCAGCTGCAGCCCCGCCGGGAGCATCCCCCCCCCCCGGCCAGGCCCTCCCTGCCCTCCCCGTGCTCCAGCTTTGGGGGTGTCACCTTTGTGCTGCTCCCCCCTGGCCTGAGCAGAACTGCAGCCAGGGGCTGCCCAGCTCCCTCCCCGGCGGCGTACCACTGCTCTGCCCCTGCCAAGAGCCGGAGGGTGCAGCATGGAGACACCCCTGTCCCCCAGCTCGGTCCCCAGCACCTCCCGGGCGCTCCCTGCCAGCTCGGGGCGGGGGCCTCCAGGCCAGCGGGAGCAAAGGGGGGATGATGGTGGCTGAAATTTGGGATGAAGAGGTGCGGGGTGCTCACTGGGTAGGAGGGAGTGACTTTACACCCCTGACACAGCCTGTCTTCAGCCCACGGGTGGTTTTGTTATTTCCTGGTGAAGAATTGTCCAACACGGTTTTCAAAGGCAAACAAAAAAGCGAGCTGGGGTCCTGCAGCTGAGGCCTGGGGCAGCCTGGGGCGGAGGTGCTGAGGGTTCAGGACAGACGGGCAGCCGTTTGTCGTGCTGCCCTCCAGCCTGGGACGCGGGGGGGGGCTGGCGGGAGGTGCCCGGGGCAGGTCGGTCCCTGCTGAGCCCTGCTCGTCCCCCCCCCCCGCCCGCAGGAGCAGCCGGCCCTCCGCCAGTCCTCCATCGTGCTCTTCGGCAACCTGACCAAGTTCAGCGAAGGCAACTGCGAAGTCTTCTTCGAGCAGATCCTGAACGGGCTGGTGACGCTGCTGCTGCACCTCCAGGACCCGAAGCCGGAGGTTGTCAAAGTGAGTGTCCCGCCGCCCGTGCCGCGGCGATCCTGCGAGGTGCTGAGCTCCGGAGGGCACGCCGCAGCCTCCCCTCTCTGTGCCGCAGGCCTGCAAGTTTGCCCTGCGCATGTGTGGCCCCAACATGGGCTGCGAGGGGCTCTGCGACATGTTCCTCAACCACTTGCGGGAGGAGAGGAGCCTGCACTACGGGGAGTTCATGAACAACGTCTGCAAGCACCTGGTGAGCGCCTGCCCGAGCCCGTGGCGCCGGTGCCGGTGTCGTGGGGGGGGGGGGCTGCTGGGCTGTAAAATCCTCAGGGTCCTGCCCCTGCGTCCGTGCCCCCCCAGCCTGGGTCCGTTCCTGGGCTGCCTTCGGCCTCTCCCCGGGAGCTTCCAGGAGATGGTGCCGGCGCTGCAGGTCTGGTGTCCTCCTGCCTGACCTGCCCTCCGGGGCGGCTCTTTGTCCCCTAGATGCAGAGCTACCCCGAGATGCTGAACCGCCTGATCTTAACCAACCTCTTCTACTTCAAGAGCTCCTGGGTGGACATCCGAGCGGCCGCGCCCATGTTCATCGGTAAGGCTGCCGGCGTCCCGCACCGCTCCTCCTCCTCCTCCTCCTCCTCCTCCTCGGCGCCGGTGTCCTCTCCCCGAAGGGGTGGGTGCCCGTCCCTCTCGTCCTGGGACAGCTTTCGGCCCCTGCTCTGCTGGGAGGGCACCGTGGGTGAGCGGGGGCTGCTGGAAGCAGGCAGGTCATCTGCGCCCAGGCCTGGGGACGGGCACGCGCGCGATGTCCCCGGCTGGTGCCAGCACCCCAGGAACTTTTCTCCAGCCGCTTGCCGCTAACGCCGGCTGGGTGCAGGGGGGCTGCAGCGGCCGGAAAACGCGCGGCCGGTTTGCAGCGGCCGTGGGCTGCCCGGGCGGTGGCCTCGGTCCATCACTTTCCAGGCTCCGGGTGCAGCAGGGGGGTGAGGTTACGGTGAGGAGCAGCGCGGCCAGGAGAGCTGCCTCAGCCCCGTGCCCCCAGCTCGGGGTGTTTCTGCAACACCCACGGCGGTCCTGGCCTGGGCGGGTGTTGCCGGCGCAGGGGCGAGCGACCTGGTGCCGCCGTTACCCGTCTCCTTGGATGTGGGGCTCCCCGGTGGGATCCAGCCCGAGCCCTGACTCTTGAAATTCTTCCTCAGGCTTCCTGGTGCTGCACGTGGACGAAGACCACTGCCAGCAGGTGGACCTGGACCAACTCATTTCGGGTGAGTAGGCGCTGCCGCCCGCGGCTTTCGCCGGTTTGCAGCCCGGGGGCTCCTCTGGTGGGTGCCAAGTGGCCCCCAGACCCCGCAGCCCGGCACGGCCCCGCCGGGCTGCACCGCAAACCCCGGCCCTTGTCGGGGCTCGCAGGCTCTTTGCAGTGGCTTAGTGTAAGCAGGGTTTGTTTGTAACGTGTTAACCGTTAAAAGGCAGAGTTAAGGCTCGTTATGAAGGGCTAATAAAAAGTCAACTTGAAGCTGGTGGCATTTTGGAGCAGAGTTAAGTAATTTTCCTGGATTTCAGGGATTTTTTCCCTGTCACTAGTGACCTCATAGTATATAGTAATGCATGGAAACTTTTGGATTGTTCCAAGGGAGCTTAAAAAACACTAAAAAAGGAAAAACTATCTTTCCGTTGGCTCCCTGAGCCCTTCCAGAAGAAAGAGGCCTGTCTGTTTGAAACAAGTGAAAGATAATCTGCCTGCGTGTGAGTAATCGCTGGAGCGAGCAGGCCTGGATTGGGTTGCTCGAGCTTCCCGTGTTGAGTGGCTCGGCCGTGCGGGGTCCGGGGGGGCTTCAGCGCTACAGCCCACCCCGGGGCGCCCCCGCGGCTGCGCCCGGCGAGGCACGGGGATGCCGCGAGCCGGGGGGCAAGCGGGCAGGGAAATCAGGGGAGCCTGGCTCGCCCGGGGAGTCGGGGGGATCGGGAGGGAGGCGAGGGCTCTCCTGCGCCGGGTAAACAAGCTACTGGAAAAATATTATTATACTTTTACTGCTAGGAAAAACTACCTGGATTGTTTTCTTACTACTGGGAGCTGTTCCAGGCATTAGGAAATCGTGCTGATAGGGGAGGCTTGGCCCGGCGAGCGTCTGCATGGCCCCACGGGCCCCTGGGGACCCCGCTCCTGGCTCCGCTCCCCTCCTTGGCCCCAGATCCCCGCGTTGGGGCCCTTCCCCTCCCCGGGGCGGTGCAGGAGGAGCCCCACCAGCTTCAGCCGGTGCCCCAGGGAGCCCCCCCAGTCCCACCGCCCCGGGCCACAGGGCCGGGCTGGGCTGGCAGCCTCCGCAGCACCATCCTGCTGCCGTGGCGTCGGTCCCCTGGGCTGCAGAGCTGTGGGCCGATGACGGGGGGGGGGGGACTGGAGCAGGGGAGGGGGCTGGCAGAGGGGCCCCAGCGTCCCTGGGGCTGGAGTGGGATTCCTCCTTCCTGGTGTGACGGAGCAAAGCCCGGAGGCGGCTTCGCCTGCGCCGGGGCAGGGGTGGGTGGCCGTGGCCCCGCAGCCCCCAGCCCGGCCCTGCTCTGCTCCTTCCAGCTCTGAACCTGCTCCTGAAGGACCCCGTCCCCGCCGTCCGCGTGAAGGTGGCGGAGACGCTGGGCCGTCTCGTCAGGATCCTGTGAGCCCCCCCCCCCGGGGCACCCCGGCTCCACCGCAGCAATAGTTGGGTCTGCTCGTGGCCGCCGTGAGCCCCACGGGCACCCGCCACGTCTTCCTGCACGGAGCACCCGCCTCGGGGCCCGGCTCGCCTGCCTCCAGGGCAGCTCCATCATCTTCCTCCGCTCCGGCCAGCCCGCAGGAGCCTGCCCAGCGCCTCCGCCAACCCCCCCCCCCCACCCCCAGCACCAGTTTGGCCCAGCCGCGGCACCGCGGTGGCCGGAGGACACGGTGGGCGTGTGGCCCCTCGCTGCAGGCTGCTGGATGGGGTCCCGGTTGACTTCTGGGCTGAGGGTCCTGGGCGGGGGACCTCAGTGGCGGCGCGGCGAGGGAAGGGGCTGCAGCTGGGGGGAGCAGGACGGAGCCTGCGTGTCCCCCCCGCACCCCCCGACTGCCTCCAGCCCCTCGTCCCACCCTGCTGCTCCCCGATGCTGAACACGGGGCCTTGCCCCCCCCCCCCCCCCCCAGCCCTACTCGATGAATGTGACCGTCCTCTCGACACACGTGTACATAAACGTATTTTTAAATAAAGCTCTTTGCTCCTGGCGCGTTGTGGCGGGGTGAAGCGGGGGGGTGGCCCCCACCCCTGGCTGTGTGAGCGGGGTTGGGGCTGGGGGGAGCCTGGGGGGGGGTGGGGCACAGGGGAAGGCGCTGGCTGTGCCGGGATTCCCCTTGGAGGAAGATGCTGGGTCTCCTCTTCCCCTCCCCGTGCCAAAGATGAAGCCCAGAACCAGGCCTGGCTCTACTCGGGGTGTTTCCCCCCTTTCCCCCCCCCGTCACACGTTTCTGTCCCTACACCCGAGCTCCCTGCTCTGGTCACCTCTGGGCTCTTTTTCTCCTTTGGGCGCCAATTCTATCCTGGTTCCTGCTGCTCCCGGCCCCGCTCTGCTCCTGGGCTCCTTTGCGGGGATGTCTGTGTGAGAGGGGGGGGTGCAGGGGGCTGGGCAGGGGCCTCTGCGGGCGCTTCCTCCACCACCAGCAGCAGCTGAGGGAGGTGTGGGGCGGCAGCGGTCCCGTAGCATGACCTGGCCCCCTCCTCCATGGCACTGGCACGTGTATCCAGCGGTGTCAGTGGTAGTCCTGGCCTCAGTAGGGCTCAGAGTGAACGCTCCAGGGCAGAGCTGCTCTGAGAGGCAGGAGTGGCTTGTGCCCCATGCTGCAGGGAGGGTGGGGGGGAGGCAGGAGGGGTGCTGGGAGCTCCTGGCCCTGGCCCGGCACAGCGGAGCCCGTGGGCTCTGGTGTGGGGCCTTTTTCTGTTGCTGCGGGACAATCATCCAGCCCCACCGGCTCCTGGGGCCAAAACAGCTCTGAAAGCTCCCACGACCCCTCCAGCAGCCCAGCTCCGGCGAGGCGGGGGGGATGCCAGGGCTGACTGGGCAGGGAGTTGGGCTGCACCGGGGCTGGGGCTGTGCCAGGCCCCCCCACCAACCGGGGGGTGAGCAGGGGGGACACCCCCGTGGCCTTTTCCCACTTGGGACGTGGAAGCTCGCTGTGGTGGGCTCCTTGTCTCAGGGTCGATGGCCAGCTCTGGCCCACGATCCCCACTCTGGGACGAGCCCAGGCGACGTGGGACCCCGCAGCAGGGGGGTCCCACAGGGTGCAGGGGGGCCACACCGGCTCCGGGCAGCCCCCAGCCGTGGTGTTGTGGGGTGTGAGCTGGCGTGGGGGGGGCGAGTGGAGACCCGAGGGCGACTTCATCCCATCTTCTGCCCTTCCTCCCAGCCCTCCGCCCCATCCCCTGCCCACCCCCCCTCATCCTTCCCCCCCACCTGGGGCACTCGGGGGAAGGGGGGATGGTGATGTGCCTGGGGGGGGCAGGGGGTGCAGCAGCACCGCGCAGGGGGATCCAGGCATCCCCCGAAGCCTTGGGCCAGCGATGCAGGACAAAGCAGCGCAGGATTATCCAAAAAAAAAAGAGTTTAATGAGCAAGGCCCCGGGAGTGTGGGCGCAGGAGCGACGTTCCCGGCGGGGCGCGGCGGTGCCGGTGCTGCCCCTCGCCCGCAGGGTGCTGGTGCTGGGGGGTGGGGGGTGGTGTTGGGCAGCAGTTACGTGTAGAGCCGGATGGTCCCGTCAGCGCCAGAGGAGAAGACCCAGGGCTGGGTGGGGTGGAAGAGAACGTCGAGGACGCCCAGGTCCAAGGTGATCGCGTGGCCCTTCAGCACCTTCACGGGCACCAGCAGCGGGTTCTGCAGCAGGTCGCTGGGGCGGGGCAGAGGGGTCAGTGCTGGGGTTCGGCTCCCTCCCGCCCACCTCCCTGGGGGACCCCCAGAGTCACCCCACAAGCGCTACTCCCCGCGCCCCCCCCCCCCCCCGCCCTCCCCTCCAGGGCTTGCCAAAGGAGAGGGGACCCCCCACGCCGGACCCCCGGGGCTCCCCGCTGCGTACTTGTAGACCATGCCGTGGCAAACGATGACGGTCCCGTCGTCCGAGCCCGAGGCGAAGAGCGGGTAGTGCTTGTGGAAGGCCACGCTCCGCAGCGCTTTCTTGTGGTGCCTGCAAAGAAGTTGGGGGCGATGGCCGGGCGAGGGGTGGACGCTCCATCCCCAGCCCCACGCTTGGCCGAGGCGCCTGCGCAGGGACGGGCTTTACGGAGAGGAGTGGGCAACTGGGACAGACTGGGACCTGCTGGGGGCAGCTCAAACCACAGAGGCTTTGCCCCTGCTGAGCCCACGGCCCCCCCCTCCCCGGCCCTGGCACACGGGAGCTGGGAGACACCGACACGCTGGGCAGGGATGGCTGCTCCTGGCACAGCCCCCACGGGCTCCGTCCTGCTGCCAGGTCCCAGGAGAGGACGCAGCCCCGGGAGAGGCCCCGTGGGGTCTGGGGGTGTGGGCAGGTTAACGGGGAGCGGGCAGAGGCTGGCCCCAGCCCCGGCGCTCACCGCAGCAGCTGGTAGGGTCTGGTGGAGAGGTCCAGGTCAAACCAGGCCAGCTTGCTGTCGTAGCTGCCGCAGATGATGTTGTCGCCTGTGAGAGGGAACAGGGAGTCACGGGGGACACCAGCAAACCCCACGGTGTCCCGCCAGCACCCAGAGCCCTGCCCGCACCCCAAGCAGCCTGGCTGAGCGGGACACCCCGCGCCGGCTCACAGGACCTGGGCAGGTCCCCGGGGAGCACCGCAGGCCACGCACCTCCAGGGTGGATGGCCATGCTGGACACCCACTTGCAGTTCGTCATCAGCTTCTTGGTGAGCTCCTGCTTGAGGAGGTTGTAGACGCGGACGTAGCGCTGGGTGGCCACGAAGAAGTAGGGCCGGATGGGGTGGAAGAGCACGCACTGCACCAGCCCCTTGCTCTTGCGGAAGGGGTTCTGGCTCCAGCGCTTGCTGGCCTGGTGGATCAGCACTTGCATGTTGCTGTTGTCGGACACGACGCTGGCGAAGTAGTCGCCTTTGCCGTGCCAGGTCACCTGCTTCACGGCCTGCGGAGAGCGGGGACAGCCGTGGGTCAGACCCGGCAGCGGGCCTGCCCCACGCTCCCCCCTGGGGAGCCGCAGCTCCCCGCCCTGCCCCGTCCCTGCCTTGCTGTGCTGGACGACCAGCCGGACGCCTCTGCTGTGCTCCTCCAGCGTGGCCGTCGCCCACCGCACGGGCTGGACCCGCTCCTCCTCCGGCGCCACGTAGGACTCGAGCAGCTGGTCGGTGGCCCCGTAGAGCAGCTTGTCCCCCAGGCAGGGGTTCACCAGCAGCACCGACTGCTCCCTGCAGCGTGGGACGAGCGTACGGGTCAGGGCAGCGCCGGGGAGGGGAAACCCCTCTGCAAGCCCGGTGCCGCCGTGGGCTGGCCCCAGCACAGGGCCGGGGCCGCGGGGAGGGATGTGTGGGACGCTGCGAGCAGTCAGGCCAGCAAAGAGACGAGAGTGAGAACATGGGGGAGCTCTGTCATAGCCCGAGCGCCCCAGGAAGGATGGTGGGACCTGGCTGGTTCCTCCACCGGAGGAGGAATGAAGAACGAGGGCCACCACAAGAAGAAGGAGGGCCACCATGAGAAGAAGGAGGGCCACCATGAGAAGGAGGGCCACAAGAAGAAGAAGGAGGGCCACCACGAGAAGAAGGAGGGCCACCACGAGAAGAAGGGCCACCACGAGAAGAAGGAGGGCCACCACGAGAAGAAGGGCCACCACGAGAAGAAGGAGGGCCACCACGAGAAGGAGGGCCGCCACGAGAAGAAGGAGGGCCACCATGAGAAGGAGGGCCACCACGAGAAGAAGGAGGGCCACCACGAGAAGGAGGGCCACCACGAGAAGGAGGAGGGCCACCAAACAAAGAGGGAGGCAGGGTTGCAGTGAGCAGAGGTGGCTTTGAACACCACAGTGTGTCCGGCCTCGCTGCTGGGGGTGCCACGAGTTTCCAGGTTCTCCTTGGAGGCCGGATGGGCTTTGGGAGACTGGGGGGGTGGGGGGAAAAAATCTGCCCCAGCTCAGGGAGGTCCCGGCTGGAGGATGGCGAAGGCCACGCTGGGAGACTCACACGCAGACGGCCACCAGGCAGACGGTGGGGTTGGGGTTCCAGGCGAGGCTCTTCACCACACCGCCCACGGGCAGGGTCTTCATGCAGCGAGCCGTGCACACCTCCCAGAACCGCACCGTGCAGTCATCGGAGCCTGCGGGACAGGGCACGCTTCTGAGTGTCTGTGTGTGGGTCCCCCCCCGCCCCGGGGGCTGCCACGGCTTGGCTCAGCAGCACGGGGCTCGTCCCCAAGCCGGAGGGGGCGAGCAGCCCCAAATCCCCGTGCCCCGCAGCACTGCAGCCTTCCTTCGGGGAGGAGCGCCGGCACCCCGAAGGCGAGACGTGACCGGGGGGCTGCAGCCCCCCACCCCGCTCCCTCCAGCACCGCGGCTCTGCCCGTGGGGCATGGGGGGGGGTGCGGGGGGGGGGTGTGTCCCCCCTCCGAGGCGCAGGGCTCCCGGCGCAGCTGCCGTGCTGGCAGCACGCCTGGCTCGGCCTGGCACGGCACGGCGTGGCCCCGTCTCGCTGCGAGCCGCCGGCCGGCAGCTCCCCGGGCCGGCTTTTCCGCGGGCAGGCAGGGCAGGAGCAGGTAGCCGGCGGCCCCGCGCGCGTGTCCCCGCAGGTCGGGTTATTTTTAACGCCTGATCTCAGCCACTTTCCCAGCCCGGGGCCAGGAATTCCACGTTGTGCAACCGACCGACACCGCGGCCACCGGGAGCTGGCAGCCTGGAAACTCCAGCGCTATAAAAAGCACATGTGCCTTTGTGGGCTGTTAAACTGCCATCTGCTCTCCATCTCCAGCCCCCCGCCAGCCGCGCAGGGCTCCGCCGTTCACTCCTCCAGCCTCACTTTCTCCACTGCGGAGCGGGAGGGACGCAGGCTCCTGGGTGGGGTCCCGAGAGCGGCTGGAAAAACCCACGGAGCCTTCTGGAGGCAACACGCCTTCCCGCAGGCCGGGGGGGGGACACACGCTGCCGGCTGGGGCAGCCGCAGGACTCCCCAGGAGGCTCCCAGGCTTCCCCCACCCACCCCGGGCCGTGCAGCGGCACCGGGGGCTGGCCAGGCTCCCCGGCGCCCGGCAGCGCAGGAGCCCCGGGGTCTCACACGTGTGGGGCCAGGTTAGCGGCACCGGCGCGTTTGGGGTGCCCCGGTCTGGGGAGCCAATCTTTACCTGACACCAGCCACTGCCCGCTGGGAGAGATGCTGAGGCAACGCACCAGGCTGGTGTGCCCACGGTAGACCTGGGGAGGGAGATGGGAGGAGGGTGAGGGTCCCCCCCCGGCCCAGCGGCTCCTCTGCGGGGACCTCCCCGCGTTCAGCAAGGAGGGAGAGGGGGGTCTGGGGTCGTTTGCGTGCGCAGGAAAGCAGAGATGTGTGTGCTGCTGGTTCCCACCCCCCCCCCCGCATGACCACACTCGGGGCACCCCACTCTTTTCCTGGGGCAGGGCCCCCGCTCTGCCCAGCCACGAGCCCCGTCCTGCCTCATCCGACACAGGCAGCTCCTCTCCCTCCGGGCCGAGGGGCAGCAGCCGTGCCCAGAGCAGCCGTTACGGGTGCCTGCTCTCACCGGGACCGGCCGCCACGGGCACGGCACGGCAGCCCCCCGCGCTCCACGCGTCCACTCACCAGGGCCTGGGTGGACGGGAAGGGCTGCAGGTCCCGCGGCTTCGGCAGCTTGGGGATCAGGTCCTCGGGGTCCACGTTGACCTGCGAGAGGCAGGCGGTGAGACACAACCAGGCTGCACCTCGGCCTCCCCTCGGCACCGATCCGGGTGCCCTGCGTGCACGGGCTGTCCAGCCCCGCTGCCCCAGGGCCGGCTCCGGCTGGGAAGCCCAGGCTTGGGGCTCTGAGCCGCAGGGGGATCATAGGACAGAGGTTCTGCAAGCGGGGGCACAGCCCCAGCCCAGCTCCCGAGCTCTGCGGTGAGCTGGGACCGGCGCTGCGGGTAGGTGAGGGACTCCTTTAGGAGCGGCAGGTTGTGCCGCAGAGCATCGGGGCGCGCACAGGAGCAAGCAGAGGCCAGGCTGAAACGTCCCCAGGACACCCGGGCAGGGGCTGGGGAGGGGTAGGAGAAGTCCTCACCCGCATTTTCCTCTGGCGTGGGCAGAGGTAGAGGTCCAGGCAGCGCTCGAAGCGCTCGTGGATGAAGCGGGAGTAGGCAGGCACTGCCCGCAGGCACCGGTACTGCTGCGGCACGAAGTTCAGCTTCCGCTCGGCCGGCTCCTGCTGCTCCCAGGCCAGCTTCTGCGGGACGGAGGGGACCCACCTCAGCAGGGCTGGCAGGAGCCCTGGCTGGCGGGGTGCTGCTGCCCCGACCCCGGCACATCCCCCCCTCCCTGAGCGCGCCAAGAACCATCCTCGAGCTGGTTTCTCACCTCAGCCTCCTAGGGGTTTGCTGCCCTCCTCAGCCAGGGGGTTTTTCTGCCCTCCTCAGCCTCCCAGAGTTTTCCTGCCCCCCTCAGCCGAGGTTTTTCTGCCCTCCTCAGCCTCCCAGAGTTTTCCTGCCCCCCTCAGCCCACCAGCGTTTTGCTGCCTGTTTTTCCCCGCTCCCAGCCCCTGGGCTGAACGTGTCTCTGGGCGCGGGATGCCAGGACAAACCCCGCACCAGGAGACCCCGCAGGGGTTTAGTTTGGAGGCCGTACCTTCCCGTCACAGGGACACCCCGCTCCTTGGGAGGTGGCCCCACTTCTCTTTTTATTCAGGGGGCTGAGGAACCTTTGCTTTCATTTCCCTTGCAAGGTCTCGACTCTTGTGGTCTCCAGGGTGCCCCTCTGAGGTGCGGCATTTCCCCCGCTGCCCTCCCCAGCCCAGCAAAGCCCCCACCTCGGGTCCTGGCACCTACTGAGCTCCCCATGTGCCCAGAGCTTTCCCCTGCGGCTCCCGGTCCCCCCTCACCTCCTCCTCGCTGAGCAGGTACTCGGGTGGGGGGTTGTAGGACTCCTCGTGCCCCGGCAGCTTCATCTTGGGGGCTGGGACGTGCATCTTGTGGCGACCCAGGATGGAGTTGGGATCCTCATGGGCCCAGAGGTCGTAGTACGTAGGTGTGTCGTCCTTGGGCTTACGGGGCTTGATCCAACCCATCTTGATGGCGTGGACGAGCTTGGAGACCTGTGGGGCAAGGAGAGGTCAAGCCCGGGAGCCACGGGACTCCACAGGCCTGGGGAGGAGGAGGTGTGGGATGTGAGGATGGAAGCGAAAGCCACCGAGCACAGCCCTGGGGGGCTGCACAGGACCGGAGGGCTTGGCACGGGTTTACACGTGCAGCAGGAACCAGCCTTTGTGCTCCCAGCTCACCCAGGGTGCCGTCAGGCCTCTCACCTTCTCCTTCTCGATGAGGGAGGGGATGAAGCTCCGCTTGTCCTCTGGGCGATTCGTCACCGGGTGGATCATGACCTCGTGGGTGAAGAAGTCAACGGCTGGCTGCGGAGACACAGACCCGCGTGGCGGTGACCGCTGTGCTGCCCCTGCCCGTCTTGGCTCGCTCGCAGGGTGTGCCAGGACCTTACCTCGTAGGGGTTGAAGTGGACGTCCCCAAACTGCCCTTTCTGGAGCCGATGCACCAGCTCCACCTGCTCGTCCGTCAGCTTTATGTCTGCACCCGTCATCTTGTCCTGGACCGTTCGCCTGCGGGGAACCGAGTGAGGCAGGGCTAGGGCTGGGCCGCAGCCTCCGTCCCCGATGGTGGTACAAGCCCCGCCACCTCCAAGCCCCGAGCTCCCAAAGCGACGTGCCAGGAGCCACATCGGGGGGCCTCGAGGTCTCCAGCCCGTCCCCTACAGCCCCAGGCTCCGGGGAGTCGCGGTGTTTCACGCCCCGGCGCGCACGGCCACGCGCGCTCCCCGTGCGCGGCCGCGGCCTTCCCCGACGTGCTCACCAGTAGTCGGGGTTCTCCATCTTCTCCAGGAACAGGTCCAGCTCGTCCTTGTTCCGGATGGGCTTGTAGATCTTCCGCCCGTCCAGGTCGTAGCCGATGTGCGGGAAGTCCTCGTACCACTCCATGGGGATGTTGCCCACCGTGTTGCGAATGTCCTGGAGGGCAGCGGCGGGAGGGGAGGGCAGGGGACACCATTTCAAGCAGATGCACCCCTGGGGGCCCGCGGGGTTGAAAGGAGGGGGGGGGGGGCGGGAAAGCCGTGTGATGTCCCCTCCCCTGCCCACGTACAGGGTGAACCCCGCTGCCTCCAGGCACTGAAAAGCAGTAATGGGGCGCCCAGGCAGGCACCCGGGGCTGGAGAGGGGTGCCCCGGGACGGGGGAGGCTGGGACTGAACCCCAAAACTGCAGTGGGCTGGGGGGGGGGGGGGTCTGACCTCTGTCCAACCCCAGAGCCCTGCCCGGCCCCGCGCTGCGGGACGTGCAGCCCCCTCCTCCACGCTCGGGGTAGAGGACGCAAGAGTCAAGGGAAGCAGCGCTTGGGCTCGTTTACCGCAGCAGGAAGCGTTTTTTATAAAAAAAAAAAAACAAAAACCAAAACCCCCAAAAAGCCACCAGCTCCGTTTAATGGGCTTGCTGAACGGCAGCGGCGGAGCGCGGGGGGCTCGCGGGCGGTCAGCACCGCCGCGGCCCAGCACATTCCGCCGCCCGTCCCGCAGACGGGGAACGGCCTCACATTTTCCGCCCGCCGGCTGCCAGGCCCCTGCAGGCGCACGCACACGCGCGCCCGGCCAGCGCCGCCGGGCCTGGCTGCCCGTACCGGGAGCAGGCGGCTGCCCGCAGCCCACCAGCGGCTTCAGCCCTCCCCGTGGGCTCGGTGGCCACCGGGGTCGGCGCGTGGCCACGAGCCCCCACCCCTCCTCCCGGCCCCGGCATCACGGTGCGCTGGTGGTGGGGGCCGGCCGGTGCCACGGGCACGTTTCGGAACCGCTGCTGGGCTCCCGCATCTCCCGTCCCCGACAGCGGTGGGGAGCGCGGGGGGACGGCCGGCCCCGCACCGGCGGCTCGCGTGGGGACAGGGCTGTGGAGGTGAGCCCACCCCGACCTGCTGCGGTCCGTGGACCGACGGAGGCTGGGGGAGATGGAGGAAACGCCGGAGCTGCTCCGCTTCCCTTCATGAGAAGCTGGGGGGGCAGGAACCAGCCCCTGAGGGGGCTCCGGGCTCCCACCAGCTCCAGCTCCCCGGGGTGGAACCTGTCGCCCCAGCACAGGGCTCGGCGAGGAGCGGTGAAGGCAGCAAGACCCCAGATTGCTCATGGAAGCAGCAGAGCCTGGGGCCCGAGGCCGAGGGCGGGCAGCAACGGGGATGTTTCACTCCACGGCCCCCTCGACCGTCGGCAAAGGGAGATTCAGTCCCGGCAGCGACTTTGCTCTCACTCAACCCGCAGCTCACAGCCGCGCCGAGTCCCCAAAGCACCCAGGCAGCGCGGGCGCTTCTGCGGGCGCCGCAGAGCTCCAGACCTCCCGGGCACCGGCAGCAGGCCCACGGGGCGGGGGGGGACACGGAGCCCCTGCGGCTGTGTGAGGGCAGGATGTGACCCGATGCTCCGGCAAACACCGGGCAGGGGGGTCCTGCCTGGCCCCCAGCTCCTGCTCCTCGCCCGCCCCGGCCGCATCCTGCCCCTCGGGGCTGGAGGGTCGCGCAGGAGCGGGGACCCTCCGGGCTCTCCCAGCTGCCCTCGCGTCGCAGACCGCAGAGACCCCCGTCCCCAATTACAGCCACAGAGGGACAGAGGTGTGAAGGCGACCTGTGCCCCGCACACCCCGCAGTCAGGGGTCACCCTCGCCCCGCGGCACCATCTGGTCCCCATAAACACTCGCAAACGCCACGGAGCCTCCCACGGAAAGACGCCTGGAGCCCCGGGAAGGCAGAGCCGGCGAGAGCCCCGGGGGCCAGGCCGGACCCATCCATCACTCTCCGAGCAGACGTCAGCGCAGGATGTGCGCAGCCCCCCCCCGGGGGGGGGAACCGGCCAGGAATCTCACCCCTCGCCCCGGTCCCCGGACGCTGCCGCTGCGCTTGGCCGGAGGCTGCGTGATGCTGGGGCACGGCCGAGCCCCCCCCGGGGGCTTCCTGGACCCCCTGGGACGGAGCCGGCAGAGCAGGCTGCGTGCCCCTGGGTCGCTGCCCACCTGAGGCTCGTGCAGCCAGCCAGCCAGACGCTGGGATGCCGGCGCTGGAAGCCTCATCCCGTGGCTGGCAGCAGGAAAGAGGCGCCCGAGAGCTCCGCAGCCACCTCTCCCTGGGAGGCCGCGCCGGGAGGTGCCGGTGAGATGCCCTTGGCCCGGCAGGAGCTGCCAGGCAGAGGCGGGACGGGGGGTCTGGTCCCCGACGAGATCCCGTGGGGATGGGACGTGCACGCCCGGGGCCACCAGCCCCGCGTAATGCTCGTCATCCCGACGAACCCACTCCACACCTCCACTCGCGTGGGGAAAGACCTGAGTGGGGCCGGCCGCGGCACGGCAGAGCGGGGCTGGCCGCAGCCTCCAGCCGCAGAGACGCAGTGGGCGCAGAGACCAGCAGGTATTTTTTAACACTCCGGGGCTGCTGCGCAGGGAGCGCTGCCTTGCCTGGGGGCTGGGAGCCCAGACTGGGCGTCTCTTCCTGAAGCCAGGAGCAGCGGCCTTGACGCAGGAATCCCTGGGCGATGCTCTTGCCAGGAGCACAGACGGGATCCCAGCAGGCCTGGGCTGTTTTCTCCTCAAACGCACCAGCCCCAGGGGTCCCGTGCTGGCCAGGTGGGAGCAGAGCCCGGACCCCAAAGCGGCTGACAGGATGCCCCACGCACTCGCCCCATCCCCAGCACTGACGTGCCCGGCACAGGCTCTGCAGTGACCGCTGGGGACCACACTGGGAGACCTTGACTGGGCGTCCCCAGCTCCGGTTGTTCTGGGGCAGGGAGCAAATCCCACAGCGCCGATGGTGCCGTCGGGTTGGTCAGGACCGGGGTCTCAGTCCCAACAAAATCCCACGGGGATGTGCACGCCGGGGGCCGCCAGGGAAGGCTGGGCTGCGGCTTCCCCCACGGGGCCAATCCCCAGCACTGGGATCCACGTCCCCCCATGGGGCCAGTCCCCAGCAGTGGGGTCCAAGTCCCCCCCCAAGGCCCTATCCCCAGCAGTGGGATCCACGTCCCACCCCCAGCCCCATCCCCAGCACTGGGATCCACGTCCCACCCCCAGGCCCATCCCCAGCAGTGGGATCCACGTCCCACCCCCAGCCCCATCCCCAGCAGTGGGGTCCAAATCCCCCCCCAGGCCCCATCCCCAGCAGTGGGATCCACATCCCACCCCCAGCCCTGGGATCCACATCCCCCCCCAGCCCCATCCCCAGCAGTGGGATCCATGTCCCCCCCCCAGCCCCATCCCCAGCAGTGGGATCCACGTCCCCCCCCAGCCCCACAGTGCGGCGGAAGGAGCAAATTCCTCCCAGATGGAGTTTCTTAACGGTGTCAAAGCAGCCCAGTAGCCAGGGCCCGTCCCTCCCCTCCGCTCGCCTCCCACCCACCCACTCGGGCTGCCTCCCGTGTCGTTAACACATCGCCTCCGGCGAGCCGCGTCCTCCAAGTGAGCGCGGGGGAGTCTGGAGCCCCGGAGCGAGGGACTGCCGTCACTCAGCCTCACGTCTGGAAGTTGTTCTTGGATGGGCCCTGGGCATTCCTAGACGCACATTCCTGGCAGCCGGCGAGCCTCGTAGGAAAGATTCTTCTCTTGAAAATATCCGGTCCACGTGGAGGAGAAAGGGGATGGGGCAAGCTCAGCCCTCCCACCCCCCACCCCTGGCGACCGTGCCCCGGTGCTGGGGGGGCACTGGGCTTCCCAGGGCTGTATCAGGGGGACGCCTCGCGTGTCCCCCCCGAGGTGACCGCAGCCCAGACCCCAGCGGTGTGAGCGAGGGCTCTGCACCCCCAGCACCCCCACCCCGTAGGAGCGGGGTCCTCAAGGGGTCTGGCACAAGCCCGGGGTCAAGGTGTCTGCAGGAAAGGCACCCCAAGCAGGGCTGTCAGCCGGGGAGGGGAGAGGTGGATTGGAAAGGGACCCTGGAAGCCCCTCGCCTCGGCGGAGGGAGCAGGGAGAGGCAGGCAGCCGCTGCAGGCAGTGGAGTCGTGGCGTCATCGCAGGCAGCCAGGCCAAGCTTCCAGGTAATAAAGTCGTGGCAGGGGATGGAGCGCAGCGGGGAATTTCAGGCTCCTCGGCCACAGCTCTGCAGCCGCAGCCTCCCCGGGAGAAGGCGCCTGCAACCAGGCTCCGCTGACCTGCCAGGGCTGGGCAAACGAGGCCCAAACTGGGACATCATGGAAGCTCTGCGGGAAGCCAGGAGAGCCACAGAGCCAGGGGTCGGGCCGCTGCCATCTCCAGCGCCAAATACCTCTGCTTAGTTAAAACCGGGGCTCGCCGAGCCGGGGCCAGGTCTGGCGCTCGGGCCCGACGTCACCTGCGTGCAGGACCGCTCTCCATCCCGGTCCAGAGCCCGAGGAGCTGGGCCGCGGGGAGACGGACGTGCCTCTCACCAGGAAGGACAGCACGGGGAAAGCGCCCGGGGATTGCACTTGGATAGAAGGTGCTAGAGAAAAGCGAGATCATTAGCGCAGCTAAACGAAAGCAGATGCCTACAGGAGCCTGGGTTTCCAAAGCACACACGGTGAGCGCCCAGCGCTGTGGAAGGAGATGACAGTGGCTTGGATTTCAGAAGCTGCTGAGACTGCCGATTAGCTGTGGTAGCGCACTGCAAAGGTGCAGAACGCTGGCTCGGAGCGACAACACCCCGCGCGGAGCTCCTGCCGGGGAGCGCGCTCGGGGAGGGGTGGGGGGGGACACAGCGCGGCACCGCCGGGGAAACCCGAGACTTCCCGGCGAACGGCAATTCCCGTTCCTGGCCAAGTCCAAACGCCGCTTATCAACACACCGCGCAAACCCGGCGCGCTCGAAGGCCGTGACGTGGCCGTGCTGCCAGCGGAGCAGCGGGGGCTCGCCCGGCCGCGCGCAGGCAGGGCCGGAGCTGCCGCTGCCGGGGATTGCCAGCCCCCTCTCCCCGTCACCAAAAGCAGCCGGTGGCCCCCCCCCCCCATCCCCAGGCTGTGGGTTTGCCGTGCCCTTGCCAAGGGGATGACGCTGCCCTGGGGGTCGGGGGGCAGGAGCTCTGTGGGGCCGGGGCTCGGGGGAAGAGCAGGCGTTCTCCGGGCACCGACGCTCTCCCCGTGCAAAAGCGGAGCGCGCGCTCCCGCTGTCACGGCTCGTATTTTACGAGGTTACGGGGCTGGAGCAAGGCGACCCGGAGCTGAGGCGACTCCCCGCAGCTCAGGCAGAGCTTCGGAGGCTCCCGGGCCCCATCCTGGGTGCGGGACCCCAGCCCCACAGCTCTGTGGCCCGGGATGCTGTGGGGATCCCCACGTGCCTGGCTCCTGAGGAGGAGGATGACGGCCTTCACCGGGGCCAAACCTCTCCGCAGCGAGGGCCCAGCCGGGCCAAGCTCCGGAGCAGCCTCGCAGCACCTCCCTGGCTCCGGGTCCACGATCTATGCCATGAAATCAAGCGGCTCTGGGGCTGCCACAGAGCTGAGAGCTTGGCAGAGCAAAGGCAGGGCTGGGTTCTTTGCTCCCGGGTCTGGGCACAGCCAGCCAGCACTGTCCCGCTGAAGCGGCAGCTGCCGGGGGCCCATGGGGACCCCTGCTCGACCCCCCAAAGCCGCCTGTCCCCGGAGGAGTCTGCTCGAGCTGTGCACGATGAGCCGGCACGGGAAGGGGAGCCGGGGTGGTTTGGGGCAGGTTGAAAAGGCCGATTTGCCAGCAGGTGCTGGTTTCTGCGGGGTCAGCAGAGCCGGTGGGGCTACGGGGACAGGCTGTGGGGTCTGGTTATAGGGACAGGTTATGGGGACAAGAGTGGGCTCTGCACCCACCCGCACTTATGGGGCTGCTAGAGACACAAACTTCATATCTGGGGAGGAAATTAAAGAGAATGCAAGCAGCAGGCATGCTGCAGGCGGGAGGTGTGCCGGCGGGCAGCTCCTCAAGGGTTAATCCCTCCCTCTCTGCCCCATTAGCAGCAGCAGCAGCAGGCAGGATGGATTTGGCCACGCTGCGGAAGCGGGGGGAGCGCTCTCAAGGGTTCTCTTTGCAGGGACTAATCCTGAGCAGGAGCCCAAATCCTCAGCCCCAGCCTGGGGGGTGACGCAGCCCCGTCGCCGGTGCGGGCTGCCCGCGAACCCCACAGGCACGGGGCCGGGGGAACCTCCCCTCCACCCCGGCACGTAGGGTCCTCCAGGAGCCCCCCCCCGAACCCCACTGTCAGTCCCCACCTCCCTGGCAGCGCCGTGCCCCCCCAAGGCCCACGCAGGCGGTGGGCGAGGACGCCGGGCGAGCCCCCATGTGCCCACCGCATGCTACCCCGGCAGCCGCGGCCGAGGCCCGCAGAGGGGCAGGTGAACCCCGGCGAGCTCTCCCGTCCTCGCCAGCCCCCCCCCAGGCCGCGGGCAGGACCCCAAGGCTGAGCCCTGAAGGGTTAAGTCCCCCGTGGGGATGGAGGGCGAGCTCAGGTAGGCTGAGCCTGAGCAGCTCCCACTTCCAGAGCCCGAGCAGGGCTGGTGCCGGAGCCGGAGGAGGGGCCTGGCTGACCACTGCTGCTGCTATAAAACTCCCCGCTCCTGCCACACTCGGCGTCTTAAGATGCACATGTGTGGGGAGAGGAAACAGGCAGCCCTGCCTGTGAGCAGCCCTTAACCCCTTCTGCTCGGAGAGAGCCGGCGGGGAGCTGGGGAGGGGGACCCCCTGCCACAGCACCTCCCAGCCGGAGCCTGCCGACACCAGCCGGGGCTCCCCCGGCACCCCAGCCGGGGCAGCAGCAATGAGCGCCTGGAGCTGAGCCCGCCCGCGGCAGGAGGAGGTCGGCAGAGCACGGCGGTTCCCCCCCCCCGCTCCCCGGTGCCCCCCACGCCGCCCAACCATGTCCTTTGCCATGCTGCGCTCGGCCCCCAGCCGGTACCTGTACCCCGAGATCAGCATGCTGTCCGAGGATGAGGAGAACGGCAGCGAGAGCTCGGGCTCGGATGAGAAGCCTTACCACCTGGACGCCGACGGCTACGGCATCAAGGCCAGCAAGCGCAGGAGCGGCAAGAAACCCAACCGGATCAACAGGGAGCCCCGGCAGCGTCACACGGCCAACGCGCGGGAGCGTGACCGCACCAACAGCGTCAACACCGCCTTCACCGCCCTCCGCACGCTCATCCCCACCGAGCCGGCCGACAGAAAGCTCTCCAAGATCGAGACCTTGAGACTGGCCTCCAGCTACATCTCCCACCTGGGGAACGTGCTGCTGGTGGGGGAGGCGTGCGGGGACGGGCAGCCCTGCCACACCACCCCTGCCTTCTACCACCACGGCGGCAGCAGCCCCCCCGCGCGCGACACCGAGAACTCCCAGCCCAAACAGATCTGCACTTTCTGCCTCAGCAACCAGAGGAAGCTGGTAAGTGGCCGCTCGCGCCGTCCCCGCGGGGCTTTAGGCTGGAGGGGGGCTGCGCCGGCCGCGGTGGGGGGGGGGGGGACGACCCCCGGGTGTCCCCAGCCGCGGCTGCGTGAGGAGGGGGTTAGGGGAGCGCCGGGACACCGGCTACGGCTCCGCTGCCGTTGGGCCGGCGCGAGCTGAGGGGGAGATGGGATGGCTGGGAGAGCCGAAGCAGCTCCGGAGAGCACGCCAGACCCCGTCAGCGAGCCCAAAGCCCGGGCGTGAAAAATACGGCGCCTGCCTTTAGCACGTCCGGATTCGCCGCCCAAAGCCCCCGACCTCGCACGCGTCCGCTGAAAGGCAAAGGGACGGGAGAAGGGGAAACCCTCTGAGGGCGAGAAAAGGATTTTAGGAGCTGGAAATGAGAGGCACAGGGAAAGTAAAGGCTCTGGAAACCAGAGTCTGCATCTCCCCTCTAGCAAAGTGCTGGCAGCAGTCGGAGAGGAGAGAGCGACCGGGGCGCAGGGCTGGCCGCAGCCGGGGCTCCCACCCCCCGATGCTGGCGGCTGGGCCGGCTCCCCGGGCTGGTCCGTCGCCGGGCCAAGGGCCACGCTGGCTCTGCACACCCAGCCGTGGGCCTGGTGTCGGGAGGAGCCGTGCCAGGGCAGGGCTGGCGGGTAGCCGAGGCCAACACCGTGGCGTGGGTGCTCCTCGAGCACCCCGGAGGGATCGGGGGGGGACCGGCAGCTCCGCCCCACCAGCGCTCGGCAAGCGGGATGGCTGTCCTGGCTCGCCAAAAGCACCAGTGGGTCCCGACCGCCAAGCAGGAGCTGTAACACCCTGCCCGGGCCAGTTCACCCAGTGTCCCCCACGGCTGGCTCCCCACCAGGGTCTTTAGGGGAGCGCTCTCCTCCCGGCGTCCTGGCAGGCAGCACTGTCTCTGGCAGAGGCTGTTTCCGTGCCCGCCGGGCACCAGCACTGGCCAACGCCTGCCATGCAAGCCCCCGGCTCCGGTGGGGTGGGCAGCACTGCCCACGGAGCGGGGCGAGGGGGCAGGTGGAGTAGGGCACGGGCCCGGCAGCCAGACTGGGGAAAAAAAAAATCCAGCTTCACCAAGGCTCCGGGGGCTGTTTGCAGGAGTGGCACCGGCGGCAGCCTTCCTCGGGGCTCTCCCGACGTCCGGGGCAGCTCTTGCCACGCACACGGCCCTGGGGGAGCGGGGGGCACGGGGAGGAGGCGGATGTCAAGGGCTTCAAGCCTCGCTCGGGAAGGCTGTGCCCTGCGTGGCTGGGTTTTAAGAACCTGTCGGTCTCCCGCACGGCGCAGACGGTCTCTGGCAGGGCAGAGGTAGAGGAGAGCGCAGGAGCCGAGGCGTCGGGACGGCAGCCGGAGCCATGCCGGCACGCTCCACCGTCTGAACCCATTTAACCCCAATGAGTAACACCCCGAAGAGGGAGAAGTCTTTGTTAAGGATTCAAGGCTCATTAAGCATGAAGCAGCGGCGGTAAAACGAGTCCCGAGCAAACTCTGGCAGCTTGAGTATTTCAGAGCAGGGAAACCCCAAACCCCCTTAATCCCCCTGGCACGGCCTTTCCAGCTCCCTCGAGCAGGAGACAGCGGGGGGAGCGACGTCGGGATCTGCCGGGACTCGCGCTGCGAATCCGTCGGTCGTCGCCGAGGCAAACAGGGCACTTCCCCTCGAGCCAAGTGCTTCCCCTGTCCGCAGCTTCCACGGGCACCAGTGTCAAACTGTCCCCAGTGGGCGAGGGAGGGATGCAGCCCGCCGGCTGTGACGTGCCCGGCAGCGTGCTCAGCCCAGCGCCGTCCCCGTTCAGAAGCAGCTGGGGAAGCTCCTACAGGGCTGAACTGGAAAACTCGCCCGCCTTCCAGTTACCAGCCTGCTTGGACCCCTCCTGTAACAGCTGCAAAGACCAAGTTCTCTTTTGTTGGCATTGCCACTTTTGCATCAATTCCGATAAATTCCCATTGCTGCTTTTACGTCAATTCCTATAAATTCCCACTGCCACTTTTCCACCAACTCCTATAAATTCCCATTGCCTCTTTTACATCGATTCTGACAAATTCCCACCGCCGCTTTTACATCAGTTCCTATGAACTCCCATCACTGCTTTTACATCGATTCTGATAAATTCCCATCGCCGCTTCTGCATCAGTTCCCAGCACGGGCTCCCGTGGGGGAGCAGACCCCAGGACGGGCAGGTCTGTGCCAAGGCGCGTGGAGAGGATACGCAGCGCAGGACCGCCGCGCCAAGATGGGCCACCTCCCTTCCTGCAGCTCTCCTGGATGAACCTCCCCGAGATGAGATCCTCCGCGGCTGCCACAGGGGACAAGAGGTTTTGCTCTGGCTGAGAAATAAGTTAGGTCGGGCTCACGCTGGGACGAGGGGACTGAACAGACGGTGCCTAAGCACTGCGCGCGGTCTGCGCTTGCGATTTTACGGCCAGATAACAACTCCATAGGTTTTATTGTGTGTTAAAGGAATAAAATAAGCCATCTTTTATCAGGAAGGTATTCTGACAAATGGTGAGGAAATGAAAACAACCTCCCCTGGAGTTGCAAACACAGCGCAGCTGGGATCGCACGGCCTGTCTGACGCTGGGTGGAAGGGACCCTGCCTTGGCTCGGGAGAGCCAGATGGCCACTGGCCCCTTGGGGACAAGCCAGCTCCGGGCGAGACCACTCGCCTCGCTGCGCACCCAAAGCCACCCCAGCACCAACGCACGCGGCAGCTCCGGCCCTTGCGGGCTCGGGGGCTCGGCGAGCGACCGCACGCAGCGCCCCCGAGGCCCCAATCCTGCCTACCCACGAGGGAAGGAGGCAGAGCCACTGCTCCTCCCCCACGCACACCCGCAGCTTCGCTCCACGCTCAGCTCCGAGGAGAGCAGCGTGACCAGACCCAGCATATAAACTGTCCCGAGCCGCTGGGTGCTCAGCCCAAAGCGGCCCAGCCCTCCCCATCGGAAAGGTCTGCTTTCCCACCACCTCTTTTTGCTCACGGGTAGTGATGTCATTTCAACCAGCGTGACCTCGTGGCATGATTTTGTCCGCCTCCAGCTCTCTAGGCTTTGCCAAAGAATGGGTAACCTCGTGAGGGATCTCATCGCGGTGCCCCCCCGCACCGGTTGCCCCTCTCACCGGGCCCTGCCCGTCCATTTTGTGTCCGTTTTCCCCCCCGAGAGCAGCCGGCTCTCTAAAAACTCCTCCTTCCCCAACGCGCAGGACGCGCCGTGCCTGCCCAGCTCCCGGCCCTGCCGCAGCTGCCGTCCGCGCCGGGCACACCGTCTCCGTCCCCAGCCGTGGGACGTGGCGCCCAACCCGTGACTCCCGGGGGGGAAGGTGATGCCACGACTCCCCTCGTTAAAAGCCCGGCACGTTCTAGAGGGGCAGGAGATGGCACCGAAGCCCCGCGGGACAGCCAGATGCCACCTTGTCCCCGGGCACCCTGGCCGGGAAGGCGGGAGCATCGGGGGAAGGTCGGGGGTGAGCGTCTGCGGTCGCGGCGAGCGGGACCCACTGCGGGGAGGGGAGAACGGGACGGACGGTGTGAGCGGCTGTGCAGAGGCTCTTCCTAGGGAGGGGGGGTCACTATGGGGATGGTTGGGGTCCCCGGCTGCTGCGGGCACCCCAAGGGAGAGCCGAGTAGGGCAGCAAACTTTCTGTAAGCCCAGAATCGCACTGCGTGACTCAGCCCCAGCGTCCCGACACCGTCTCATCCCAGGGACTTTCCCATATCGGTCTGAAACCACCACCAGCTCCCTGGAA